>NW_027226259.1:0-604036 GCF_022539635.2 Chironomus tepperi
ATGATTCAATTCCTACTTAATATATTCCATCAACTGGTTCTGTACGACCGAGTCTACTTTTTTCTCTCCGTCAGTCACATTTGAATGCAACCTTTTGTGCTCAATGCACTGGAAAAAACCCTGCTGAAATTTGTGTATACTTTCAGCAATACATTAATAATTAATATGTCCAACTTAATAAGTGGTTCTAACAATGTGTTATACATAGCGAAGTTTCTTATGGACGGCACTAATGAATGATTCAGGAGTCTAATGTCTATGGAAAAATTTCAAATGACTCGTCAGCATACAACGTAAAGCATGACACAATTTTATGACGAAAGCATCATCATTCTCTTGAAATTCGGCATTGATTCTAAAGCTACTGTATTATCAAACCACAGCGGCAATATAAAGGAGGTGATTTATTGTACAAGAACTGCACTTAAAGTTCAATTTTCTATAATTAACTTTCCTATTCTTAACTGTTATAAAGTGATAAGGAATTTGATTTTATCGGCAAATGGGAATTAGCCGGAAAAGTACAGACATAACATGTTACAAGATTAACTGCTGACTTGCCATTATCGATCAAATTTCTGACCCTGATATTTAATATGAAAGGAATTTACATGTTACTAAGCTATGGTCATAAAAGGACAGTCCAGTCTTTAAACTTGTTAACATTGATTTACATGTAATTTGTCATAGCCAAATCAGTCATCCGTGTAGTCTTATTCAGTTAGTTGTCTGCAAATTTTTATGTTTGATCGCTTTTGAGGATCGTTCGTAAGTCATGTACAGTTTCACATTGCACAACTTCCAGTGATGTTTGGAACCGCTTTACCGTTGCTTTAAGGGATTGATTTGAAAATTGACCGAATGCTTTGATGTTGCCGTCAATGGCCATTGCTAATTCCGTCTACGACAACAATGGGAGTAGTTTAATCCGTTCCATTCATAAATGACGATTAGTTTTTGAGCACCAAGATAAATGATCTGACTAGTGTGTACTCAAGGTCATAGACTACTTTGTAAGTATTCGTACCAAAACACTTGTTCTACACTATTATTGACGTAGATAACAACATTTTTAGAATGATGCCAGAGAATTTTAATTTTCATGCCTGATAATGTCTGTACATATATGGAAATAACTTTTTTTTCAGAATAGCGTCACAAAACAAACAAAAATCGATATGTCCGTGAGACACAAAAAAAATAATCGGTATAGAATTTAAAAATTCTCCCTCATCATTTATTTATTGATAAGAGAGGTCAGATATGTTTTACTGTTTACAAATTTTTTCTTTCGCAATCCATTCTGGATGACTCAGAATTGTCAATTGAAATATTTGCGATATAAAGTCTGCCACGTGATGATTATTGTGTAAAAGAATTATTTTTTTTGCCGTTAATGCTAAATAATTGAAATCAATTGAATAAATTGCTTCGCGGCACTTCCCGAGACATTAATAAAAATTAAACTTGACGCAACGAGCGGAGAAACTGAAACTGATGAGTATCTAAGATTTTTAGTGTCGTACTATACATTCGTTATCAAAATGTATGTATAAGTTATGACGATTGCTAAGTATATAGATAAATAATCGGAATCGGACATAATCGATGGTTGAACTAAATATGGAAATTTTTTTATTCACAAATTGTAGCCATTTCTTTTCGCTAGGCGATAATTTGCGTAGAATTATTTATTCATCCGTTAACTATAGCTAAGAAGAGGAGAAAGAAATCTATGCTGTTGCAGCACTGACCTTCCACAACTTAAAAATCGTGGGAAAGTACGAAAACTTATAATTATTGCCATATTGAACAGTTGAAATGAATTATCACTATTTAAATACAGTATTTAACTATTATTATCAATTATTAATTGCATTAATTAGCAGTTTTATGTGTTTTTCCATGGATATAATTGAAATCAGCTAAAAAACTTGCATGACTGACCAGAATGACACTCGAAATTTATCGATTTTGATGCAACATCCTATCATTTTTTGTTGTACTTTTTGCGATTCTAACAGGTTTTTGGCTTAATTAAGCTTTCAAAATATAGAATGATGACTCAATATTTAAGGAAATTTAGAAACTAAGCTTTTTTCGGCTTTATCTAATTTGCTGACTCTTTTGTTTTTTATGTCATAAGGAAATTTCCCCGATTTACGACAATTTTCGCAAGCACATTGATTTTCTCACTTAGACTGTATATTCTAGCATTTAATAACCTGTAATAATTACGTGATTGCTTAATTTGCATGTTTATAGAACTTCTTTTAGTTAAGTCAACAAATTTCAACACTTTTGCACACAAAATCGATGTTTCAACGACTTTTTACGACTCGTATTATTTGTTAAACCTACCTTTACAGCAATCAAATAAGAACTGAATTATATAAACTGCATTTAAACATTTTCACTAATAATTTATATTTTTTCAACAAAACGAATTTTTTGGAAAACATAACACTCATTTATTTATTACAATCTCTCTTAATACTACTAATGTGCAGCGTTGATCTAGAATGCGCTTTGCAAATTAACACAAAAGCTAATTAAAATATAGTTTTTTTGCTAGAAAAGCATTTTTCCTTTTTGCGAAATTTGTGTATCTCCTCCAACCAAAGATGACTGAAGCGTTCAAAGCTTTGAAGATGCACATAAGTTATCGATTTTTTATTGCTTTGTTTATATTTGGTGAGATATAAGAAATTAAGAGGAAAGTTTACTAACGGAAATTTACAATTTGAAAAAACGTAAAAGAAAAATTCAAAAAATAATGTTCAAAATTTGAACTGTTAAGATTTCCCGCAAAAAAAATCTCAAAAAAATAATTTTGACCAAAAAATTCATTTGATTTTGAAAATTCAAGCAGGTCAGATTAAAGTGCAAAAAGAAGTATAATAATTAAGAATTAAGGAGCTGGTTATCGTCAAGATAATGTGTGTGTTGCAAAGCATTCAAGATTGAAAGCTGAGGAATCGTTTGCTTCATTTTCCGTTTCATTGTGTTGGTGAGTAGAAGCGAAAATTCAAATTTGTTTGCGCAACGGAAATGTGACACACGTGAGAAACGTGACAACGTGATGTCTTATTTAGTGCTCTATTTTTAAAAGTTTATTTTTTGCTCTTCTGAAATTCCATGAAATTCTCTTTTAGAAATATTGTTCAGTATTTATTAATAGCATTAAAAAAGTTTCAATGGACATTGAGAATTGCAAATAAAAATCTATTGAGTAACTCGAATGACAAAATAAAAAGAAATTGTAAATGCAAAAATATCGAAACGTCAACCAATTTGAATGTTTTCTATCTTATTTCATCAGTGTATCAAAATTGCATTGCTAAACACGTACATTTGAAATCTGAAAGAGAACATTGATAAAAAATCAATAGCCGAAACAAATTGATGTAAATATTTAATGAATCAAGAAAGATTTTTTCTTACTTTGATAATATGTGCACAAGTATTTTTCTTCTCAGAAAATTTGGTTAACTTTATATTTTCTCGCATCAGAAAAAGATGTAAAACTTGACATTTTTCAACTTTATAGTTTCCCACCTTTCATTTCGATTTTCCTGTAAGTCTTATTTTGAAGCATTTTGGAGAGAGATGTACTTTTTAAGGGAGTTGAGGAGATAATTATTCATTTTGAGTGACAGACAGAGCGAAAAACAAGTTTAAATAGACAATGAGGCGACATTAGGTTTTTAAAAAGGTGTCATAAAGGTACCTAAATATATATCGATTTTCTTTCTGTATTTAAACTCCAAAAAAAGAGAACATGAATAGATCATAGAAAGTTGTTTAAAATTAAACTACATTTATCCAATTACAAGTTGAATCCTAAACTCAAAAAATGCTCCAGAATCTTAGAAAGCATAGAAATTATCACGTGAACTCTCAAACCAGATATTTAGCATAAAAATCTCTTGAATGACTTTGAAATTTTCCCCATGGGAGTACTAATTGCCCACAACACAACAGCAACAGCAATAGCAAGCAGGCAAAAAAAAAATTTCAATTAATTTAATCTCTTGCATTGGTTACGAATAACATTTAGTTCCACACGAACATATGAATGCTTGCATTCTAACCACAAAAGCTTTAATGAGCTTAGTAATGAGCTTATCAGCATTTATGGTTACTGAATTGAAAATTTTGGTTTCATAATTCTAAAATTATTTTGAAGATTTTTTTTTTGTGCTTTGTCATGTTCGCTGCTATAATTAATCTTTACCACTGCCATTGTTCACATAAATGTAAAATGAACGGTAATGTACAATTTTATAGGCAACATGTAATGATTATTTAATAAAATAAAAAAAAAAATATCTTTGCTGCACTTCATGTATAATAAATCTAAAATGTTTATAGGGATGAGTAAAATGAGTGCCTTTAAGGGATGGATGATGAAGTTATAGATACATGTTATATAGCGCACGAGGCATTTGTATTTTCATTTAATTATTTCCATAAATAAAATCTTCATTTTATGATTATCTTGTTGTATGTTACGTAGCGAATAATGTGATGGCAATATTTTTATGCCTTTAAATCAACTTTAACAGCGTCATAAAGCATATGCCATTAAACTTTTCAATTATTTCGATTTTAAAATGCGACAACAAAATGACATGTATATCCACTTAGAGGATTCTCATTCCTTCTGAATGATTTTTGTCGAAAATAGTGTGGGGGTTGCAAGATTTTAGCATATGGAATATTCTTCAACATCAATGCTTCAAAAGATTCATTTTGGCTGGCTGTCTCAGAGACTGCGTTAGTAGTCTTTCAATGTCACCTAATCAATTATTAAATTCAAATATTGAAGAACAGTTGTGAATTGTTATCTTATATACATACTTATTGGTCTACGCATGAAAAATGCGCATAATACATCAGTTCACATCTGTAACGCCGACTTTAACACCAGATATTTCTTTTTTGATTACAATATAGGAACGATAGAGGATGTAATTTTCGGAAAAACTTTTACATACATATATCGTTCGTTCGGAGGACTTTGTGGTCATTGTGGTTGCTTTAGGTTGATGGATTTTTCTTCGTAAGGAATGAGAAATAGAATTAGGGAGATTAAAATGAAATGAAACGATATTAGAGTGATTGTATGGTGTAATTCCTTCTCTCTCAGTTACATACATGTAGTTGACTCAACATGATTGCAATAAAATTGTGTATATATGCTCGTACGTATATGTAAATATACACCGAAAAGAAGCATTTGAATTTCAATCATTATGTATGCGGCGTAAAGATTAAAACATTTTCCATTAAAGAAAAGAATGGAAATAAAATTTTATTACATTTAGGAAGTTGAATTTGATGATGATACAACATTCGCCAGCGCGATGCTGTAGCATAGAATATGATGATCTTTAAACTTCAAAGTATCGTATTTGAATAGGACTGAGTGCTTCAGAGAGATTTTTTTTTTACTGCCTGTTTCACCTTTTTTTTTCTAATTTTGGATTCCTTTTATTACTCTTACTGATGCTGACTTCTCATAATTAAAGTTTTGCTAATTGTGAGGATTATTCACATATTACGTCTTTATGAATTATTACCATTTTATTTATACTTTGTGCATCCAGGTGGAAGAGTTTGGGTGAAGTGCCAGCGGTTCAATGGACTGATCTCATCTTGACAATAAACAACCCTTCTCTAAAGAAAAAATTCAAGAAAAAGCGTGTAAAATTATGTCATAAATTGAATTCATAAAGTAAACGTGTTATCCTTTGAGTTTCAATTCTATTTATTGTCTGGAGTTGTATAGCACTCAAAAGAATGCAATTTAATTCCACTTCAGTATGCTCTTCTTTATTCAATTTTGCAAATAAAATAAATTACGATGCAAAAGAAGAAATTTAATAAATTTCTTCATACCCTTTTTTTAGATTACATGCCATTCTTTAGCTTTTATTCAACCTCTAAGCAAAGGTTTTTCTTTTAATATCACTAACTGATATAGATGCAATTATAGAGAGAACAAGAGGAAAGAGCAAAAGAAAGAAAAATTTATGCTTGGGGTCAGATCGTTTATTGAAAGAAAGAAGGAAAAATTCGAATAATTACCAAACACTTTTTGTGCCTTTTTTCTGTGCTTTTCCTACTGATACATTATTATTGCTCTAGATTTTTTCTCTATTTGAACGTTGAGTAGAGTAATAAAAATAATAATGCCATGCCTCCAATAAAGTAAATGCTTAAAACATATATTTCTATATATATACATAAGGGATATAATAAGGAATGGATCTAAAAGGTCATAAACATTTCATCCTTTCCATAATATCCTATCTATTTTTGCTATACTTCCTCTTACCACTCCATTTCTATATCAGTTGCTAACAGAAAACAAAATAGGAAAAGAAAAAATGTTCTTTCTAGCTTATATATTTTGCGAAAAAGTATAAATTTTCTCCATGCTAATCACTTCTTGACTGGGTTAATGACGGTTTTATACATTTTTTTTGCGTTAAACATTGGGTAGAACCTTTATCATCAGGATCTATCTCATAATTTTTATAGATCTTAAGTACATAATAATAAGTTATTTATATCCCTGAATCCATGTTTTAACATTTAAAGTTGTTAAACAGAGTGTTTAAATGTCGAAAATTAATCTACTAAAAGAGTTGGGCGCTTCATGAAATGAAGATTATGTAGTATGTGCACATGATTATGCAAATGTCGGGACATGAAATAAGTTTGAAGAGATAATAGCTACCTTTGATTTCGGGATCTGTTATTATTCTTACAATATGGTAATGTCATTAATCTTCTTATAATAGTTGATTCAGTGCTCTCATGTTACATCCATTATATTTTATGATTATGGAATCATGGAAATTTATCCATAGTTAGGTTAAGGGGCGAGTTATCATGGGTACTATATACACTATGATCCATCAAGCAATCAACCCTTAACAGCCCTCATCCATACTCCCTCCAAATCGCAAACTTTTTGAGTAAACGGTTCCTATATGCTGCTTCCTACGCTGATTGAGTTAATAAATTAAAACACAAATCGTGTACAGAATGCGTCTCAATTTCATTTAATGATTGGATGAATTTGAAGCGATAGGATTGTATTAAAATACAAACAGCAAAAAAAAATGCTCTTAACGATTCATGCCGAATACATATTGAATCGAATACACAGATTGTTGTTCAAAGGTGCTCGTTTGAATACATACATATACATGAAAAAAAATGTATCTCATATCAGACATTTGAAATCTCTGAATCATAAATGCTTTGGAAAAATGGCATGGTCACAGACCATGCATAGAAATTTGACTACTATCATTTCTTTTTATGTCCACAATTTAGTAAGCGAGATTTTTTTTTTTCCGAGTAATCGTTTCCATAAAAAAAGTCATGCGATTAAAATTGCCATTATCTACACTATTTATTCTTTCGTCCTTTTTATTATATCAACACCATTTTCTAAAATCATAATTTTGCACTATAACTATATAACGTCCTATGTCCAGCATGTGTGTTATGGTTATTGTTGCATTCAGTGGCAATAAAATATACATTTCTTTATGTTTTTGCACAGCATATGTTTATGTAGTTCTTTAAACAAAAAAAAAAATAATGCTGATAAAGTCTCTCTGTTTCTTGAATTTTCATAGCGGCATCACTAGCTGTTATGGTCTATGATAGCTGAAAATGAAAACGACTGAAGGGTGGTAACACCATGTGTACCCATTTCTATGCTATCTCAACACAGAGATATGCTTCAATAATATGATATAAATTTATATGGCGAAAAAAAATATTCTTTCATTCCATTTGAATAGCAACTTATTCTGTGGATGTGCCTCTCTCTTTCTCTCTTTTTCTGATAAATTATGCTAAAAGTAATATTAGGCTATAGAGTTCTCAATATCTCACAAAGAGATTAATTTATGTGCACTTTCTTTTCTTCTTTCATGCTTATTTTCATCTCCTTTGTAGTCGTCCGATAGAGAAGAAAAGAAAAAAAAAAAGGAAGAGCATAAAGAAATACTGCGAGTATGACAATATCAGATTCTGATCGGAATTGGGGAGTTTTTACATGATGCCATAGGGTGAAAAGCAATGTTTTACTTCCTTTTACATGATATAGAGCTCGGGAAAGACCAAGGGAAAAAAAAAACTCAAAAAGAATCAAAATCTAAGATATGTGAAGGACATAAACATTGTCAATAATAAAACTAGAGGAAAATGTCTCAAATTTAAGGATGACTAAAGTGCACTTTTTGCCTACGGCAGTTAATAGTTTTAAAGCATTTTGGTTTTAAATCGATTTATGTGATTTTACTTACGTAATTATTTTTACGTATACGTAACGTTTGTCCACTTCGTAATGTTTTCTTCTTAATATTCCTTAAATAAATCATTAATTAGCGTGGAAACATGAAGGAATTAAAGAAAAAAGTGGCAGACGTACACAACAAACTAAATCGCATCATTAGATTACAAGATTTTCAAGTTATGGGTATTTTAAAGCAGTTTTTAAGTAAAAATCAATCGTTTTCACACATTCAGACCCAAACTGAGCACGTCACCACATCTGTGTAATAAAAATGCACTAAAAGCGGAATGTCAGATAGAGCGAAAGTGAGTACGATTATATGAGATGACAAAAATTGCGAAATGACATGAACATGAGCGTAAAAAATAAAAATATGATTGAATGTTTGTTAATATCGAATGTTTTATAGCCATTATTTTTTTCACTTATGCTATCTACACAATACATAAATTGTGTTAAAATTTCCTCTTTCATCTTCATTTTTTCAAGCAAAAAAGGCATAAATTTTTTCGCTCCAGTAATGAAAGCAACAAAATATTTTCCCGCTTCATGCGAACAAATATAAAAAAAATGAAAGGCGAAGGATTCATGGAAAAAGAAATTTCTGTCTTTTCCTTATTATTGACTATACACATGCTCGTATCATAAACGCTTTTCTTCGAGATGATGATAAAAAAGTGCTTGATAAGCCATTAGATATTTTTTTCTTCTCCTTTTATATCCATATCGGATTTATTTGGAGATGATTTCGAATCAAAATATAATCAAATATTGCAGAAAAATGCTGCCAGTTTTCATTTGGAAAATGGCATAAAATTTGTCGAGCATGATTCTATATAGAACATTACATTGTTTTTTGCCTTTTCTTTAAAGGCATGGCAAACTTTAAGATTTTCCTGAAAATTTCAATTTTCCGTCACCAGACAATTCTTATTTCGAATCAAATAAACTTTTGAAAATTATATCAATTTCCACATGATTCTCTCTACATTCCACTCAGGGTAATCGATTAGAACCCGTAATGAAAAAGCTAATAAATATTCTCTAGATATATATGTATTTTTTTTCCAAAACAGCTTAATGGGGAATTTCCATCCATTTATTTCAATATAACGAACACATTATACAGCAAATGTAAATTGCTTTAATGCTTTGACTGTACCGCAAGCATAAAAGTAGTTTAATGTATGGAAAAACAACAGGTTTAAAATTTTTTCTAAACACGCTACTGTTGCTTTGTAGTTCTTTTTTCGCAAGAACGAGAGAAAAATAGTAGAGCAGACTCTAATAATAGCAATGCCTATGATAATAAAGCTTTATGTTAAAAAAAATGTCCACATGAGTTTTTATTTTGGATAAACAATCCGATGCTTTGCTATGTCTGTCATATATTAAATGAACGGAAATATGAAAATACCACTAAACAATGTTCATAAAGAGGTATAATTTTGTATATGGGCAATTAACCGACACATTAGGGTATTTTAAACAAAAATTATCAACATTTTCCTGTCTCCAAGTTTTGCAATAAACATAATTCCTAGAAAATAAAAGTTATTGCAATTATGTGTACGGAAATTGTGAAATGCTTAGTAAATCCTGAAATATTGGGATTTAACGACACAATTGAGAGAAATACGTACACAAAGGTGGGGAATACGTAGGTTAAAGTTCAAATTTGTAATCGATTGTTCACTTCCATAGGCGTTTAAGGATTAAGGGGTCTGAATCTAAGTGACATTAAACTTTTCGACGTACCAGCAATGAGTAGTCAAGTCATGATGGAACAACTCTTGGATTGAGAGTACCATATGGTATTGATAACAATGAGAGCAGATTGAAGAGAGGTCTCAATTAAGTGATGGACAGTCTTGGATAACACATCTGTTCGACCAGTGATTGACAACTTAGGAGCTATTACACTATATGTCCTTGTTATGGCAATTTACGAATTAAAACTAGGTGCTGATGTGTGTACAGGTACATAAATAGTTCATCACCACTGGAATCGACATATATTATGTTACATAACATCTAAATAACTCCCAATTGCCAATTACGCAAGTGAATGTACAAGAACAACTTACGTAACGGCAATTTTAATCACCACCTAATCCTCCCCCCTCATTATGTCTCAAAAAGCAAAGAAGACAAGTTATAGAAAGTATTAAATTTTCGTTAGAGCCAAGAAAAACTTAAATGAAAGGCAATACATTCTCTCAAGAGAGGAGATAAGTTCAAGAAATAATAATTTACAATAATTAAGTCTCTTTTGTGTCAGATAATGCAAACCCCTAAAAAAACATAACATAACTTTTCCTCCATGCCATTTTTTTAAGCGCAAACTATATCTAATTATATAAATTAAATATTTTTTTTTTCATCCTTTATTTTTAAGTATTGCTTCTTCTTTTTGCAACAATGTTAATATATTTTTATCGTAAAACAAAACAATCTCGTTGAGATAAATTATAATGTTGCAATAAAAAGAGGAAAGCGCCGAATATTTACCATAAAGAATCGAGGCATAACATTGTTTGCTTGCCGTATTTATTTTGGCTCCCAATGAAAAAACAGTAAAATAGAAGGAAAAAAAAAAAAAGAAAACACAAGTCATGACATCGAGTAACGCATTAAAAAATTCTTTCTCTCTTCGTTCTCCTTCTTTTCTCATATTTATTATGGAATTGGATGGAATAGCAATTGCAATAAAGAACGAATTATTGCAGTAAAAGGCAGCAGCATGTTGGCAGGAAAATGAATTTATTGTGTGAATAAGGAGAAAAGGATGGAAAAGGTAGATGTGCATGGTTCGTCCGAGTCACGCATGTGGTTGATGGAATGTCAATGGAAGGATTTTTGTAGTTTATTGTACCTTGAGCTACTTACTCTAGAGGACAAAGTAGAATAAATTGTTGAAACTGAAGTAAGACTCGTACTCACAACATTTGATTCTTAGTCACGTGCTCCTATACTTTAGCTTTCGAAGTGTTCATGACTATATCAAAAAACGTCACATTTATTTCTATATGATTAACAGAATTCATAGCCATGTGCAGCTCGGTACGTCTCTGTATATGCAACGGAAAAGCTGTTGCCCGAAAACCTAAGGACATTATAGTATGATTCAATAAGGAATGGAGATGGCTATGTACATACAGATTGTGTACGAGAATAGTAGGCACATTTATGTAATATAGCACGCTGTGTACATACATAGGAGGACACAGAGAGAGAAAGATGGAAAGAGAAAGTAAAGGAAAAAGTTATAATTTATCGCAAAACTAAATCGAACAGAAAAAATATTGTCATTGCATGTCGAATAAAAAAAATATATAAAATATATGTATATACTTCTCTCTGTCTCTCAGCCTTTCCACAAATGCTACTACTAAGCTGCTATACAAATTTTATGCCCTCAGTCTGGTGATCCGAAAAATGAATATTGGGAATTTCTTAATTTATTGGATATAATGACATTCAGTTAATTTATTTGAATACATACTTATCCATTGATTTATCATTGGTTTACTTCAGTTCCGTTGTAGACTTTTCAATATTCTCAGCCCACACACATACACAAATTATATATGAATACTAATATTTGCACATATGAATCAATTCGACTTAATACTTTATCATTCAAATCCCCTAAATGACATCCGAATTCTTCTGCAATCTCCTACACCTTTAGGAATATTAAATATTGAGTCTATTTTGGATTATAAAAATGATTCTCAAAGGTAGTCAGTGCGGCATTTCTGGGGGTGAAGTATGAATATGGAAATAATGACGTAGGAAAAGTGTGGCATTGCTGTATATGTGAGTAGGAATTAGCATTCAAATGTCATTTCATATAAAGGTTTGATTGGTGAGGTTGGGAATTTTATTCTGGATTTTCTGTGATTTCTTGCTGTATGGATGCTAATGCTGCTTTATTCGTGCTGTCTGAGTTTGACTTTTAAAGCATTTCAATTTATTTTAATTCCACGACTTTTTACAAATTCAATTTTCAACAGTAAAAAGTTTGCAGTCGTTCCCGAATAAATCGGTGTCTACGTATAAATTAGTTAATCCAGTCAAATAAATTCTGCACACAGAAACTTTCCGAAAATATCTAAAAGTTACGACTCTAAAATTTCACTTTAGTATAGTCTGTCTTCAATAACATTATTTCTTTTCATAGTCATTTAACTTTATTTAAGATTGCTAGGACTAACTCAAAGTTGATTTTAAACTTTATCAATTGAGATTGTCTTAAATTGTAGCTTTTTTCATCTAATACATCCAGAGATTTAGAGTTTGTCGAGAAAAGTTTTAAGGAACTATTAAAAAAGCTTAGAATTTTTCGAATTCTCTTTTTTGTGTATGTTTTATGAACATATTAATTGATTTAGTTTTTATTTAATGTTAGTCTGAGCGACACAAATGAAGAACGTTCGCTTTTAAGGTTCTGCTAAACCTCTTATTAACACCAAATGGCAGAGCCTTAAAAGTTCCGTTACGACATCTTCTTCTTTTGTGTGGATCGGGAAGTTAAGGTTTGAATGCATTCGCAGGGCTGTGGTAATGGTTTTTTTATATAAATTAGGAATTTGTGTACAAAATAATCAATAAAGCTTGACTTTTTGCAAAAAATTTTGAAACATTTTTAGACGGAAATTATTGTTGATTGAATTGAACCTAAGAATGGAATTTTAATTTTTCATTTTTCTTAACTTTCGTTTTAGATGAACAAATCACTCATTCATTTCTAGTTTGAATGAAATTCAATCCATCTTTCTCGTAGTCCCGAATGAATACCAAACTCATTTTCTCTCAAAACTTTAAGTAGTGGGAAAATTTTTTTTGAGATAATAATTCACCGTAGAGATGTAAAAACGAAGAAGAATCTAATTTATAATTTTTATGCATAAAGTGTTTCTGTATCTCATATATACAACTGTAGATGTATGTGATTTGATTTTCGAGAAGATGAAGAAGGAACAAAATTAATAAAATCCCTAAATATATGTATATACATATACATTTTTGAGTATTATCATGATCATTCACTTAAAACTTTCTCTATATTTCGTATCACAGTAATTTTATGAAGCACGAGTAGCAAAAAAATATATAAAAATAAATATTTTTTCATTGCTGTGAGAAGGATGGGAGGAAAGAAGAGAGTGAAATTGGTTAGTAAGTGATAAAAACTATACGAATCAAGGACTTTTTTCCTTCAATTTTTTTTACAATTCCAATTTAATACTACCGAATTGCTTTTCGATTGGAAATTGCATGAATAAATTCTTTTCATACCGAATTGTATGTATACATTTATGTTGGTATCCAGGCAAACGGATATTCTTGATGATGAGGGGCTAACTATATGCGGAAAGTGTGAATGGAAAAATCTCTTGAAACTCAATTTTATTATCAAATACAAAGTTTTCAAGAGGTGGGAACTTGTGGGGATTTTGACAGGTTTTTGAGGTGAATTTGGGGATGTTGGAATTGTGCGAATCCTTGTCATGTCGACAACATTCTGTAACTGATTAACGGCTAGAAAAATCCACGTCTTATCCAAAGATTAGCTCTTTTTAGAGCAGTTTTGAGCAATCTGTGTTCCGCTCCTCCATCATCTGTATACCCCTGCATACTTGTACCTTTATATCCTTACCATAATTCCCACTTCAAATTCAAAACCCATGCCCATCCATTGCTAAATATCACCAGTATCAGCGCATAAAAATAAAATTCAGTTTATTGATTTTTTTTTCTGTGTTTCTACCGTCCATGACGATAGCAAAACATATACATGTTGTTGTCGAGACGTTGTACGCTGAAAGCTGTGATTTTCCCACTATAATTATCAATTATCACAATAATCATGCACTTTCATCAAAATTAAATTTTCGTCTTCCGCAAATTCTCCTGAAGCGTTCGTTCATTTTTATGCTATTATTATGTTCCTTTCTACTTCTACGATAAGGAATCAAGTCAAAGGAGAATATAATAGAACAACAAAATATGTACATACATTCATCGTAGTCGTTATATCCAGTTATACCAAAAAAAAACGATGTCTGAAAAAGGAGTATGCAATCGGTTGAGAGCCTTCATCAATCATTGATGAGCTGAAAATAGTTGAAGAAAGTGCAGAAAATGGAAGGAAATGTGACGGCGTCGGTAACGATGAAAAAAAAACTGGTGCTGTGTTCTGAAACTAAACAAAACATGATGGATTGATATGAATTGTGTATATTTTTATGTACTCGTACATAAGACTCATTCTTCTGTATATGCATGTGATAAAAAAAGGTT
Organism: Chironomus tepperi; assembly: GCF_022539635.2. Lineage (NCBI taxonomy): Eukaryota > Metazoa > Arthropoda > Insecta > Diptera > Chironomidae > Chironomus > Chironomus tepperi. The sequence goes on from NW_027226259.1 coordinate 14,636, forward strand.
CAACTTTAGTTTCTGATGGACCGATTGAAAAAAGGAGAAATTGCTAAAAGGGAAAATTGAGAAAAATTGTATTTTCAAACACAAAATCGCTATTCACAAAAGTGCAATTCGAAAAAAAGAAAATTCTGCCACCTCATTCAAATTCAATCAAACACAATCTCTATTCGAGTGCAAAATTCTATTTATTTTCACTTTGATCGAGCTTTCTCATCTTCTGTACAATGAAAATACAGACATTTGTACAGGCTCTTTCTCGGTGCACAGAGGTGCAATAATGCTAAAGGACTCGTTGAGTTCGTTGCTGAAATGAGATTTCGAGTCAAATGCATATGCTAAATGGAATATAGTGAAAATTCAATGAAAAAAAGCTAAACGAATTGTAATATTTTTGAGCTTGGTTCTTGAATTTTTGATTGGCATTGTTGAATTGGAAATGTGCATTTTTACGAATAGAATAATTGGTGGGTTTGTGTATAACATCAATGAACAGCTTAGTCTATTTGTGGGGTCATGAGTCACACAAGCTCTACAAACAGTGCGAAAGCGCCCAAATTCGAGTAGACATTTCAATTCCGTTGCTTATCGCCATGTACTCCTCAATTTTAATATCAAACAGGATCAATGCTGATGGTCCTTGATAATCACTAACCGCATATCGAATGACTCTACAAAAGTTAAGTTGGATCATGATGAAATTGAATTTCTTTTTCAAGAATATCCTGAATACTCAAGAATATGCTGCATTGTTTAATGAAATGACTGCATGAATGCATTAATTAAAGAATTTTTCAACATCGATTAATATAAAAAAAGATTCAACAATGAAATGCTCATTTTCATTTACGTTGCAACTAGTTCCGTAATGAGATTTTTCCGTGCAAATGCATATTCGCGTTAATTGTTTGTGAAGTGCAATAATTTTCCTATTTCATAACGATACTCAGACTTTATATTTGTATTTTGTTGCTACAGCTATTTGCTCTCGTTCTCTCCTTTTCTCCTGTCTCGTACGATACACTAGGACTTGCCTTTTTTATATTTTCTGAATGAAGTTTCCATTTCTTTAACATTATATAGTCCATGAATGAGGTGAACATTAAAATATGTATATCATCACATAGTGCATATATATAAATTTTTACATAAAAGACAATTTAACCATGCGATGTAATTTATTATAGTTCGTGTCGCAGTCTTTTTGTGTATAATGTCATTTGCAACACATTGCATTTTAATTTTTTGTCATTTTGTGTCCTGGGAAATATAAGCAAGAATTGTGCGGACGGGTACAACATCGAATATTTTATCAGCAAAAAAAAAATCGAAAGAGATTGGTTTGATGCATGGACGACGATGGTGTTCATCAGCGCATATTATGGAATCTCACCAATTCATAGATTTTAGAGTGTCATCTGCAATGCATGTTATGTAGTCAGTAGTTTAGGGTGTGGTAAATAGTATGGTCTAGCGAATTAGAACTATAAAAGCAGGCACTGCCAAACTTACAACTACCTAGGCAATTACAAGGCAAGTGTCTGATGCCACATATCTATTTACAACATGTATGTGACATTGATGACATGATTGTATGAGATGATGTGTTTCGTGAAATGTGATGCGACACTTGTCAATGCATCAATTAAATGTCGCTCGTTTCTGCTTTCAGCTTGACACATCCCTCTAAGGAATGCGTCAGCATGTCATAAAGTGTTTTATGAAAATCCATGAAATAAGAGACTTTAAGTTCAATTTAAAGAATGGCAACCCTCGATGCCATATCCATATCTGAGCAACACAGTCAAAGTGACGTCACTAGAACATGCATTTTCTTAGGACACAACCAAAAAAAAAACAAACCGAAAGGAATGAGGGAGCAAAAGCGAGAGTTTTGTGTTTATTTTTATATATATATTTTTTTTCAAAATTGTAGTGAATCTTTTAAAGAGGTTTTGCATGCAAATGACAACAATGTGAACTCGATGAGAAAATTACACTTTGAATTTTTAATCTGTTTAGAAGTTGGTTTTTGACGTATTCCCTCTATGCTATGCGACAGCAATGCTTTTCATTCTTTTTATAAATAATTTATACTCAGTTACTACTTTAATATTCAGTACAGTTTTTAATTCTTTACATAACATCATTTGATATTTACTATGGATGTATATCGTAAGACTGACTGTAAATGTGTATGCTACTGCTGCTGTTGCTACTATCAAGATGAAAATCTTTACCAATAAGTAGCTGAAAATTGATACTCGAAGCGATGCAAATTCAATTTCAAATATTATACCCTATTTAAATAAATAATCATGCATATCAATAGCGATTTTATAAATTGCAATATTTCATGCAACAATGAACTTAAGCTATAAACTATTGGAATGGGTTTGTGTACTGCTTTAATAAGGATTTTTTTTCTATCAAAATATATAAATAAATTTCAAATTCAATGTTTGCATGAAATGTTTGGGGCATTCAATACGTGTACATATATTTGACTTTAAATTTCATTGATTAGATTTTCAAATAGCTACATTTGTTTCTCATGAGTCAAGCAATACAATGCATTAACTTTCTATGCATGAACGAATTTGTTAGTCAACTGCTGAATTTTATATCAATTTGGAGAAATATTTTGCCATTCTTCGTGATTTCATGCTCGCATGGGACTTTGAAATAAACTAGATGTATCCCTGGTGTGGGTTGATGACTGCTGCTTTGGGATTATTAAGTCTAAAATGTATAAAATTCATAATTAGAGTATAACGAACTTTTGACATTTGAATTCTCAACGGCTTTTTCAAATTTGAACAGTTTAATTTGAATTTTTAAAACCGTTAAATCCTTAAAGATGATTCAATTTTATATAAACTTGCTGAGCATATCCTTCAACCCTTTTTTTCTCGGAACTAGAACACAATGAATCTAAGCTTCATTTATCACAAAAATTATAAATGCGAATAATTTACTCAGCCATAGAAATTTTGCATAATTTTCAGATCAAACCAAATAACCCAGATAGCAAAAAAATTAATTACACAAAAAGTTCAAACTTTGTTACCATAACAAAGCCATATAATTAATTTCGAATCATATTTCAAGCATGAATATTATTATAGTCTAATGGACACAGGAATAAAAAAAAAGGATTTAAAAATTTTTTAAACTTAACACCGTCAATACATTTTACCGCATGCAAAAATGAGTGCCTTTAAAATGAGAAAGTTTATGAATGTAAATGAAAAGTTTTTATATCGTGTGAATATAAGTTACCGATAATGTATAATGTTCATAAGTGCAAGCATAAATTTTTCCTCTTTGCAATAATCCTTTAACGTCCATATCAGTTGCATAAGAAAATTGTATGAAATATTATTTTCAAAAGGGAGAAATCGTTGCTGGATCATCGATGACTTAGTTGTGGCTAGAACGCATCATAATTGTTGCAAATTTCTTTTAAAATTAAAGTTCAATTTAAAAAGTTTTGAATTGAAAATTTTAATGGAAATTCAGAATTTGAATTTTTTTTGTGAATAAATTTTCAAACTTGAAATTTCCGTTAAAAATTAATAAAAACTGAGAAAATACAAAGCAACATTATAACAACAGATAATCCACATATGCAGCCAGTCAACTCAAGATTTAAACCCTCATCCTCAAACCATCCTACGTGCTTGTCAACCAGACAAATCACAAACTTGTTAAAATGTGCTAAAAAAGTGAAAAAAAAAAAAGTTTTTATGAAAATAAAAATGAAATCAACCAACTTTATATTTTTTATGCATAAAATGCTTATGAGAAAATGTTCAGTAGTTTCAGGTATAAGTTACCTGTGTACATACAATAAAAAAAAGCTCTAAATGACTTTTGAATTATAAATAATTTCATTCAAGCACGAAATATGGGGGAGGAAAAAAGAGAAGTAAAAATTATACTTCTTTGTACCTCTTGCCACTATGAAATTGGACATTTCTTTCTGTTGACTCAACAAGTTATGTTTATATATAGTTGCTATATTCATAAATATTGCCATAATGTATATAAAGTCTTTACGTATTTCAAGATGTTACGATGGAAGTATTCCGTGTTACAAAATGACGTTTTTTTTTTGTTTATTATTAAACACACAATTTATGTGTATATATATGTAGGTACATACATTCCACTCTTGCGCGACTTTTATCGTTCGCAATTTATTTCCAATTTTCTTTTTGTTTGCCTTTTGTAACTGCAGAAACTCGCTATGTGAGGTGAGGAAAATATTTTTTAATGTGGGACACGAAAAGGAAAAATAAAAAAAAATCTATGCGTCAAATTAATATGTGAATGTTGGATATGCGAAAAGGTCGTTAACATATAGCACGTGTATGAATAAAGAAATATCCAAACATTAATGGGACTTGGAATATGTCTGTAATTTAAATAAAAGTATGGAATATCGTGATGGTGTGCTTTTATATATCCACGTGGAAAATTGATAAGCTATAAAAAGAAGGAATGATGTAACAGGTCATAAATCACTGGTGGTGTATAAAGTTATATTTATGATAATCAATATGTTAAATTAATGTTTTATCATTTTGTGGGAATGGTGGCAAGGATTAGGAAGGGTTCCTTTTGTACAGAGTTCGAAGTTGACTTAGATTAGGTATGAATTAACCTATTTCGCTATAGTCGATTTGTTAGTCGATTTCGACCTCTTGTGGCATGATGTCTGAATAGCTGATTCGTTAGGCTACAGATAAGAAATCTGTATCACTCTCTTGGGAGTGCGTGAGATCGATTCCGATCAGAAACCGACAATTTGTGGATATCGAGAACTTGTGTAGATTTAGACGAGCTATCCTATCTGAACCTAAGTAAAAGTCACTCAAATTCCTCAAATGGCGTATGACATCAATACCCAAGTCACCACCCCACAGTTACATTTTTACTGCTAATTTCATGAACCCATTCTGGTTCTATTTGGGATATTCCGAACATTTTGCCAGAAATAAGTTTATGACTTCTGATTTTCCAGCTATTCTATTACATGGGAAAATTCAGTATTCTCTGTGTAAATGATTCACAATGGTTGAAATTGATACCAGACCATTAATGAACATAAAAATTTTAGCAAGGAGTAAATCATTCCATAACAATTCATGCGAATATCAGCGAAAAAGAATCGTATCATAAAAAAATAGCGCGTAAAATGATAATTTCATTTTTACCAGCAATGAGGAAGGAAGAAAGGCATAACACATAAAGCATAAAGGACTCGACATCAAAGTTTTATAACAATCATTCCATTTTTCTCTCGTTCTACCATCAAAACGTGTGGTAATGTGCTTGCACAGCAGTTTCATTATTATCATTTTTTATTTCTGATTCTTCGTACTGAGAATTGCATGAATATTTTCTATGAAAAAAAGACTCGCACTCAATTAAAACTTTTTCCTTGTGCCTTTTTTTTAAATAAGAAGAAGAAGAAGTAAGAGAGGACAGAGAATTTTTCCTTGCTCATTGCCGTTGCCTTTCCGTTGTAAAATGCAAATATTAATTTCAAATTTATGTAATTTTTCCACATGAAAAGCTTTTGAGAAAAAGTTTTTCAGACTGTATGGCTATAACTTTTATGAATAGCATTTAAAATGAATCAAATAGTAAAAAAAATTCCATTTAACTGCTGCCTCTGCCTTGTTACACAAATAAAGTAAGGTCTTCGTCTCGTTAGTCTTCCTTTGTGTACGTATGTACATGTGCTTCAACTTTATTCCTGTATTATTTGCATTTCCTTCTTCCATCGTATTCTCCATACAGAAATTTTATTTTTATGATGAAGGATGATATGATAAGTTTAAATTGTGTTTCTTATGAGAAATAAAAGTACTATAAAGCAAATCTTGATCTCAATTGTTTGCTTATACTTTGCTACAAACGCACTGTTATTTACAGAACATTTTATTGAGATTATTTCGCTATTGCTTGAACAAACAACTTTTAAAGTATATACAGTGCCTGATACGTTTCTCTTTAAATCGATGCTCAAGTTTGCATTATTCTTGGTTTTTAAAGTTCGAGGAAAATTATTTCAAAAATTCAAATTTTTGAAATCCGTTGAAAAATTCAAAATTTTGAAAACCGTTAAATAATGTTTGGTTGCAATTTTCATAGAAAGAAGACGTTTGACTTTTCCTTGTCATGCCAGACCTTTCCCAGAACAATTTTGATTCCATTATCTGAAAATTTAATCAATGCTGCTCTCAATTAGTCTTTTGATGATATTGAATGTAAAACATGATATTTAATAATCACATCAGGTACATCATCTTCTGCAACTTAATCCATAATGAGCAATTTTCTCTTATGATTGAAGACTATTCTGTAGTCATGGAAAATTACTTAATCAAATCACATGCAAACTTTAATTGATGATTTATAAGACAAATTAATTAATTGATAAATCTAGTTTTATATGTAATGTAATTATAGATTCATTCGATATTACATCATGTACGATTTAATTACATTTAAAGCTTGTTATCGTTAGTTTACAGACATAACTGTAAAATAATAAGATTTACAATGAAGAAGAAGATAGTCTTTAGTTGATCGGACATTAGCAAACATAGCTGCTAGTTACATATAAGTGCTTCAAGGCTAATGACTTCCGAATCAAGAATAAGCTGGATCTTAGAAGAAGAAGGAGCTTCTGATTCAAATCCCTGAAAGTCATACCGGTGCAATAATAATCACGAATCCGCTTACAGTTATAAGTTTGGATCCTGTAAAGAGATTACAGTATATAAGAAGGATGTAAGTAGAGAATTTAATGCAATCAACTCATAAGAACTTTAATTGCATATCCTGTCAAATCAACAGTTAATCTTTAACCACAAAATTCCAAACAAACTAGTCAGAATACCACAAAACTTCCGCCCCAACCATTCATAATCTTATGGCTGAAAATCAATGAAATTCCATTGCGTCAAAAATTCATTAACGTCATAAGGAATCGTACTTGAAATTTTTTTATTATAAGCTGATTAAAGCGATGTGAATAAACCAATGAAATGAGAATTTAAAATGGAACGAGAACCTTTTTGGCATTAGCTACCGCATGAAGCTTGTTCGTCTCTATAAAAAGGAACTGTATGAAGCAGCAATCGATACATATTAAATTTCTCCCCCAAAAAAAGTTATTTTTCTTATCGTTTTCTGATATATTTCACAAAATTGCAGACCTTTTGGTTCTTTTCTTTCCTATCCATTCCTCCCTCTTCTCTTCTTTCATCCACAACCTTTCGTCCTCTCGCACACACACATTTTTGTCATTTACTCTTCTTTAATCCTTCATAATTGTCCACATTCATGATGGTCTCCTACGCCTTTATTATATTTACAATGTGCAATATATTTTACGTAATATCTCACAGAAATGAGGGTAAGTCTTTAAGGTTATTTAACGATAAGGATGATGATTTCGATGTTACTGATTAAAAAGTCATAAAATTAATTTCCTTTTTCCTTTATATAATCATTATTATTGTTTTATTATCGCCCTCAAGGATGAAAAATATATAAATTTAGCTAGAGATACTGATAATATATGTAATAAATGGTGAATATGCTCTCGATTCAGCTAACTGAATACCCTAATTAAACATCAAAGTGATTTTGTGATAAAACGTTCATTAAATTATTTCTTCATCTTTTTTTTCCTGCTTCTTTTGTGATTTCTTTTGCCTTTTTTTGAAATGTTTCTTCATCTTTTTCAATATACCAAGTTTTTTCATCAATTAAAAAAATTTCTCTTATTACTTCTGTTGTTATTGAAAAATCGTTGATAGAAATTGTGGAAAATGGGGGAGTTAATTTATCGTTTGACTTTATGTTCATGAAGCTAATTTGTAGGTGGAATTTGGAACTGCTTTTGAAATATTTATGTGGATTCATTCATGTATGTCTAATCGGCTTTTTAAAGGTATTTACATAGTAGCAACTTAGTAGTTGGCTGTACAATTAAGTTGTGTTTCATGGCTTCCTTTAGATGATGCTAAACTGAATCTATTGCTAACTGCCGCTTGTCAATCATTATTATGTGCACTCTAAAGCTATGAATTCAAGCTCTAAGGCACCGACACTAGTTTAGAAACTCATAATATGACTGAGAATCAATTGAACCAGAATTCTATGAATAGATTTGAATCCTAAGACAAATTAGTACACAATCAATGCTTAATCTACAACTATAGATTCAATATTTATGACACATAAATCAGCTGCTATTAAGATATACACATCCATTGCCATTCTCATTAATTCTATTTCTAGCAAAAAATTTCCCCAAAAAAACTCTTAGTTCAGTCAATTCCTCCCACAGTCTATAAATCTAACATAGAATTTGTTTTCAAAAAACATTCTTTCATTAATTTGACTTCAATTATGGAAACAGCCACAAAATTAATGGACTTTTCTAGGAAATAATAGACAATATTTATCCATTTTTGTTGGGAAAATTATGAATTTCTGAAGAAAAAGTTCGAATGAAATGATATATTAATTTAGTTGATATGTTGAGCTCACATTAGATGGATATTGTGATATGATATTGGAAAAAGCTGACGGTAGAGGCGTTTATACAGAATTATTAATAATACATTTAGAAATGGAGGTTGAAAATGTGGAAAACAGACACATTTTAATTCTCCGAAGTAATTTTCCATTATTAAAAATTTTAATTGAGACATTTTCGATTTTTTACTTACGTCTAAGTCATTATAAAATTTTCTATAAAATTCAGCTCAGACTTATTCAAAGAAAAATTTAATTGACATAAATTAAAAAGCGCTGAGCGAAAAATAGAATGCGTTGCCAATGGCAAACAAACTTTTCATTTTACATCCTTATACTTTTAAAAAACAGAAAACTTTTTCCTTCTAAATTTTTAACTTCAATTATGAAATTTTTCCTTCACTTCTTCAATCAATAGAAATTAAATGAAAAACCAGAAAATCTTTCCTTCATTCTTTTTCATCTCAAAATGTTAGGGATTTTGGTGGATGTATTATGGTTGCTTATTCACTTTGGTTGGCTAAGGTTGCGGTTTTTTGATCGATTCTCTATGATTTAGCTAAATTTGACCGTTATTTGTCAATTTGAAAATTTTGCCTTCTTTGATTTTTCTAATTTTACACTAAAAGTTTTCTTTTGTTGATTTTTCATTCAAATCTAATCGAAATATTGATTTGAATTTTTTAACTTGATAGAAAAATGTGGCAAACTTCAGCTATTGATTGAATTCATGATTTTAGTGTTTAAATAGATTAAATTTTGCAAAAACTTCATTGTTTACATTTTTTGAATAAAATTTTGAACTTTACGACTTTCAATAAGTAAAAAGCATCAAAATGCGCCACTAATAATCCATCTAAACTGCATTCATCCAACCAAATCTTTATTTGAGCATGAAAGTTAAGAACAGCGAGACATTTTCAACACAAAATGAGGAAAAACTTTATGATTCGTTATTGTAATAGGACTTTTTTTAAGGGGATATCATTTCAATTATTGATGGCAGAATTATTTTTTTGTGATTATAGCATCTTCCGTCATTAGTAAGGTTTTAATTTTTCATTTGTTATTTTATCACAACAGCCAGAAATTTTCCTCTTGAGATGATAAAGTTTTTCATTTAAAATTTTCATGAAGTGCTTTTTCTTGCGAGTTTTAATGATTATTTACTGAAACAATTTTAATGAGATGTTTGATTTACAAGAATCTGTTTAGTTTTATCAATTACAATTAGATTACATTGTAAATATTCTGGTGGGAGATATCCTAATGTTGTTTTTGTGGTTTCTTGTTGAACAATCCTCGAGGAAAAATAGAATTCAGCAAACTTTTGTACTTTTTTGTGTAATGTGGTCAAAGCAGACACAAAACAGTAAACAGGGAGAAAATTTGTAGATATTAGTAATGTGAAATAATAATAATAAATCATAATAAGTTAGCTGATAAATAAATCTATGCTGTTTTTTTCTTCTTCTCGATATTCTCCAACCATGTATCGAGTTATTGATTTATATATTTTGTTATTTTTTCTGTCGCTTGTTTGTTATTTCTACTTTTTCTTTCTTATTCATCTCATTCTTGGAACTACTTCATGCAGAAAAAAACGTACAAAATATTTTCCACAGATGAAGCATAGTCAGTGAACAGAACCACAGATGTAGTCTTCATTGTTTCGTATAGAAAATGCCTTATGTACTGTTATTATAACAATACTAGAACGTTACGACTATACAGCAGTCAATATTCCCCAACATAATCTCTTTTGAATATTTTAATACATGACTTTAATACCTTTTTCCTTGAATTTTTCACTGTGCTTCCTTTCTACCTTCAATAATCGTGTAATCCTAACAAATAATGTAAATTTCAGGTTAATGAATTATTTTCTTATGTACAAGCTCAGTAGTTCTGTGCTGAATCGGGGATTTTTATGCTTCTTGTGTTTGTGGCTGGGTTGAATTTCGGGGTCACAGAAGGCTGGAAGATTTGTCTTTATATATCAATACTTTAGATTATACACTGCTTAGGCACTTCACTACTTACTCTCTATTTGAAGAACGTCCGCTAGATTCCCACAAAGATGAGAATTTTAACATTTTCGATGCTATAACCCGTACTCAATCTTTATGGACATCACAAATGAACGGTTTTAACAATACAATAAAATTGGTCACCATATAAGTCTAAGTCATTGTTTATGCCATTTACTGTGTCTCCTCGTTCCAATAAGCCTCGAAAATAAATGTGTTGGCAAATTTTTACATTTCTGCATTACGAAATTGATGGCCTCTTCTTCCTGCTTCCTCCAAACATCACCATAAAACTTTTATCGATTGCTTCTTCATACTTCAATTGCCACTCAAATCGAATAAATTGCAAATACACAGCCCATAAACATGAAAATCACGAAATTGTAAGTGTGAAGATTTTATAGAATTTAATTCAAAATAATATTCCATTCTTCAATGAAATTTATGACTGAAATTCATGTACAGAAGAGCGAATCAAGGCACAATTCAATATATAAATGCGTGTATAGAAATAGTAAACTATAAATAGTAGTTCCATACATAGCTTTTATTTATGTATTTTTTGAAATATTGCACAGCAATAGAAATTAAGGAAGAGATAAAAATTATTTTATTCTCTTTTTTTTTCTTCATACAATCGTTTTCCAAATGAATAATTGAATCTATTTGTTAGTAAAGCTCATTCGTTCCAATATTATATACATACATACGTAGATATGTGCGTACATTTGTACATTTGAGTAGATATATAGGAGTTGATATCGTTCGAATAGGGAAATTAAACATGTGAAAGGGAAGAAGGAGAAAAAGGAAGAATCAGAAAAGAGAAAAAAAAGTGTATAGCAACATGCGCTTGTGCTATATATTTTATAGTGAAAATTTTTGATTTCCATTTAGAATATTTCCCCCATTCCCAAGAACATCAATTATATTTTAATCACTTTCCTTCGTATTCACTTAAATGCCATATTTTTTTTCCATTCACTTGAATGTGTGAAGAACCTTACATATTTCATGTTATGATTTGCGTCATTAGCGTGCACGTATAGTATGTATGTATGTCTATGATTGTAGGGTGGCAGTGGAAGAAAATGATTATTTCAATATTTCTCTTTAAAAATTTATTCAAAAATGTATGTCAATTCCTTTAAAATTTATCGATAAACATTTTTCAATGCACAAAGTTTTCATTGAAGCAGATTCTCGTCTTTTTTTTTTGCTTGCTTTACATTGCGAATTTCATTCGATTTGCACATCTTGTAAGTGATGTAGTTGGAAATGCCTGAAAATATATTTTATGAATTTAAAAACGCATTTTGTAGTAAGCATCAAGTGAGTCGAAGTGTCTCGGTTTCGTAGTGGTTTCATACTTCGATACTTAATCATTGAACACCGACCCAGCGAGCATGGGTTCGAGACTCGGCATAGGAAATCTTTCTCATGTCCTTTTTCGACTCTGATGGACTGGAAATGTGGCTCACAGTGTTCCTTTGTAGTCTAACCGCAGTAACAGCTAGATCTAAAGCTTGATAGGATCATAGAACAAGACATACTTGCCATTGTGAAACAAAATTCAATATAACCTAGTAAAGATTAACCAATAGACTGAAAATTTATAAGGACGTGGGTGTTCGATTCTCACTTAAAGAGACTTGAACACTCAATAATCATGTGATATATAATAGAGTTCTTGAAATGTCATCGGTCAATTTAAGAGAAAGAAGAAATTGAAATTGAATCTAATTACTCAGCACAGGAAACTAGTAGAAAACTAAACTAAGCAATTAATTCCACAATATTTTCTATCACTTGATGCAATCATCTTGATATATGACAAAATCATTAAAGAAAACGAGAGTCTTTTTCCATGAATGGTAGTCATTCAACTGTCTAATTACCCATTGAACCCAGAAATCAATGTAACCCAAAATGTAACCATACCGAATCACATTGTTTTGAAGCCAGAATTGTTCCGTAAAAAAAGAAAAGAAGATAAAATCGAAAATTCATTGAGAGGATGAAAAACGAGACCATGCTGACAATTGACGAGGGATGGAGCATAAGAAATGGAAGAAATATATATAAATTGAATAATAAATTTCGTGTCCAACAATTTATCTCTGGAGTGAAGTGGAAATTTGTACAATATCATTTATTTTGATCATGTCTCCTATGTCTCCTTTCATTCATTTCCATTTTCTCTTCTCCATCTTTGCATTTTTATTTCTGTACATGCACGCTTATATTCCTACAAATAATCGACAATGTGTACATTTCTGACTCATTAATGGAAATGAGAAGTCAGGATATTAATGATTACTTGATTTCATTCACTCATTTATTAATTTCATTTTGTGAAAATTCATGGATTAATGAATGCGATGTGACAGCAGCTTTAATACTCTTTATGGTATTAATTTTTGTCATGAAAAATCAGTCATATGCGAAAATATTAATTGTATTTCCATTAGGTTGATGAAAATATTACTGTACTTATTAAAGCATGGCGGTAAATTAGATTTAATTGTCGCTTAAGGATGAAAATGTTTACGAATTATTAGAGGGAAATTTTAATGCAAATATTTGAATTAATTGAGTTGATTTATGAAGATTGGATGGGAAATTTCTGTTTATAAACCTTGTATCTGCTGTTAATAGATTGAGTTGTTAAGATTTTATTAATTTCTATGAATATCTTGTGGTTAAAGGTACTTTAGTACGTAGAAATTAGTTTAAATCTATTAGAGATATGACTATTTATATATCATGATTCGAAGAAGATTGAAGGTAGTGTGCTTTGTGTCATTCTCCCTAGCAACCCCCTAGCAAGTGATAAGAGCATGTGACCAGTAATCCTTGAACGTAGGTTCAAGTCTCATTTGGGCTATGTTGTAAGGAAGAGTGCAATAAGCGTTTCAATTCAACTCCAATAAACACTTCAAACTTCCTAAATGCTTTATGCATGGCTTACAAGTCCCTATAATGCGCATTGACACATTTGAAAGGAAATTAAAGCTGAATGGAAGTGGAAATTGGTAATCAATGAATATCAAAAGTACTATTTCCCATTTATTATTTTTCAATCGATTCTATTTTGAAGTGGACGAGAATAACACATGTCTATAAATAACGTTGAATACGTACATCCATTCCCTGTTGCTTCGAATGGACATAAACCCCATCAAAATCACCAAATCGAAAAATGTGAAGGAATAAATTAATATGAAGTAAATTATAAATGAAGGACAAGTCGACAGTAAAAGGAAATGAAAGTTTTCTCTGTTTCACTGACTTTCCGCTCATGCGTCGCACGAAATAGTCGAAACTTCGTCTTCATATTAGATATGGCATGTTGAAAATAAAAAAAAAGTACTCAGAAGCAGAACACTTGTGATGGCAAAGGAAGAAAACAATATTTTGCGAATGAAATCACTTCCAATGCCTGTTTTTTTTCCTTTCATGCTTTCTTCATTCAAGTATTCGCAAAACCTTTTGATTATAATTTTCTGCCATTCAAATCTCAATGTGAGTCGTTATAAGACATTTTCCCTTCATATCCACTTTTCTTACTTTCCGCTTTTATTTTTTTAAAGGCTTTCAATGTACAATTTATGGATGTGAGTTGAGGGATGTCAAAATGTTTTGATTGATTTTGGGCTTTGTCTGAATGTCGGGAAATGGATGTGGGAAGGGTTACCGGTTCTGTGGAGGCACTTTGCTCAAATTTGGTATAGTAATTCAGTAACTCAAATAGCTTAGTGTTCGAGATCAACAAGAAATTGGCCATAAGCATCTCTATCATCTACAATCCAATAAACCCGCAAATCGACCACCATCAATCCTTATTTAACCGAAAAATGCGCCCTCAATTGCCAATATCCGATAACACTTTCATACAAATTTCCTCATGTATTCATATTCATCGGAAGATGTTGTTGAGAGTATTAACAGAGTTTTTCTTTCTTCCTTCTTTCCATTTTTCTCTCTCATCTCCTTCTTTTGTTATTTCTTTTATGTTATTTTTCTCAACAGCCGCTTTCAATTTTCGCAAGTGTTTTGCTTAATTGAAAAGAAAATGCCAAGAAGCGCTTTAATAGCGTGCGACATGTACAATATCTGTGTGCACAGCAAAGCGTCAGGCAAGAGCATAAGAGATGTTTGTGTGTGCGAGAGAGCAACAAAAAAAAAAGGGAAACAATTTTCATTCCATTTACTTAGTTTTTTTGCTTGCTTCTTCTTGTCCTTAAAAAGAATCTTCGACTCTTTATTTTATTCTTCTGAATATGTTTCGAATGAAAATTTGAGAAATTTTTTATAAACAAGTACACAAGTCATCTAATGAAAAGAAAAACGACTTTAGGGTATTTTTATGGCGAATGATGAAGAAATTTTCATTACAAGTCCTGATATTAAATTTTTAAAAAGTTGTAGCTACTTTTGTTGTTATTAAAATTCTTTAAACTCTCGAAATATTTTCAAGGATGGTTCCTAAAAATATTAAGTAAAATGCTTAAGAAATTATTGAAATAAATATGGGGTTTGTGAGTTACTTCCTTTATAAATTATAGGTGTTTGGACAGGCAAATTAGTTATACTTTGATGCTTTAATAGGTCTAAGACTATAATTTCGGGTAATAAGGCTATTAAATATTGAATATAATCAGCATTAATCGAGCTGGGTAAATTTCTGTAATATAATTGGATTGTGCCATAAGGATAGTTGTTACCCGAATACATTAAGTTAGTCGATACAAAAATTCCTTGCAATAGGCCGGCATGACTCTGCATGATTCCGGTTTTAAATCGAATACGGAATACCAAGAAAGCGAATCAAAGTCAACAGGCTTTGAAAGACTGGACATGTTTTAGGGGGACCTGTGTGAAGCTAGCTTCAGGGGGCTACATCTATAGGATGTCATGGATTACAATTGATCCGTAGGACCAGTGTACTCAACAAAACAAACGGTACCAAGTCAGAGTTACGTCGGCTTAATTATAGATTTTTGATCGATTAGCCGGTTTGTGCTATTCGGGTAGAAAGCATTAAGTAGAAGTAATACAGATGATTTCAATTTGTTATATAACCCATTCCAATTTTACTTTAAATTTCAAACAATTTTTCAATTAAAATTTTAATCTTCATTGTTGGAACCACCTTAGGCCTTTCACCAAAGACAATGTTATGAGACAACAACCTCATCAAAGTTTCCCAAAAATCAATATTTTCTCATAAAATATTTTCCTAATCTCAAAAAAATGTTGCTATACAGCTCAAGTCTTTACGCTCAATAATTTTTCCTCGTATGAGGAAAGTCAACAAAGCTTTTTTCAGGAACACAACAAAAATTTCAACTTTTTTTTTCTCTTCAAATCTTAATGGATTCCTCGCTCAAAACAATTCTCATGTCACAAAAAAGTATGATAATAAATTGTTCCACGAAGTAAATTGAAAAGTTTTTTCTTGGAAATGTCTTCATTATGTTTTCATGATTTCCAGGAAATGATTCATTAATTTCCTTTCTTTTGCTTGTGCGACTGAATGATTTCGAGTATGTGCTTAAGAGTGTAATAATATAATTCTATTTTGGATGGACATTTTATTCTTGAAAATTAAGGAGTTGTAGTAGATTAGATGAACAGTGCGTTATTATTTTGGTTCCTAAAGGGTGTTCAACCGCTATTGCGATCATGGATTCGATACTCGGAAGGGGTTGAATACTGATTTTTGGAAACATAAACACTGAACTTAAAGGTCATAGCCTTCTTAGAAGATTGCAATGAACGACCCTTATACCGCAGTCACTCAAAAAGATTGAGTAGCTAAGTTTATAAACCAAAAAATGTGGATGCCAAGTTCAGGAATTGATACTTTACTCAAACTCAATGTTCGAGTAATGGAATATTGATCGATTAATCGAGAATTCCTTGTCATTGTAGTTATTTTGACTTACCTTTCAATGGTGCACGCTTGGATTTAAGGACTGTCTGACGAGCCTAAATGTTGTTAATAATAATTCACGAGTAGGCACTGTTATAAGGCTTTTAAAGACTCTTTATCAATTCAGAATAGCAAATAGATCTAAAAGAAAACTAAAACAAACGGAAAGGGGTAACATTAACATCTACCCCCGGAGAATCCCACCCATATTCCAAAGTAATCAACCAAAATAATTCTCGCCTAAATTTATTATCGTAATTGTTACCACCATTAAGTAATGACAACGATAAACTACATCAGCTCTGAAAAATGACAGAAAATAATTAAAGCATCAAAAAATGAAGGAAACGAAAGCATTTTCATTAATTATTACACTTTATTTATCATGTTACTGTTTCTTTGTTAATATTTATTACACACATTCAGTGCTCTACAAGTAATATTTCACATGTTTTTTATTATTTTTTTTTAAAGTTATTTTTTAAATAATTTTTTGTACTTCAAAATTATATTATCATCATTTTTATTTAAAGTTTTTATTCATTTTCAAGATTTTTTTTATATCTCATTTATGATCTACTAAGTTTTTTTTTTTTCATATTATTCATTCCTTTTTATTGATTTTGCACAATTTTTTTATCATTATTCAATATTTTTTGCGGTTATGATTTTGATTTGATAATAAAATAAAAAAAGAATGGAGAGAAACTAGAAAAGGAAATTATAATTGCAACATAGATGGATGGATGTGATGCGGGGGTGGAAGTGGAAATGAAAATGTATAATCAAGCGTGGCTATTAAGAGGAAGAAATGTATATGAATACAACTGAGCCTCGAATATTCATGAAAATTGTTTCGGAGAGTGGGGGGAATATAAAGGAAGTGAGGGTGTGATAAAGAATCATTAATTTGGATTTTCTGGCATAGCCAAAATGAAATTATTTTGGCAAAATAATTGGGGAACATAATCATTTAGTCTGTCAGCTTTTTTTGTTTAGGCAAGTCCAAATGTTCAATCGACTAATTTTCTAGGAATCCTTTAACACACAATATTTTCATATACCATATTTGATTTTTGCCATTTTTTTCTCAAGCCATAAAGATCAAAAAGTTTGAAATTCAATGAATAACAATGAGTAATTAATAAAAAACATTTTCAAGTGATAAAAAAAATAACAATCATCATTGACCTGGGATCAAAAATTAATTTTGAATTTCAAATGGCCGTTAAATCAAAAGTCTTCAGAAATGCGCTTTAGTACTTGAGATGCTCTTTAAAACTTTCCTTACAAGTTTCTGTTCATCGACCTCTTTAACTTTTTTCGGTATATATACCAGAAAATGTAAAACAAGCGTCATTCTGAGAAGCTAATATTTTTTTTTTAATTTCAATTTTTTTTCCTTTCGTTGATTACAATAAGACATAATTATTTGTTATTTACTCTCTTCCCGACAATTATATACCACGTTTCATTATTAACACAACTTTATTCTTTTGCCTTAAGACCTATTATTATTAAGTTTCCCTTTTCTCCTCGCATCAAGATCTGCTGTGTGCTCATTTTCATTTTATTTTATATCTTTTATGCCAAAGAATAGTTATAGGGGAGAGATACGGATCCATGTTGATATTTCTTCATCATTTTCAAACTCTTTTTTTTCTGCTTAAGTTATTTAATTTTATTAAGAAAGTTTTTTTCTTGTATTTTTTGTATTTTTTTTTTATTTCTTTGAATGAAGTCATTTAGGGTAAAAAACTACTTTACAGAATTATTTCGTTCAGTATTGCTTGAAAAGTATGTAATTTTTATACTCAATAGTTCTCGTTTCTAACTTATATATATTTTTTTCTCTACATTTTATTTTTCTTGAAGAAGAAGAAGAAGAAACAAAAGAAAAACTTTATTTATGAGTGTTTATGGACCAGAATATTATAGATAGTTTGTGCTCATGTCTCTTAAATTCTT
Organism: Chironomus tepperi; assembly: GCF_022539635.2. Lineage (NCBI taxonomy): Eukaryota > Metazoa > Arthropoda > Insecta > Diptera > Chironomidae > Chironomus > Chironomus tepperi. Next base: position 33,131 of record NW_027226259.1, read on the forward strand.
TCAAGGCTTGATAACTTTGATTCTACTGTCTGATTTCAATATTAGTTCATAAATTGCATTTTAACAAGTTTAATTGTAGAATTTCCTTTAAATTTTGATGTTTTCTTTGATTAAGGTTGTTGACTAGCTATAAAGTACGGTTTTGATTGTTTATTGACTGCTTTACTGTCTTAATTTAAAAGAAATTTGGGATCTTTTGATGAATTTGTCAGATTACTAACTTTAACTCTTATCTCTTATTTCGTAGAAAATTCATTAAATTCAGTTTATTGATGGTTAAATCATTCAGATCTTGAGTAGTGTTGATTTGAAGATGCTCTAAAACGAGCTAAAACTGTAAAATTGATGAATTTAATGAATCTATAATTTCATTTGTTTACAAACAAGATTTTCGAATTTTTCGAAAATTTTTCCAAAATTATTTACAATTTAAATTTCAGCCATTATCGCATTAAAGTCTGCTTTTGTCATTCTTTATTGATACTTCACTAAGATTTCAAACAAATTTCAATAATAATCCCCAAAAAGAGTAACCAAGCCTTGAAAGTTGAATTTTTCTCATTTTAAAGAGTTCGGTTCAAGAAATCCTTTTCTGTGAATGCAGAAAAAAATTTAGTTTTTCTTCTTCGTAGGACATAAGCCATATTAACAGAAAAACATGGAGAAGGGTAGAGAAGACATTCCTTTTTCAAAGTAAAAAGATGATAAAGTGTAAAAGTTTGGGCCTCTTTTTATATATATATATTCTTTTTTTTTGCTGCTTCCTCTTGTGACATATTTCGGATGAAAATGGTTTTTCTGTGTACAGTAATATTCTATAATATTGTATGCGTGAGTGTTTATAAATAGAGTAATGAAGGACGATTTTAATAGTTACAAAAGATTTGAATTTAGGATGGAACTTTTTTGTGAACTTTGACCTAAATTGATCCAAATTGACAGGCAGAAGTGGAGTGTTGGTCAATTGTCGTCCGAGCAACGTTGTTGATGCAAATTGACTGCAGGTACTAGCAAGTACTTGATGAAGGATGTTTAACACCTGGAGGGAGTTAGGCAGCCACAATCTCTCGGGACATGAACAAGCATGATCAATAATGCTATCAGTGATGAAAATTGGTCTCTTTAAAGTTCCAATCCCCAGCATCGATTGTGTACAAAATAATAATAAAAAATAACAATTTTTTGTGCTTCGTCAAATCAAAATTGAATGCCCATTCCACTTGTTCCTATCTCATTTTATATGTATATGTATGTATATCTTTTTTGGGATCATAAAGTACGGTGGTTGTATTATTTTCTTTATTAAAGGAGATCACGTTTACAAAAATGTGCAATTTTCTATTTAACTCCTTTCAAAACATATTCCTTTGGGACAAGAACATCCTTTCGAATTGAACACAAGGATAAATCCCCACCTGCTACTTGCTGCTGGCAGGTAGGAAACTTTATACAAAAAAATTGAAAAAGCGTTCAACTTTTTTGTCTTTAAAATTCTTTGTATTTTGGTTTTTTTCTCTTACTTCTTCAATTTTTTTCTTTTTTTATCATCGACATTTTTTGACATTTAATGAATTTTTACAATTTTTGAAAGTTTTTTTTTTAAATATTATTTGTCATTCTACAAGTTTATCTCATCTAATAATAATTAAACAATAGTTAATTATTTTTTAAAGATTTTTTTCATTCTTTTTTTTCAACTTTTTTTTTCATCATAAATATGCGTGTACGAATATAAGTTTTATGTATATTTAGAAAAAAGATTTTTTTTTTGTAATTTTTTTTTACTTCGATTTTTACTTTTTTAATATTTATTTGAATTTTTTTTCAATTGCGGCATTTTTTGTTTAAAGCGAAGGGAAAAAGAAGGGAAAAAATTCGACGAGACAATCATATTTTCATCTTCTACACATTTATTTTAATAATTGGGTTCTATTATATTAATGCTTGATTTGATTGCCAGTGAGCATTGATGTGAAAATTCGCATCTAATTATCTCACTCGAATTTTGAGAATGTTCTCGATTATACTTTTCACTTTTATCCTTGCCTGAATTGACATTTTCATGATATAATTACAATTATTTTCAATTATTCAGGCTGAAAATTCTTGAAATTTTCACAAATATTCTCAAAAAATGTTTAAAAATGGCAAAAATTGCCTCAAGATAAATAATATTGTTTAAGTACTTTCAAAAAATTTAGTCTCTAAGAATCAACATTAAGTCGCTTACAAATAGTAAATGCAGAAGCTTCTCATCATACTTTACTTTGATCGAAATTCTTTAAATTCCATTCGCATCTTTGCGTCTTTTGAAGCAAAATTTTTAAATTTCCTCTCTTAGCTTCAATTTGAAGCAAAAAACAATTTGCATCTCTAAAATAATGCAATTCATTTTTTTGCATCTTCAAAATGATGCAATTTATTATTTTTACCTTGCATCTTATTGAAACAATAACAATCTCTGCATCTTCAAGATAAGTTTAAAAATATTTTCGCATCTTAAATGCTTGTCATTATTTCGCATCTAAAATTTAAACAAAACTGTTTTGCATCCCTAAAATGAATCAACACTATTTTGCATCTCAAATATGCGCCATACTTAAACACATTCGCATCCCCATAAAAAGAAAGTGTAGATGTTATAAATCATTTGCTTCAACAGAAACAAATTAAATCAATTAAAAAGAAAAACAAATAAATTTTTGCATACAGTCAAAATGAAGAAGCTTCTAGATTTCATTATTTGTATGACCGAGCATTTAACATTGTCGCATTAAATGTATATGTATGACAAAAAAATTAAATATGATACTGCAGACTATTTAATTTTTAACAAAAATAAATATATATTATTATAATTTATAATTATTATTGTATATATGTTGTTATTTTTTTTTTTTATTATTCATCCTGCCTCGCATTTTAGAGGATGGAAATAGAGGAATTTTATTTCTATACATCCTTGTGTCTTGGAAATTAATGAATGAAGAATTGTGTATGATTCTTGAATGCCATATATTATATGTGATGAAGAATGATTTAACTTCAAGGAGACTTGACTGGATTTTTTTTATACAATTTATCCTTAATTTTTATCTCTGTTAGCTGTACATTTTTTTAAAGATATTTCATATTAATGCAGCAGGCAGTGGAAATTCTATAAAAAAAAAAGGGAAATAAACAATGAAAGTGATTTTAAAGAGCTCAGTCGTTCATATATTTTCATAAATTTGTATATTATGAAGTGAATATTCATGTTATGTTACTGATCTTTATATCCACAATTGTTATATTAATATTACTTATTATTATTACTTAGACAACATTAAATCCTTTACAAAATACTTCCTTGCTCTTTTTTTCCATTCTTTATATGAAAACTTTTTTATTTGTTACATTTTTTTCTCATTAATGATTCTTTTTTTGTTCATATACATCAGTATGTGTATGATTTATTATGTGTTTGTGTGTGTATGTGTGTGATACTCCTCTTCAGCTTTTGATATCTCGTCTGTTTTTTTTATTCGGGGAAATATGTTTTAACAGATTTTTGTTATTCTTGAGCGACAGCAACATTCTCCAACCTTATTTTTTTTTTTATTTCATTCATCTTATGCTCTTTAATGTGTTTTTTATTAATATTTTTTTCTGTGTATTTTTTTTTATAGAGGCACGTATTAGTTTTATTGGATGTGCATTTTTTTGTAAAGAGTTTCATTATCCTGTTGGGGAAAGAGAGAGTAGTTAATACTGAATTAGTAAAGAAGTTTTAAATGAAATTTATTTCAAATGAGACATTTTTTAATGATGGTGAGGAGAGTCCTTGATCCTTTTTAGGAGTTATCGTTGCTGTGGAGCCATTGTCACTAAATTTAGTTTTGGATATTTATAAGGTTGCAATATTGTCACCTAATACTTCTATAACTTCTCAAAATTGATGCGTATGAGCTTAAATTAGACAGTGTAGGGTTCTTGTGGGAATCGAACCTGTAGCTGACATTAAGGATAATCTCATATTCACAGAATATGTACCAATGAAGCGTATCTAGTCCTTATTTGCGTTTATGCAAATTCTCATTAAAGATTAACATTAACTAGATAAGGAATCGAACCCGATTCCTAGTCGATTTGTCAAAACGCTAACCTCTAAGCTACACCTGCTTTTACACTATGTTGGCTAATAATCACATGTATTCTGACTCAGATGCATGATGAAGTCTAGATACTCATTTAGTATCAACAGTTGAGCTTCATGCAATTCACGAAGGACCTCCCTCATCACAAAATGTCTCGATATCCTCCAAAAAGTAACAAAACCTTATGCTTACCTATGCAACAATAGTTTTTCCAGTTGAACTCATTGTCAAGCGGGAGTCGGCTTTGATTTTAATACAACACCACTATCAACAGAGCCGCCAGATTTTAGCGATTGTACGGATAAGTGATCATCAGAGTCCGATTGGCTAAATGCCCCAATAACGTCAGTCTCATCTAAATAGAATGAAAAAAATAAAGAAGATAGTAAAAATTAATTGGGTGAATAGGAAAGTAAGACTACTAGAATTAAGTAAATGGTTAAAGTTTGTCATTTTGTGTGCTTAATGTACCAATGTTGAATGTTATTTTCAACAAGAAAGTCTCTTTCGTATCATTGAAAATTTTTCAATGGAAAAGTTTCCTTTAGAAGTTAAACTTTTGAATAAATTTTCCCCAGTCATCCTTTCAATTCATGTTCTAATAATGGAAACAGGGATGATGTAAAACGGGAAGATGTAGCTTCACCTTTCAAGTTTAATATAAAAAAGCTGTTCTATCACATGAAGCAAAAATGTATTTATCTAAATACATAAACAGATTAAGGAACGAAAACTTGAATGACAAGAAAAGCTTTTAACAGAATAAGTCTGTCTATGCTCATGTAAAATAGTCCAGTTTGAGTTTATTGCACTATGGATAAAATTTTATTCATAAACTTTATGATGTGTAATTTATGTAACATGTCAGTGTGAGCTGTTGTTGAATCATTTAATTATGTAATTTTAACATTAAATTTTCATTATGTGGCACTCGTAAATTGTGTTTTGGTTGGATCGCACCTTACAATAGTTTGGCATGGGGTGAGGAACTGGTAGGGGATAATATCCATGTAATTTGTTACGAACTTGAATGGAAATTCAGTGAAAAAGTTCAATTTTCAATAGTTTCTGTGTAGTGGGAGTCGAACCTGATTCTGTACTAGATCCTGTTACCACTTGACTACCATGAGATGCCCAAAGCTTCACAGAATCACATTTTGAACACTCTACTAGACCAACAAAACTATTAGAATCGATAATACGAATTTTCTGCATGAATGGCATCAAAACTCCAATAAATATTTCATGCAGAACATCGATGAACTTTCCACCCAAAATGTCTAGATTTATATAATAATAATAATAATCACAGCTTGCTGAACCTTCATAATGAAAACTTTTTTTGTTTATCTTTAATTAATCAATATTTTGCTTCACATCATCACCTCATATTGTGAATTGAGGCGGAAAATAAAATTTATAGACATAAATATTTTAAGCATGGTCTACAGTTATGAACCTTTTTACGGAAAAATAATATGAACAGCATGCTAAAATATCCTTCATTATTATTATTACATCCTCTTGCTCTCTCTCTTTCTCACTCTCTTGTGAATAATCACACATACAGATTACATGAAGTAAATCTCCGCTCACTGCGTTTGCAATAAATTTTCTATAAATTACATCCCTTACGTGATTCTCTTCATTGGAATTTCCTTTTAATTGATATACATAAAAACATTTTAAGAATTGACGTGATTACAATTTTAATTTCAACTTCATACAGGGAAATTTCATTTTCTGCTTTGCAGCATTTTTGGAATCTCCCTATTCTGTTTGTTTGTTGCTTCAATCGCATTCTGTGCTTTTCATTTTAAAGTAAAAGGTTGGTAGAGAGTGAGAAGGTGAAGCTAGTTTCTTTGTAACAGTTTTATTGGAGCAAATTTGCAGATTTCCAATTTGTTTTTGAAAATAGAAAATATTCAAATTTTTTTGTTGTTTAGTCTGATTTATGAAAGAAATTAAGTTTATATAGCTTTGCTCACACTCAGATAAGACGTTTCAATCATTTAAGCCAAACATAAACTCAAAACTTTGTCAAAATTCAACTTCGAAAACGTGAGGTGGAAATGTAAACAAATTATTTTTGAATTTAAAGTAATTTCATGATTATAAGCAGCAAATGCGCTAAATAATATCTCAATCCAGTCGACATTTCAATCTCGTATCGCACATTCTCTTCTTCTTCTGAAATGTTTTCCTATTCCAGCTCCTACTGCGCTTTAAATCTTTGATTCAATCTCTCGTTTTTGCATATAAATGAAGAAATATTATCGCAAAAATTTTTGCTCATTTCTGCGATGCGAAGCAATTTTTTTTTGTTGTTTGCTTCTATTCTCCCCGGAAGATAGCTTCATTTAACGCTTTTTGCATCTTTATGTATGTATATATAGAAGGAACAACAAGCCGAGTGAGGAAAAAATATTATCATTAAAATAAAATAAAAGCCAGTTTTTTTCGAAAATGATTCAAAGGAAAATATTCATTTCTGTTTTGAATAGAATATGAATAAAGCGCAGCGACTTTATATGTCTTATTCATTCATTAATGAAAGCATTTTTGCTGACATTTAAATTTCTTTCATGATTTTCTCATTATGTCATTTCAGTAGCTATAAATGTTGAAGTACAAACATTTGCGATACTATTAATGTAATGAGCTTCTCGTGAATCTTAATGCCAATTAATCTGAGAATGCTTTTACGAGTCATAATTTTTTCATAGTTCTCTTATTCTTAGAATTGTCTTTCTTTTGTGAAAGTTATGTCAGAAATGCTCTTTGAATACCGAGTGGCACATGATGATGTAGTAATGCGTACAGCTGCAATCATAAAAGTTCATCTTTTATTCTGTATGTTAATTTCTTACAAACTGCTTAAAATAATTTGTTGAAATTAACGGAAGTTCAAAATTTGAAATTGAAAAATTGAACCTTATTCTTGCAAAAGTAAACAAATAATTTTGAAAAAGTTAAAGAAATGCTAAAACATTAAGCTAATATCACTCAATACCATCTATTAAAGAACCGCGCAATTGCCATTCTCATCTACCGTCAGTCGGGTTGAGATCAAAGCATTCAAATCCCCTTTTTGAAAGAATAAATGCATTGTGAAGTGAGCCTATCATCATCATGAGAGAGTTAATGGATAGATGACTCTTGTTCTATAGATCAAAAAAAGTTCTATAGCGCTTTGGTATTTAAAAAAAACTGTAAATTTGTCAGTAGTTTCAGAAAAAATCCTTTGTTCAATCATTCAAAGCAATTTTTTTTCATTAGCATTTTCCACTTGTTCAACTAAAACTTCAAAGCCTCCTGTTTTTTTATAGAATCATAACTCATGTTTGAAGATTCAAAGAACATGCCACAAAATATATCGCAATATATTTGAAAAACACAATAAAGGTAGAATTTTCGTGACGTTAATTTCAAAAAAGGGCTTCAAAACGCATAAAAATGTACGAGCATAAATATCATGATTGTTTATTTCTCTTATTGCCATTTAAATAGTACATTTCGTGGAAGTTTTCTTCTCATATTTTACTTTTTAGAATGGGATTAGAGCGGGTGACGGAAGTCGCTAGTACGAGGAGAATAATGTTCAAAAAGGAGGGAAGAAAAGGATTCAGAAAATGTGAATTTGAATTGTTGAAATGTGAAAATATTAAAAGATTTTTCTTTTTTTTTTTTATTTCTCGTGTACGTAAAAAATGTATATTTTTGGTTGTTTGAGTTCCTCTATCTCTCAGCATTTTATGCTTATATTATTCGCTTCAAATGGATGGAATGAAGATTTTTTTTTTGCTTTAACATTTGAGAATAATATGCAACTAGCTCATACGGATGGAAAATATTTCCGTTTTAGATACAAATATTTGACTCTTTTATTCGGAGTCAGTGGTGATGATGATGATAAATGCTCGAATTGGATGAAAATCGAATAGTTTTTATTTTTTTTACTGAAACAGGAAGTTTAAGTTATGATTTATTATCTCCTGCTTAATATTCTGTCTGGTGAAAGTTTTAATGTTGATTTCTTTGTTTTTATAATACATTTGGTGACTTTTTGATTATTTTTTATGAATAATCTACAATTGTGAGCTTTTTGATCAATACATTATTGATTTTACTGTACTTAAGAGTTAGAATGTTAAGAATTGACAAATCCAGAGTTGTCAAAACGAAAGAAAATAGGAAAATTTGCCAATTTCATCAATTGACTTCCTTTTCGTACTAAAAAATGTACTGAATTCAAATTTTGTCCCAAAACATTGTGTAACGTCCTTTTAACCTCAATTATTCTAGAAATTATCAGGACTCAATGTTTACTAAGACTTTAAAATAATAATTGGAGCTCTAGAATTTACTAAAACAATAACAATTCTCCAGGTAAGCACGTCACCAAGAAAACAAGATGAATAGAATCAGAAGCTGTATGAGATATAAGTAAAGGAAAGAGAAAAAATTTCCATTTATTTTATTCCTTGACAAAATTGACTTCTATTTTATTCCAGTTCTTTTTCTCCAAACATGATGAGGGCGGTTAAGAGAGAATATCGAGGAAGGATAGAAGCAACAAAAAAAAAGAATACAATTTGTTACAGTGTATATCATATCAAGGAATAAAATGGTTCCACAACTCGTGTGTAATGTAGGAAAAAGTGAGAAGCGGCTGATGTTGCTGTTGTGGTATGTGGAACAGAATATGAAGAGAAAAGAAATTAGGAAACATACATACATCTATTAATTCTGCATGAAATAGATTCAAAAAAATTATATTTTAGCCCTAAAGTGGGAAACTTTTACTTCCTTCCATTTCTCATTCCGATTTTTCCTGCTCATCCGAAAATGAGGAAAATTCAGAGATTTTTTCTTTTATTTTTTGCATTTTTGGCAAAGTAGAAATGAATCCCTGGTGAAAAAAAGAGGTTTTTTGTTCATTCTCTTTATGTTCGAGAGGGCGAGATGTAGACATGGAAAAACTTTTCACAGCCTATATACTCGACGATGGATAGATACATAATTTTGTATACAGATATTTAAATGCGAGAAATTTTTGCGGTAGAATAAGTAAAGTTAAATAGACAGTTTCCAACATCGTGTATGAAATATGAAGTTTTGATGAGAAAGAAGAAAAATACTTTTTTTAAAAACTTTTTTCAACCACCCTTTTGTGTGTGCAGCATCGTATCCGGCAGCACATACACACCCTTTTTAACTGGAAGCGTTTTCTTTCTACTTTCTTAGATGAATTTTTATTATTTTTTTTCTTTTTTTGGATGAAGATGAAGTTCGTGATTATTGTCTTGACTGGATTGTGGATGTGGTAAGTGAATTTTCAATTTATTCTGTCTGTTGGAAGCTTTAAATTCAAATGTTTTTGGTCTTTGTTTACAAATTTCAGACTTTGTTTACAAAAATCAAATTTATTTTTTTGCAAATTTAAGGCAGTTTCTTATCATATCACTGATCTTCTATAGGTTTATAATTTAAAGTTATTATATCAGCTGACCAATAGCTTGCAAAACAAGCAGAAAGTTGTTAAAATTGCAATTTATTGAAAATTTCAATGTTCTAAAAAAGAGTTCTAAAATTCAAATCTTGAACTAAAATTCAGAAAATCGTTACGAATCAAAATTTGCTAGAACTTTGTAAACCCAGATTTTCAAGACTAAATTCCAAAGTGCTGCTTTTTGAGAAAATCAAAAAAGTGCTGCTTTATATCTCCTACCAAATGTCTTTCATACGAGTTTCCTTTCCACCCAATTCTGTAAAGAATTTATTATGTTATTCTGAACTTGCAATGTGTTGTAAAATATTTTGATATGAGAAACTTTCTAGCAAAAATACAGATTAACAGATTAAAAAATATTTTTCATAGAGTGAATGAGAGAACCATAGTAAATGGAATGAGATTGTATGGCCACAACGGAGTCACTACTACGTCTACAAGCTTAATTTATAGCACATCTTCAATTCTCATTTTCTTTTTTGTATATTATACACATAGCTGTTCTGTTAAGTAACCCTTAGGCCATGATGTAAGTGGAATAGCAAAAAGTGGTGAAAAATTATTTGAAAAACAAGGAACTTGAGGAAAAAATGAGAGATCTTGTCTTACTCACTCTACACAAAATAGAAAAAAATCATGAGAAAATATATATATTTTAAAATTATTCCTCATCATTCATGGAAATGAATAAAGTAGCAAAGCAAATGAAGACAGAGGAGAAGTAATTTATTCATCATTATGAAATTGTTGAGTTGAGCAACCCCTTTTGCCTCTCGGTTGATGACTATTCTCTTGCATAATGACAAAGTTTTAAGTGGAAATGAGAATTTTATGCAATGTACCGGAGACGAACCAACAAATGGAAATTTTATTGGAATGCATAAAATTGCGATTAGAAGATGTGAGCTTGTCATGACATTCTTCAAAAATTTGTTGTTTAAATTTAGACAAATTATTTGCAATTAGACAGTGTTGTTTACACAAATGGAAGAAAAGGGTTGTGTTGAGGAATCTCAAGTGATTTGTCTGACAAGAGAAATGACTCGGCATTAGTCTGAAGCTTCAAAGTCCTTAATTGTGATTTGACAATAAGATTTTTTAAAGTTTTGTGAATAATTTGTCAAGAAAATAAATGATTGGAACTGTTTAGCATGACAATATGGATAGTCTTTAATCAGATCTATGTTTACTAAGCACTCAGACTGCATTTATAAGTGTTATTTCAGTTAAAAATTGTAAAAATATTGATTTGTTTACAAATTTACAGTCGACAATCCCCTCGAAATTTCAGGGGTCTGCAACTAATCAAAATATTTTGAAATTAACAGTTTTACAGTCAATAAAAGAAATGTCCGAAATCTTGACTACAAATCAACCGTCCAACAGCAAATAAACAAATGCCAAACATTTCGCAAAAAATTTCCGCATCAACTCCTTCCAAATATTTTCATAGATAATAAGTAGCAGATATATGAGTGCTTTAATGCTAGAACACGAAGTACTTTGCTATATCAACAACATCATTAAATTCCATTCTTTATCTCTTCGTTCTAGAGCCTTTTTATCAATCTAAACAAATCTACATCATTTTATGTGCCGGCCGTACTTATAACGAAATAAAATTCATTCTTTATTAAAATGTAAATATTTTTTCATTTTCTTTTTGCTGTAGCTCTATGAGCCCCGCCATGGCACATATATAATACAGCGGAATGAAATAAAACAGAGAAAATGTATTGTATGAAGAAAATAAAAATGAAAATTTTTTAGCATTCTGTTTGATAATTATAAAGCACAAGTGGTTGAAACATAAAAAAAGCGTGTAAAAATTGTTTAGATTTGCTCAGTTGTGACTTACGAAAGCGCATTATTCACGCATTTAGTTCCAAATTATGAAAATTAACGGTCAAACAATTTTTGAAAATTAACGGTCAATTAATATTTGAAAATTAACGGTCAATTAATATTTGAAAAATAACGGCCAAATAAATTTTCAAAAATTGAAAGTTAATTTTTGAAAATTCATCAGTCAACTGTGTTACTTCAAGTATAGACAGACAAAGTGTGGACAGTAAAGTCATTCCCCCAGAGAATATGCCCTATTAAGCACACACGTATTTATGGATGGCATATAAAAACTTTGTTTGAGCGCAATGAGATTGTCAATAAATTTGCATGTTAAAATTAAACACAGTAAGGTTGAAAAGAGAGTTAAAGGTTCAGTTGGCAAGTCGTACATAGAAGCACACAAAATAAAAATAAAAAATCATATATACAGTATGAATTATGTAAATATCTCCTCTCATAATAATACACATTGTGCTAATGAAACCATGTGTAAGTAAATTTATTTTACACATACCTGATTCACAAATGGACGACGATGATCTAGTAAGTTCATATGAATTTGTACTCGATATGGTAGAGGTAGAACATTCCGATACAGATCGTCTCTTGCAAAGTGCTTCATTGTATGAAATCAGTTGCTCACAACGCCATTTCAGAAATATTTGTTTTTTAGTTAATTGTTCTAATTGCATCGCTTGATGCTTCTCTTTGCGCTCCAGATTCTGAAATTATATAAAAATACATTTGTCATAAATTTAGTTAGTTAGCAAGTTTTTTGTGAAATGAATGACTTTTGTCGTGGAACTGACGAGTTTGGTCTGATATCTAGTCAAAGTTTGTGTTATGTTCTTGATCCCGAGTCATAAAGATGCACTCCCTCTAGCCCAATGATGCCCAAATTAAGGTGTTCTATAACAATGCTCTAACCCAATCTCAAAGGTAACTAGAGTTTTACATGACTATAGATGACTCTTTCATACAGAGTCCTTGTCGACTCAAAGCTGTACCACCCCACAAACCAGACCAATGACATCCAGTAAGTCTGAATATCAAATGACCATTGAGAATTCATCCGACAAAGACTGCAGTGCGCTTTGAAAATTCATCCTCAGGTGATTCTCGCATTAATTTTTCAGTTGCACTTAGTTCATATATATATGGAATCAGAAATAAAATTTTTATATGAATATGACAATCATAATAAAAAAATTGTTTGTATAACTAAAACATTCTCTGCTTAAAAATTCTCATTCTCTCTCTTTTTCCCTTTTTTTTCATTTCTATTTTTAATTTGTTTTTGTACACGAAATGATGACAATATTATTTTATGCAGGGAAACACGAGCTCTACGGTAGCACATGTATTTTATATATATTTTTTGCTCCCTCCACTCCACACTGCCATACAATACAGATTTTTCCTCTCTCTCTGTGCAACTAATTGTTGTCAAGTGGCATGAGGCATGAAAAGAATTTCTCTCGCTTTTGATAAATAAGAATGTTTACGAATAATATGTATATTTGCAAACATTTTTTTTTTTCATACTTTATTCTCCCTAACAGATCAGATTGGATTTTTTGATACGGTTTGGGTGACTGTCAAAAGTTAATTGAAATGTTGAAGAATTTCTTGATTTTCTCTTGTTGTTTGTGGGATCTTTTAGACTTTATGCTTTTAAATATTTAATAGATTGTGGCAAGAGATGTGGAATTGTTGGAACTGGAGCAAAGAATTTAGGTAAATTGAACTTCAAAACTTCTTTTGAGATTGAAATTTATTGCACACAATAGATCTAACGGATTACTGAGATTTAAATATTAACGTACTTTTCAAATTTGAAATTTCATAGTTGCAACCCCCGTTTGTTTGCTTTTCATTTTCAAATCAATTTTTGAGTAGAAAAGTCACCGAAAATCTCTGTAAGTCATTATTATTAACAAATCCTCACATTTTATAGAAATTTAAGGCAAAGCTCTACAAAACGAAGCTCGTATTACATCATCTTCATCAAAATTGAAGGGTTAAAATGGAAAATTGAAGAAAACTGGTAAAATTCTTTCTGTATCTATCTCAAAAATCATCATCAAGTGAATTCTCTGAACTCTTTTGTTGATAAACACAAAAGTCAAGGATACTACGTGACAAACAGCATCACATTACCTTAAATTTTAATCAAAATTCTCAGACAATTGTGTTTCAATTATTTTCAATCTCAGTTCTTAGAAGATATAAAAAGATTCTTTGTTTATTTAATACGCAAAGCGCTGCAATTGCCTGAAACTGGATGTTTTTACAGAAAATCAACCCTAGCAACAATTCCAACGTCAACAGTACTATCTCATGACTTTTCATTCCACACATTCATCTCAAAGAGACATGAAAATTAATATAGGTATGGAAAAAATGGATATATGAATATGCGAATGATATAAATCGGACGACAGCAAACGACAATTCAATTTGGCACATTCACCGTAACAAATTATTGTTCATCATCAATTCTAATTACATTCAGAAATGTGTGAGAGAGGATTTTTATTCCTCATATTTCCCAAAAAAAAATTGTATATACTCGAAACATGCTCGTCGGTGGGATATAAAATTTTATTGCAGTCTGCAAAATGTATTTTCAATTTTTGAACATTAATTAATTTTCTCTGCTTTGTGTTAATGTGATGTCGGAGTTCTGTTCGACTGGATGGAGAACGGAATATGTTATGAGGAATAATAGAGCTTTTACAGAAACGACAATTTGCATCATTTAGGGAAAAGAAAAGATGGAAATATGTATTTTTTTTGGAAATAAAACACATTCATGCACGTATTTCGGAAATGGAAATTGCCCACAAAGAGACATATTCACATGTGCTATTGCTATTTCTAAAATAGAAATTTATAATTGGTATGAAATTGTCTCGCTTCTGTTTCTATTTTATGGATTCACTGGGTCATTTGAGAATGTTTGAGGATTTTAATGGAAACAGTATGTTCAAGTGGAAAGTTGAGAGCTCAAATGAGTATTTTTACTAATGATGCGTGTTTAAATGTGTCACCAGGAGCAGCACCGAAGTGAAAATTTGTTAAATTGTCTGAGTAATTGAAGTAAAAACCGATATTGATTATTTTAGTACAATTTTTAGCACAAAATTGTTGAAAGAATCTGAAAATTGATGATTTTTGACCTTTAAGTCTATTCCAACTGTACTGGATCATTAAAAGGTTAAAGGCATGATTGAGAAGCACTAAAGGATCATCGTTACAGTTGCAAATTCATAGCTTTAAGTCTTGAATTTATGAAAAATAAATTTTGTACTAAAATTCTCAATTTTTGTAAACAAAGAATTGAAAATGTTTGATTAAAATTCCTAGAACTTATTAAGCTGAATTTATAAGCTATCCAGTTACTACCCACACCCTCAATTTCCCAGCATTTGAATCAACAATCAAACTACCAAGTGGCAACTGAAGTTTATTTTGTACAATTTTCCAGCAATTGTTCACAATTTTAAATATGAAAGTATAAAGTTCATTGTTGGTTGAATTGCAGCACAACAATAATATGGCATGAATGCAAAAATTTATGATCATAAAAGAGAATAAATTTTTCCAACTTTCACGTTTCTACTGCTTCTATTCATTTACTTCTCTATCGTGCTCTACCCTCTTGTTCATGTATCAAATTCCAAAAATATAAAAAATTACTTTTTAGTCAACAAAGAGGAATGAAAAAACAAAAAAAAACTAATGAAACTTTTGACTGCTTTTCTCGTTCTCCCTGTCATTGTTGTGCATGGTTATAAAGTTAGTACTACTTTTGTGATGTGTTATAGTTCTGCTGAATTTTTTTGGAATTAAAAGTCATGCAATGAATTGAACACAAAGTTGTGAATATGACAGTTTTTATGGATTATGTGGATCGAGTTAATACACTACCCGAGCGGCATGCTCAGTAACTGTTAAGTAGGCGGACAGCAACGTATCAAAATAAAAGGATTCGTTCCAATTTTTATGAAAATTCCTTAAAAATTCCAGCCCAACTCCTGTCAACTCATGTCTCCCTGCTATGTAAGTCGAAACTCATGCAGAAATCATAATTAAAAATTCTTTGCGTTTAATTCCACTTTAATTTGATTAAGTTCCGCACGACTTTTTCATTCATTTCCATTAATTTTTCTTTTGTGTTCTATGTCATTAATTGTTGTTGTTGTTGTGTCTGTTCATTTGACTCACCTTAATGAATCGTTTTGCTTTCGTGAGCAATCCTAGTGTCGTATGTCGACTCGTATCAGAGCCAAGTGGGACGATTTCTTTCAGTCTTTCTAAACAGCTACGTAAGTGAGCTCTCCTGTAAAGAATCGGAATTGAAGAAATTGATTTTAGTCAATATAAAACATTTGGTTCCATTATGGTCAATTTAAATTTTAAAATAGGTATATATGTGCGCATGTAAACATTCTGCATGAATGATTTAAAGTCTCTATTTTTTTGTCTGTGATTGAATAATTTAATGATAATTGAATTGCATTTTATGCATGTGTCATGTATGCATGTAGATTCAATAAATTCATGTGCGCATTGAGAGTTTTTCCTATTCCTTAAACATCTTCTCAGATCTGTTCTTCGTATATGACATATCATATCAACTTCTATGGATTTAAGTTGAATTGAGTCACATGAGACATACCAAGTGAGGAAAGTACATGAATATACAAAAAAATAAAATAAAAAAATATCTTTCTCAGACGATGATGACTATGAAGTGAAAATATGGATAGAAAATTGCACAAAATGAAAATTGCACTTTAGAGACAATCTATGGATGTTTCAATCTATGAGTTTTCTCTAGAGTTTTGTAAATAAATATCATTTTCTGTCTCCTTTTGAAATTTTTATACATTTTTTAGGGGCGAGTTTAAGAGGTTGCTGAGCTGTTGAATATTATTTGTCTTAATTGTCCATAATTGGCTATGTTTTGGCAACTTTTTTGATATATTTGTTGATAATAATATTGATTTTTAACAAATTTTCAAATTTTGAAATTTTCCCGCCATTTTTCATCACTTCAAAATTTTATTTTGATTTTCTGCTTCCAATCTGCTTTTAATTATGATTCTAAGTACTCAAATCTATTGAAATCGATAGCAATGATGTACTGATAGCATTTAAACTTATGAACTTTAAGCATAAATGTTGAATTTTTCTAAAAAATCATTTGTTTACGTTTTTTGTTTACATTCTTAATCGACTCATTTTCAAACACAAGAAATTAGGTTTTGATCGGTTAAATGTAGGGATTAGTCTTATGATAACTGCATATTAGATAGAAAGAGTAAATAAGGCCATAAAGACACCTATCCACCTTATTAAATAACAAGAAATTATCCTTTATTCACCAGTAACTCTCCATGGCAACAATTTCTATGCAGATAAAAAAAATGCACTTCCACCCTAAACACTTAAGCATCATATCCAACTATTCTTGTGAGACATGATGGAGAGAAAATTTGCATTTCAACAATCACTGTGAAAAACCTATTAATATACTCCTTAAATATCATCTCTCTGCATTTTAGCTAGAGCACATTTGCATGATGATACTTCGTCTGCATGCTCACACATTTTGTACCTCTTTTTATGCATCGACATTGAGTTTTATAAAATGTATAAATATACAATTTCTATCCTCATTCTCGGCAAGATGAGAGACGTAGAAGTGAAAATAAGTTTCATGAAAATTCAATAAAAATTTATTTTGCATGAATATTTTCCCTCCGTGCAACAGTACAAAAGGAAGAAAATAGCATCAAGAAGAAGAAAAGAAATTTTCACGTTAGGGAGAAATTTTCCTTTTTCTACGATATCGAATTATACTTTTTTAATAACTTTCTTCCGTTCAACGTAATGAATATATCTAGCTTAAGAAATTAAATCGCTTATAACTTTCTTATTTTTTTTTTCGGCAGAATAGAATGTCTCGTAAAATAAACAAATTTTTTCTCGAAGAATTTCTCGTGCACAACTTCCACGTGATGACTTTTCCGAGAAATAACTTCGGTTTCTTCATGGAATTTATGTCGATGTCTCTGGAATGCAAGGTGAAAATTTATGAATATTTTGTGGGGATTTTTAAATTACAAAAGCATTCTGTGATTTGAATTTTTTGTTCAATTTCTTAGGAAAAGGGTGTCAATATCCACAAATATGTAGGCTGTTTTAGCACTATGATAGGTTTCTTGAATCCTTGAATATGGCAAAGGATGGTACAGAGTTTAAAAATCCTTCATAATCCTGCAAATTTATTTAGAAATTTTCAAAGAAATTCTAACGAAATTTTCCAATTCAAGATTTAACCGACTTTAAAACTTTGAATTTTTAAATCAAATTCTTCGAACTTCGAATTCAATAAATTCATTTATTTTTGATCAAAAATTCAGTAAAAGACAATTTCCGTCACAAAATCCATATCTCAACAGTTTGATTAAGGCTAAAATGATGCATTTAAGTGGAAATAACAAGAAAAGAAGACATTCTAATCTAAATTGTTAATCCAAATAGAAACAAATCTGAATTCCTAAAATTTAAATTTTCATCATTGAATATCCAATAAATGCTGTTATTGTTTGTTTGGATAAGACTCTTTATCCGAGTTTATTGAAATATTCAGCAGTGTCTTAATTTCCTTTTCCTAATAATCTCCCCCTTTCCTATTTAACTTCTCCAGATTTGAATAGAATTCTTAAGCTGCCCACTTCCTTTAATTAATTGAAAACTTTCTGGATATCCACAGGAGAGCATGGAAGTTGATGACCTTAGAATTATCAATTCATTTTCTTTGACATTTTTTCCCTTCCACCGTATTGCGTGAAAAGAAAAAGTTTCTTTTGCTGCTGCTTACCATCTCCATCTCCCTTCATTCCATCCTCTCTAACTCATCATCTTACAATTTCTTTTCTCTTCTTATCCTTATATTCTGTTTTTGTCATGGAGATAAAGATAAATTTTGCTGTTATTTTCTCTTACTTGAAGTTATTATTTGCATATTTTATTAAAAAGGCAGGAGGATAAGGCAGGCAAGAAGAAAAGGAAATACTTTTTTTTTATCATTTCGCTCCCTTATTTGTGTTCATGGTGTGAGGAGGCATTACTTTGCATTGATGTACAAAAGAATGGAATTTTTTTTTCTTAGTTACTGTAGAAAAAAAAATTATACCGGGGATTTGGACCTGCGTATATTTAGACACATTCTTTCTGTTCTGCATTGAAGTGTGTATGGCAATTATATTGAAATCATTTGAATGGCCTCGATGAGTTTTTCTATCCAATTATTTCAATTTCAGGTCTATTCAATTTTCTCTCAGCACTCAAGGTTCAATTGAGATTGCTATAAATATTATTAAGGAAATTTCTTTATGATTTTTCGAGCATTAATAAAATTTTTTGAGGAATGAAAATGACATTTGTGTCATTGCTGAGTCGGGTTTTAAGTGGATTTATTGGAATCGCTTAAAATATTCGAATTATTCTCACTTTTTGGTTTGACAATCTTGTTTAAATTTAAATCTTACAACGTGAAGTAGGCTGTGAAATTCAAAAATTGAACTTCAGTTGGAAATTTTATAAAGATTTTTACAACTTGAAGTTGATTATCAAGTTCAAAAATTGAACTTTCGTTGAAAAGTTCGTTAAGATTTAAATCTTACAACTTGAAGTTGGCCCAATTTTCAATCATAAATTCTCAAAGAATTTGTTGCGTTTTATCAAAGTAATCTTTGAAATTGTGTGTTTAAAAATTTAAAGCTGATAAATTACATAACTACTCCCACAGTTTCCAGGTGCTATTCAACTTCATGTAAGTTCATGTCACATAAATTACCAAACATAAAATTCCTTCCAAGACATTTGTTTCATGTTTGTTTTCAACATGTTGACAAGTTTGTATTCTATTTTATTTATTTATTTATTTATCTTGCAATGCTTCGTTTCAACCTTTATTTTTTTGTTTCTCTTTACATTCACACATAGAATTTTCTTGTTGCATTAATAATTAAAATGCTCATTTGCAAAGATTTTCATGCAAGTTTTATTGAGGAATGTGTTGCTGTTTGTTTGAGTCTGTTTCCTCATATATTATTTATTTTTGTGTAAGTTGAACAGATTTGAGAGGGAGGAACTACAGTTATGTAAATTTTAACACGTAGACTATGACAATTTCTGAAATTCTTGCAGTGTATGTTTGATATTCAGCAGCGTATTTTGAATATTTAAATTGAATTGAAAATTTTGTAGTTTTTTCATGGATTTACTTTAGTGACAAGGGAATATTATGTATATAAAGTTGTGGAAATCAGGATTTTATCAATTGAAGGTGCAATTAGGCAGCTGTAACCGGTGAGTAATTGTCTTCAGGATGCATCCTGCAGTGTGTTTCCAAGAATTAATTAAAATAAGCCATAGAACTTGAACTTTTTCATCAAATTCCATCTTTTCGCAGCTATAAAAATTGTAGAAATGAGCAAAAACTTCCATTCTTTATCTCCCAGTGCTTCCTCGTACTTGATAAAAGTTATTATGAAAATAATTATTAAGCATAACTCAGAAATTTTTTTCGTATTCATGAATAAACTCAAACATTATTTGAGAGACTCATTCTAAGAATGTTACAGCAACAAGAAGTAGATAAAGTTGTGCTATTAAAATGTAAAATGCTAGGTATTTGTGTGTCTATGTGTGTGGATTTGCAGAGGAAAGCAGAAAGAGCAAATAAATGTGATGAAAGTTAAAAAAAATTTATCGTTATAAGTTTTTCTTATATTTCCTGTACATTTTCATAATAAGCTTCTCCAGTTTCTTTTTTTCCACTCGCTCGAAAACTTTTAATCTTTTACTCCTCAAAGTGTATTTTTTTCCCACAAACACACAAAAAAAAAGAAGTAATAATAATATATACAGAGAACAAAAATTTTAGTAAACTAAAAGCTTTGTCAGATGCAATATTAATCTCTCGAGTATGGTTTACTGTTATTCCCTTACAAACAATAATTTTAATGAACTAATGCTGTACTTAAACAGGAGCATGAGAGAGCGCGATAGAAAAGGATAGGAGAGAAAAACTTTTAACGTTGCTAATTTATGGGCACTCTTGAAAAAAAGAAGAATTCTCGCCCATTTCTCTTCCTCACATTGGTTTTACTGATAAGTTCCTTTTCTAGCTCTTCTTATTATACTTTTCTGTTTAAAAAAGGAAGCTAGAAATGAATTTGCTTAATAATTTGAGGTTAGAGAGCGAATTTGATGAATTAGATCAAGTATTCTTGGATTTTTTTAATTGAAAATTGTCGATTTTTCCAAGATTCCTCAGATTTTCTGACAGCACTTAGGAGCCAAATTGATTAGAATCTTGGATTTCAAATCAATTTTACCTTCAATTTAACCGTTATAATTTTAAATTTTTGAAATAATGTCATCTAAAGCCAACTTCAAGTCATACAAATCTACTTTGTTTACTTTTAAAATTTGCAATTTTCATCAATTTAAGCATAATCGACTCAACTTAAACATCCAAATAATGTAGAGAATACTAGAATGTAGAGGATGTGCATTAGACACTTAGACATAACAAGACAATCCCGCCCATTTCAATCAAAAACCATAAAACCAAGCTAAAAACAAAGCAAATAAATTCATGAGTTGTGTAAACTCTATTAAAACTTTTTTTGTGCTGCTTTTACAGATCGTTTAAGAGTTTTATACTTCCCTTTAGCTTAAATTCACATATATATCTGCACATCTTTTTTGTTCCTCATTCTACATATTTCTTTTTATTTATTTATTTATTTAGTTTGATATGAGTTCATTCACATTCCTCAGTTAGTTCGTCATATAATTGCTTATTTGAACTATATTTAGATTGTTTTGCAATTTTAATTTACAATCGTGTTTATAATTTATAATTGATATGAAAACTTATTTGTTTCTATAAATAATGACATTTTTGTTGTGATCGGTCATGAATTGATAAGAAGTAAAATTTTTGCATGTCTAATCAGAAAAGTCATCTGGTAGATTAATGTCGGCACAGACAATTGAATAATGGTCTCATAACTATCCGGTTTGTTAAGCATGCCGGCTATTGTTGAGCGGAAACAGAAATTAAAATCATCTGGTCTTTGACTAATGATAGTCTACGGTAAATGATCTTATGTTAAGCACCTTGGAAACACATTTGAATGAAATAAAAAAGAATTTGTAGCTTAGCAACATGTTAAGTTCTTTTTGTATTCTTGAAAAATCCTCGAAAAAAATTTATAACATTGAGGTATTAAGGATAAATTCATTTCCATTAAATTGAAACCTTAGCAATAGCATTTTAATCCAACTTCAAAAAGCATGTAATTCTCACATATGTGGTGAGCTTAATTGAATTATGTAATCAAAAAAACAAAAGACTTTCCGACTAATTCGTATTTAATTTTAACAAAAAAAAAGAAAAGAACTGCAGTTAAGTTACTGTAATATGAGAAATTGACATGCTTTAACAAGCTTTCAAAATTAATTTCAATTTAATTATAATATCAAATTTGCGACTATTTTTTAACGAAGTAAACAACACGTAACATGTGACCGTATAATCAAAAAATAAGCAAGCATTTCGTTTGTTTTCAGTAAAAAACTTTCTTTGCCGAAATGTTTCGTCGAATTAGTTGCTGTAAAACTTTTTTTTTTCACAAATCGTTATCTAGATGAGGTTTTTAGGGCGTATTTTAATTTATAACTTTCTAACTTGTTTTTGATAAAATTAATTTTTAACGGTAATTTTGAATTTTTTAAAATGAGTAACTTTTTTGAAGGGCTGAAGCTATGTTTTAACGAAGTCCTTTTAAAGGGTACTAAACTAAGTCTTTCTCATTTACTTTTGATGATATTACATTTTAACGGTAATTTTGAATTTGAATTTGAATTGTTAAAGGGAACAAAGCTACGTCATTCATTTTTTCAAAGTAAACAATCCAAAGTTTTAGTGAATTATTGTTAAAATAATAAGTTTTAAGATCTAATATCAATTAATCTAGAGCAGCAGCCTTACAAAGTGACAAATAATAAGCATTCAACAGCAAGAAATCGATCGAAAAGTCATTTAATGACTTTTTCTGATGTGAAAACTTGATTTATTAAAAGTTCATTTCGCAAAAAGTGGAAAGAAAAAATTTTCCGCTTCAACACAATCACGTAACTTTCAATCCATAAAAAATGTTGATGTTTTGCCATATACTTAGTACTGAAAAATCGTCCAACGCACCCACAGACACATACATATGTCGAATTAAACGGTAGCGCACCATTGAAAATATAAAGAAAGAAATCGAAAAACTAGTGGAAATGTTAAATTTTAACCTTACCTATTTTTCTCCAATTCGTTGTGACTTGACCTGAAACGACATAAAACAATGTAAAAGAGAACTTTAGTATTTTTATCTTTTTTTTCTTTTCATTTCTTTTATGTTTTCTTAAAAAGCGTCATTATCTTTTCTTCATTCCTTGTTAATACTATTTCGCGTTGCTTCTTCATAAAAGATATTTCTATTTAGCTGCACGAAATAATGGATAAAGACACGTGTACATAGTCTACGGGGTAACAGTTAAATGTAATGGGAAATGTTCTCATTAAATGACTAACTTCAAAACCTATTTTAATCGATTATTTATTTTAATTTTTTAATTGTGTGATTTTTTAAGTAGTATGCATTGTCAGTTCTTTTATTTTCAATTTTGTAAACTTTCTGTTCAAGTCATGCCTCAATATTTGATATGAAAAAAGTTTATTTGAACATGTGTTTATAATTCCTCTCTGAATAATGCAAATGTTTGTGAGAAATTATCAAGTTTTTGTAGCCATGCTTAAATAAATAAATATTTTAGTCCAAATTAGAGCAGTAATTTGAGTTTTTGTGGATTAATTGTCTACAATTTGATAATTTATGGGTAATTTTGAAGTTCTTGTCGATATTATTATTGAATAGAATCCATTAGAAGACGACACTAATTCGTCAGTTTACGGACGACCTACTAATTCAGTGTTGGCCACACTTTTCTGTGCATCGACACACTAGTGTGACACGACTTGTCACTAGCTAGGACACTATCACATCAACATGATACACGGCATGACACATTAGTGTGACACGCTTTAACACTATGCACAAACACACAAGTATGGCACGACATGTCACACTACTGTATCACGACATGTCACGAGCATGTTACACTTGTGTGCCATGACATGTCACCTGCATGTCACACTACTGTGCCACATTTATGTGTCACGACATGTCAATACTATGACACAAGTGTATCGCAACACAATGTGGACAACATTGCATTAGATCAATCGTTAAACTAGGTGCTATAAAATATTTACTACCTTTCTTACTACTTTTTTGGGAATAATATAAACTATTACGAAACTCGAGAAAAATTTACTCCCTGTTTACATAAGTTAATTTATTTAATACTGCTTTTTTTAACCTTATAAACAATCATAAAAAGATAATTGGTAATTAGAATTAGAATACAAAAGAATCGTGACTTTTAAAAGCCATATAATTTAATTGTTGGTTTTCCATACGAAGTTACAAGTTGGCTAGAAAGTAATCATTAAAGCGAATGACTAGATGATTTATTGGATCTAACATTTAACATGAAAAATTGGTGTAAAAAGTCATGGAATAAGAAAATTTTTGAAGTTCTATTGGCTGTTGTTTGTCTTCTTTTGAATATAATGGGATATGAAGTGGGGTCAGTTGGATATGACGTCTAATTTTGAAGTTAAGATATTGGTAAAGTTACACATCAAGTTACTGTCATTATATGATACATTATAACGATGCGGACAGTGAATTTGTACAAACCAGGTGACAAAGTCAACAACAGTTGGATGGAAAGCACAACCTTACCCTCAGAATCCCTTTTTGACACTATATGCCATTAGGGTACGACCCATTCTAATCTACCGAAACAAAAAAACTTTAAAACTTGCATAGTAAGCGCTTACTACATTAATCGAAACCGCACAACTAAGTTTATTTTATAGTCCATTTAATCGCGAATCATGCCTGCTAGTCATGATCAAACAGTCTAACTTATAGTCTAATAAAAGTATTACTATGTCATTCTCATTTTTAATTTACAAAGAGAAGAATCGAATGGTCATGATTATTAGTCATGATTTAAATAGTCTACCATTTATGGCATTGTGTCATGTGCCTGTATATATGAGGAACTTATTTACTAATCTTTTTATTTTGAGTGAATTTTGAATGAAAGATGAGAAATTGTAAAAGATTATAAAAATTTCTCATATCCCACTCATGTTGTTGACTTGGATGAGATACACGTGCTTGAAAATTTTTTGTGATTTGCTGGCAGTTTTGAGACATTGATGTAATATTTTTTACATTTGGGGAATTTTTGAAACAATATGGGAAATTAGGTGAATTGGTTTGGGCTTGATCATACATCATGTCAATTAGAAATGAGTGGGTTGAAGCCAGGGATGGAGGTCTTTAGGGTCTGATACTATCAAGTATCGGTTAATCGAACATCAATTTGGTCTCAAACTACCATGACTCTAGCATGTATAGGTTTAAGTTCGGTATCATGCCTCAGTCACATCGACCTGATGTCGGATTTTAGATCGAGCATATTATTGTCAAAATGACAAAATAAGATTTGAACCTAGGACAGCTGGGATTCCCAAATCATGAAACCTTTCTGCTACAAAACCATTTAAGCATTAAACACTACATAAGGAATGCCTTCATATAGTTCATGTAAATCAAGTTTCTCCTCTACAAAATTAATACAATTTCATGCATGACCATTCTATTACATCCCAGTTCATCAAAGAAAAGTGCTCAAAAAGTCAATTGTTATTTCCCCAAAGAAATCTCCTCAATCATAGACAACAAAAAGTTGTTAAATGACTAAAGCAGAGGATTAAAATTTTTCTTAGTCCACTCTCCTAACGACCATCGTAAATCTCAATGGCAATTTAGTGCGATTAATATACTTGTATGTATGCAATACGCATTTCTTCTTCATTTACTTTACAAACTCCACTCTGTCTCTATTTCATTCCTCTCCATCTTTTTCTCGGGCTGCGTATAAACATTTATTTTTCTCTCTTTTTTTATTCTCGTTATTTACTGAAAAGAATATGAATTTTTTCCTCAAAAAAATAACAAAAGTTCAACGATCGCTTCATGTGAATCAAAATAATTTTTTTAATCAATTCGTATATTTTCATTTCTTCTTCTTCTTCTCAGTCTTGCTCACTCTCAGTATGTCTTGAATTTATGCATATAAGACTGAGATATGGATCAGTTTCCATAAACTATGCTAGTTCTTTTTTTTTTGCTGATCAAAGCTAGTAACTTGTTGAAAAATTAAAATTAGGAGGCGACATTTCTGAACTTTTTATGTCAATTTTCTTCTTATTTCTGTTCGTTCTTTATCTTTCGCAATTGTTGCAAGACTAGTCAGATAAATTTTCTGCTTTATTATTTGGTTGACTGACTAAGGCGCATTATTTTTATTTTTGGATGGGCTGAGATTTTATGGATTTTTTTTTTGCTTGCTAACGTACATGATACTGCGAAATTTCTGAATCTTATCTCTTAAGAAATTGAATCGCAAATCTAATAAAAATTCCCCGAGTCACGTAATCTATTTCTGTTTATAGGTAGATTATTTCTCTTGTGAATTCCTTTAAATCAAAATTGTATTATTTTTTTTGGAAATGATTGAAATTTAAATTTTTTTTGACATGTGAATATGGAATTAGGTCTGGGATTCCATACAGGCAATTCAATTATTTTTTAACGCTTTCTTAGAATTTAAATTATTTTTTGAATTTTTTCTCACTTCAAAACTTTAATCTTGAACAAAAAGGTTTAGACTTTGAATTTATAGCTCCTGATAAGTTTAAAGTGAGTAAAAAAGTGGCACACATTAAGTATTTAATACTTTGAGCTTGAAAAATGTGTTTTTGTCTGCTAATTTCATCATTTCTGTGTAAATTGCATGAAAAACTTTTGTAAACAAACCAAATTCCAATTAAAAAACAAAAATATCAGCCAATATTGAATTCCCAAAGTGGGATTGCAAAAATTGCATCGTTGCCAGAATGAGAAATGTGCTAGAAATGATGTGCATCGTATAGTATATTGAGCTGACTAATACTGTGATGATATCTCATGCTTGCAAATTTATATATATTCGAAATGAAAGAGAAGAACGAAAAAGAATAACAAATGAAAAATTAAATCCTCAAGACATTCATTTCTCATGGGGAGATTCTCATTCATCTCTCTCGCAAATCTGTCGATAATGTATGTGATAACAAATTTATATTAAAGCATTCAGATACATACAATGTGCGTGTGTGTATGTATGCTTTAACATCCATAATATGAGTAAGCAAATTTTGTGTACACATGAGGCGGAAGGAGTTCCAAAAAAATAAAGAAGAAAATAAGTAAATATTTCATATCGTTTTGTATCTAGTCGGGGTAAAAACAAGGAACAAAGAGAAAAAAATGACTGAGATTGTAAGCGATAAGATTTCTCTGTATGAGAATAAACACAGAATAATACATAATTTATCACAGCACGTATTACAAAAAAAAATATCGTAATTAGTTTGTGTAATGATTTATTTGTTAAACGCGATAGAGTTGCGATAAGATATTAAGAAAGGGATGTATATATGCATAGATACAATATGCACAATCACGTAAACACCTTTTGCGATGATGACAAATGCTTACACTCTAGCAAATGTCTTATCGATTTTTTTCTTTCTTTTCTTTCTTTCACTCGATAGCTATGTTTGGGCTGACGACGTGTTCGTGCACAGGTTTTCAATTTTCCTTTTTCAGCTTTTTTTTATAGATGAAAATTTTACAAAACTATAGGAAAAAGGAAGAACGGCTTTATTTAAGCTGTTAAGCATGCAATTAAGACGCATTTCCTGTTTTTGATGAATTTCAAGGTTAAGGTTATTTTCAAGGTCACGAGAATTATTTGAAAAATTTGTGGGATTCTCATGAAAATTAGCTTAAAATTAGTTTATTAAATTATTGAAGATTCAAATTCACCAAAATTTTAACGGTTTTCAAAAATTTGAACTTTTAACGGTTTTCAAAATTTTGAATTTTAACGGTTTTCATAAATTTGACATTTGGTTGGTTTTGAACATTTTTAATATCATAACGTTTTTCAAAAATTTTGAAATTTTAATGAATTTCAAAAAATTTGAACTTTTGACGACTTTTTGAATTTCTTGAACTAATTAAACTGTTCAATCATAAATCTTCCAAACTCTAACAAGCTATCCCACAACACTTAATAACTCACACTCAAAACTAATTTGTTTTTTAGATATTTTCGCGCCAAAAAGTTATTTCTTCAAGATTCCTCGATTAAGCAATTTCAAAAAAAGATATTTCTCATCATGAATTGTTAAATTCCATTTCGTAGCATCACTGGATTTATCTCTAATGTGTTCTTTGCAGTCTTTACTCCTCCAATTGAATGGAAAAACTTTTCATTTTAATCAAAATATTCAAATAAATTTATGGAGAATAGGCATTTGGATAGAATTGAAAAATAGAGTGAGAGAGAAAGAGCGAAAACATTTTATGGTAAATTGAATTTATAGAGATGAATACAAATTGATAGATTTATTTGAAATTTCATTAATCCAAAGACATTCTTCAATGTTCCTTGGCGCAAACGCGCTAAAAATTGACGGAACAATATCTTAATAATAAAAATTATACCTGATAGAACGGTATATCTTTATCTCTAAATCTTTCACTAACTTCTTTTAATTGAAATTGAATGGAAGAAGCGGCATAGAAAGAATCTAATGACAAAACTTTCTTCTTCTTTTGTCGTCTTCGTACTCAGTCGCAGAAGAAAGGCACAGCAGAATAAAAAAATATATGAAATAATGCTAGAAAAAGAAATAAAAAGCAATTTTGAATATATCTCGACAGGAAAATAGATAAAAATGTAAAAATTGGAAATTGGCCGCTTTCATGTTTTGCTGACGACATAAAACGTCAAAAAACGAGGCGCAAAAAAAACTGTTTTCAAACACAGAAAAATACTGTGCATTAAAAATAGACATTTTATTTTATTTTGAAGGAGGCGAGAATGAGCATGAAGAGTATAAATGAATTTTTATGTGAAAAATCAATCAATAATAAATGAGTAAAAGTTATCAATGTTTGTCATTATGGTCTTATAGAAATTCCATTCTTGACGCCTTCATGGATGAGCTGATGAGATAAACATCTTCATTTTTGGATTGATTATAAAAATTTATTGATATTTTTTCAATTTCAAAATCCAATAAGATTTCAAGGTTTGGAAATTGAAAATTTTTGAATTCTGAAAAACCGTTAAAATTTTGAATTTCAAGAAACCGTTATAATTTTTGAACTTCAAAAGATGATTAAAATTTCAAATCTAAAAAACCGGTAAAATTTTGAACCTTAAAAACAGATTCAATTTTTCGAGTTAAAATAAATAAATAAAATCGAGTTCAAAATAAATTGAAATTTTTGAATCTTAAAAAATCGTTGAAATTTTTGAACTTCAAAAGTGTTCATGTCTAACAATAAATTGACAACAATACATATAGACCATGTGACTGCAGCAATCACGTGACAGTAAATACGTCAAAAAAGTCTTTTATGACGAAGTATATCCAATAACTTTCAAACCAATTTATCAGCAATCAGAATGCATTTAAACTTCATAACTTTTTAGGGCAAAATGCAATTATCTTATCGCACCGAGACAAGTCCATTAAGAGTTGTACATTCGTATGATAAGTGAACGTCGTCAACAAAAAATAGTTAATGAGATTGGGGAATATAAAGAGGCATAGAAAATGAAGAATGTAATGTAGAGAATGATTGATAATCGTTTAAACCCCCTTAATTGTGTGACTACTTTTTTCTGCTTGAAAAATATTGACAATTTGAAGATTTTATGGCATGACTTTTTATTGCCAGGCATTATAATTTAGTTCTTTTGCAAAAAAAAAGTCAATATTTTGTTACATTTTGTGCCTGAATCGGAAGGGATAATAAAATTTTACTCAAGTGGACCGAAACATTTGTAAATAAACTTTGTGTACCGAATGTCTACAAGACAAGTCGAATATTCATTGTACTTGTTTAGGAGCTATTGAGTAAATATCTCGAAGAAATGTCTGGACAAGACAACAATTCATGCCCGCCCGTTGAAGATGATCATTTCATTTTATTGGATAGAATTAAAATCGAGGAGATATTAAATGACATATTACTATTTGTTACGACCTATCTAGTAGCTAATGATTCTTGAAATTCCTGTTTTAATGAACTTGGAAATTCTTCAGTCGTAATATTTCATTTTGCTGTGCTTAATGTGATTTAATCTTTATGATTTCTTATTGAAGGAATTGAGGATGAGCAAAGAATGTTCAATTTATTTGATTTTTATGTACTGGATCTTGTTTTGAAGAGGCATTTTGGCAATTTAATGAATTTTTGGCATTTTCATTCGCATTTTACAAGATGCAGTAAGTAAATAATGAAATTTTTTCATTCTGGATCTTTCTTTTAACATAATTTTGTCAAATTTGGCAAGTTCAATGCTTAATAATCGACATTTTACAAGATCCAGAGATTAGTTTAGTCTAAAATTCATTTAAAATTCTTCCAGTTTAAGCAATACAATGAAATTTGACAGAAATCTCAAAACTGCCTATAATCTCAACATCTGACCCCAGTTCAAGGATTCATCAGCACAGAAAACAGATGAAAATAATAAGATTTTATGATCCAGCAGAATTTTTACTGTCGATAAATTACAAATCTACTTTAAATTCAGATTCTAGGCTGGAATTTTCAGGACAACTTTAATAAAAGTCATAAAAAATGTCCATAAAAATGGTATAGATACGCACCGAGGGTGTGATCCTTGCTTGATAACACCACCAACTGTTTTATGATGCTTTGATTGTACATTTTACAATAATATTTATGAATACTTTATATATATCACAATGTAATTTTTTATGACCGAAATATAGTTAATGGCATTTTATAGCTGAGGTACCATACAGTATAATAGCACCAAACTTTATAATTGAAGTAAAAAAAAGAAAGGAAAGAGATCTGAAGCAGGAAAGTTTACTTTTAATGACAAATCAATAAATTTTTAATTACGTTGAAAGCTTTTAACAGAAAAAAGACGTTAAATTGAATAGAATTAGTAATGATCCTAAGTCATTGTCTTCGTCCACAATTTACTTTGTCAATTTCTTTTAATGAATCAACAGAAAAACGTGTACGAAGTACACACATATACTGTATGTATATAAATAGCTGAGGACAATGTCAACAATGTGCCCATTTTCCCTGCATATATTATATCTCTTTCTTTTGCTATACCGAATATATATATAAAAAAAAGGAATTTTTATTACAACAAGACAAAAAAAACTGAATTTCTCACCCCAAGCTGAATAGAAGCCCATTACACATAGTCATGTACATACGAAAGGTAATAATGAAAATGAAATGAAATTTAGTGGAAAGGCTTAGAATTGACAGCTATTAACTCACCTATTCCCTTGTGTTTTCCTACTATTACCACCCCTTGAAAATTTCCTACTCGTCACCGATGTTGTTCTAAGTTTCGACGTTTCAAGCGGAACGGGTAAACTAGTTGCATATCCATGCTCTTGTTCTGTAATGGGAATTAAAAAAAATAAATTTTTTTAATCACGAAAATCAAAAAATTTATGTGATGGTCGACTTTTAATAATGAATTAAAAAATAGTTGAATATGGAAATGAATAGTTCTTGTGTATACTGTATAAGGGAGAAAGAGAGATTACAATGTAAACGAGCAAATGGAAAAAGCCATTAAAATAAATTTTATAACATATCTTTCTGCGATAAGAAAGAAATATTCTGACTTTAATGTACAATATACACAATAAACTAACTTACATAATTCAAAGTGGAACCCCCGAAAAAAAATAGAATAAATAAAATAAAACAATATAAATATTCTTAAAAAAAGTGGAAAATTGTCGAAAGCTGTTTGATGTTGGCGCATTTTATGACTTCAAGTGTTACTTAATGTTCCTATTACATTAATTTCTTTATCAGCTGTTTACAAGAGATGCGAATATTCTGAATATTTTAAAAATATGAGATTTAAGCAATCATTTAAATGCGAAAGTCAATATTTAAGTTAAGAAGATGCAAAAGAGTCTATACAAATGACGCAAAAATTTAAATTATCAGTTAAATGACGCAAAACCTGATTTTTGATCTAAAAACTCAAGTTGGACTCTTTTGAGTAAAAAATTAATTTCAATAAAAATTGACACAAAAATCAAAGTAGACTGAAAATTTTACGTAAATTTCCAGTCGAGTTGACTTTTATTGATTTTAGTCGATTGCGTGACTCTAAAATTGAGACAGAATATCCTTGCAAATTAATTTCAAATCCAATAATCGTTAAATAATTTCCAACTGCTGTAAGTGGATTATTAAAACAATATATGCAACATTCTATAAAGAATTCACAACTTTCCTGCACTCTAGTACAGAAAAATCGACTCTCGGTCAGTCTATAAACACACATAAAGTCCTTCATTTCAAAACACAACACGATAAACGTGATACATGATATAAGGAACAAGGAATTGTTTATTCTAATTCCATTTTTCTTTCCTATCGCTCCTGTATATTCTTATGAAGCAATTGTAATCGTGAAAATATAGAAATGTTTGTTATGCATAATAAAATATTATTCTAATTAACAAATAATTGGATATTTGTCTATCTAGCGCTAAGCTAGCTCCGTCTCATTCTCACTCATGTGTAACTTATCGCTGTACGCGTATGCATGTTCAAACAATGACTTTATAGAAGAATTTAATTATCTACAATATTTTTCTTTTATAGAACGATGAATATTGATGCAATTTGAATATTTTTTTATGTATTTGGTAATTGTTAAGTAGGCTTTTAATGGAGAAATGTTTATTTTCAATATTTTAAGTGTCTCTAGTCATGATTAGAGTATGTAGAAATATTATTACCCAATATTAAAAATCTTTTACTAAGTTAGGGTCAATTTCTATGCAAATATTGTCAGAACTAAAAGTCCATTAACCTCAAACAGTTACAGAAACTTTTCTTTTTGCTGCTTATCAATTTCATCTATCGACTGTACAATCTGGTAAAAACTACTTGCTGGAAATTTATGTGTTCAATTATTTCAAGCAACTTGTTCGACGATATCCAGAGAAGAAAATATCACTATCCATGGTTTAAATGAAACGTCTGTTCGTTATCGCAGTGTGTCTCATAGAATAGAATTTATGGTTCCGGTCAGTAGCCCATATGTCTGACACTTTCACCAATGATTTTTTATAACGGTCAGGCTATCGTTCTAAACTAACTACTGGCGATTATATCCTTATGGAAGTGGTCTTGTGGATGTCAACTAGCAATAGTTAACAATTCCATAGAGAAATTAAGTTTATTGGCTTAGTCTCACGAAACTCATATTTAAACAGTCAATTCATATGACTAGATACACTCCACCAACATCATGAATTACAATCTCACCTACTGTAAATGTAGAAATGAAAACTTAAAACATTCATACATACACTGATTATCTAAATTTATTAATTTATTCTAACTTCTGTATTTGAAGCTTCAAAATAACAAATTTGTGAACTTATATGGTATAAATAAATTTTTTCGTATCTGGAATTTTAATTCTATTGGACTTTCTGACGCTCGCTTGTATTCATTTAAGGGTCTTCTTCTTTTTTCGTCTAATTTAGATAGCTTAATCAAAATCTGAGTGAAAATTGTAATAACTCAATAGTCCCTTAAAAATTTCATTTCCAATTAGTAGGAAGCCGTCTTTGGTTAAACTATCATCCATTTGTGAATTAATGAATAACTCATTAATCGAGGGGAATGAAGAAGCCGTCAGTTGTTATATATTCTAGTTCGCTAGTTAAAAATACTGTTTCAAATGAGAACATCGATATCTATTTGTTGAATTGACGAGCCGACACTTGTTATTAATTAAAAAATTCTATCGGAACTTGGATTTTAGAATTTGTTATGTTCTTATTCACTTTGTATGACTGTCTATTACTTTTATACTATCTGAGTCATCAAAATATGTTGATATGTCTGTGCTATATATCAGAAACTGATTAATTTTATGAAAACAATCAAAAAAATCCTTAAAAATCCAATTGCAGGGATTGAAACTACGGAAAAATTGTAAACAAACAAAACCCCTTGAAAATTCAAATTTAAAAAGTCCGTTGATGCATAAAACTACGGAATACGTGACATCAAAAGCAATTATCGTGATTTCCGGACTAGTTCCTAAATTAGAGACAAAATATGAACATGATTTTACTTCCAATTCAACAGAATCATCCATTCGAAATTGAAACTTGATGTCCACACAGTTATAAACTACCATTCTATTAATTATACATCGTTATGTACATATCACTCTATTCTTTGTAAATGACAACAATTATTTTCTAATTATTCATGACTTCTTCACTTCATATTCTTCGCTTCCACTATTTCTCATCATTGAAGCATTGACATGATATACACATGTTCGTTTGTTAATATGTATCATATAGAAATGAGCATTTTTGAAGCAATGGCATAGAATTACATACATTTAGATGTGTAAAATGTAATAGTCATATGATCGTCATGTGAAGAAATGCATGAAATTATATTTTTATATATTCAGATATTCTCATTCCTCTCCGACTCTCGACTCATTCTTTTTTTTTCTCTTGTTAAATTATAATTAAATGCAAATTACTGTTCTGCATACAAGCGAATAAGAGAAAAAAAAGAGAGAAAAAAATTATAATGAAATCCCATCTGATACATATTGTGTTGCGGTGTAGATTTGAACACATATGAACGCACAGTAATGTAATGATAAGTATTATTCTTTTTTTTTTCATTACTACTGTTGTTGTTTTTTTGCAGGCTTTTACCACATAATCTGTATAATGTGTAGACAAATTATATCTATCTGTGGATGTATACATTCTATTCGTTACATGTGTGACATTTTCTTGTCATTGAAATATCATGAGTATATAAACATGTTCTTCTTTTCTTCTTGCATTACACTTTAAAAATATTTTATACATTATATATCCCCCAATCTACGTAATCGTGTATTTTCTTTCTTTTCCTATCTATATTTTTGGAAGACTTTCTGTTCCCTGTGCAAAGTCATGCAAAATATACGTAATACTAGAAGGAAAAGTTTTTTTGGGAAGTTCGAAGGCTGAGATGCAGCTTTACTAGTGAAGTATACAATTTCTGGTTCAATGAAGATCAGGTGGAGTTTATTGACTTTTAAGAATTCATTAAAATTGCTTTAGTTGTGTAATTAATGAGAAAATATCTCAAATATCAAATTTGGTAAGTAATAAAATTTTAACGACCTTTTGAAATTTGAATTTTGAGCAATGACGACCCTTTAGAGTCGTAGTTTTGTCCCTTTGACAAAAATATTTATTTTTCACATATTTTCATCAATTTAAAGAAAAATAATAGTTCTGAAGCGCAAAAACTGCTGATTATCATCATATAGCATTGCAAACAGCAATAACTAGTGAAATTCATCATCCAAATCATCAAAACTCACGAAGAAATCCATCAACATCAAAACGGTAAGATTATTTCTCATTCTTAATGTCTTAATCAACATATTGTCTCACCATTCAGTAAATCAGTCAAAATGATGACAAAAAAGAGCACTCAGCTCGTATAAATTTGCATTAAAACTTTTCCTTGTGCGATGAAAAATGATAAGATATTTACCGAAACAAGAACAACACAGTATGTTTCATCGATTTAGTTTTACTGCATCAAATGATGATAATGATGATGATGCTTACAAAATGTATACCATAAACCATCATCATTATTATTATCATAGGAAGCAAATTTAGTCAGATTTTTAGTGAATACATAAAGTATAAAATAAAGTAATGTAATATGGAAAATAGAAAATAAGAAGATGAAGCAAAGAGAGAGAGAAGCAGTCAAAGACGAAGGAATAAGTAATGAAGGTAATATAGTGGCTATATATTATACGACATGTACACAATAAATGAAAGGTCCGGATATGAGGCCCTCGTCTACTCCGTGACTGCTTGATGGTTCGCTGCATCTCCATTTATTTGGATAATTTATTTTAATTTTCATGAATAAGGGCTCATGTCAGCAAAAGAAGAAAAGTATCAATCACTTTATGGACGAGACAAATAATCGTTAATAGCCTTAAATGCAGTCCTTTTCTTGTGTGCATGTAAATAGCAAAAGCATAAACTGAATGAATGGATGAAATATTATTGGGGTCCGAAAAAAAAGGCACTTCGTCAATCATTCAAAGACATTTTTAGTCAGTCACTCATTCAGTGATGAGGAACATAAACAAGAAGTAAACAATTCAATTCATAAAGGAAGTCATTTTTCAAATAGAATAAACTTTTTATATTCAAGACAAAAAATTATTCCTCACGATGATCATGATTATTCCAATAAATATTACAAGCGGACATTGGACGAAGAAAACAAAAAATGAAAAGTAACTTAAGTAAGGCGAATGGCTTTGTTGCTTGTTATTTACTTATCGTACTTTAAATGACTGACTAATTGAAAATCAAGTCTTTCACAATAAGTCATTTAAACGCATATGTAATGAATTATTGTACTTGTTTAGCTGTTCTTAGCACTTTTTGGCACAGAAAAATGTGATGTTTGACTCATTTTGACAGCTCATTTTGAAGTTGATTTACTAGGGTCGATTTAACTACAGTCAGGCAATTTGTAAATGTTTAAATATGCAGAAAGGACAGGGAGAAATTTAATGACACACGGATTTATGGGTAAAAAGAGGATTTGTTTGTTAAGAAACTTAAAATTTTGAGGAATTTATAATCTGAAGATGCGAAATTATGATGTAAAATTGAGGTCTAGCTCAGATTGCTCTCAGTAATAATCAGAGGTTATTAATAGAAGGTTATCAAAGCTAATAAACTTAGTGACTTGAGATTTATTGCATTTTCATTTAGAGGTGACTTAAAAATAGAAATTTCTAGAAAGTTTGGAATTAAACAAGCTTTGGAATGACGCAGAAAATTCAAAATGAAGCAAATTTTTTGAAAATGATGCAGAAAATTCAAAATGAAGTGAAATTGATATTGAGACAAATATTTTGGAAAGATGCGAATATTTGCATCTAAAAGAAGCAAGAAATGCATTAAGATGCAGTTAAAATTCAAATAAAAATCCACCGTTATTTCTCAAATGCGCCTACAATAGAGTTCATCAAACTACTTTACTAATATTTCCTTCTTATTCTTTGTGTCTTTTTTGTAGTTTCTTTCTTCCAAGTAAATAACACCTACATGGCACTGCTAAATGTTTCTCATTTCAATAATTTTTCTTACAGTTTTCATTTCTTCTTTTTTTGGGTCTTAAGCTCTTAAAATGTAAAAGAGACGACACATTACTGAATTGGGCACGAAAGCAGATGAAACGCACCGAATATTTGCTTATATTTTTACCATTGTGTAAACTTTTACGCAAGCAAATTTTTTTTTATCCATCCATTCTCACTCCGCTGTGCTTCATTCCCTGTTTTGTTTAATTAATTTATGTAAAATTAACTGTACAAATTTTCTTTCACTGTGTGTTTGCGAGGTTTTGCTATATTATTTTTTTTTCCAAAGCTATTCGAGTCCAACAATCGTAAAATTGTTTATTTCTCTTCGCAGCAGTTCTCTTTTATTTTTTTACAACTTAGTGTTTGAATAAAACAGAAAAACAGTGTGGAGTTCAGCTCGAGTGAAATTTCAAAGTATTCTTTATTTTGGGAGGAAATTAGTGGATTTTAATTTGAAAAATATTCAAATGAGAAATTTTATGTCTGCCTTTTGTTTAGTCGCTTCCCTCTTCCATAATATTCTACTACTACTACTTTTTTTGATTGCCTATAGTAATTGCCGTAATTGTTTAACTTAAGCGATGAGAAATGATGTAAATAGAGAATCCATAAGAGCAGAGCACATGAGACTACCACCGGCTTTACAAATATTTGATGTGGATACCGACAATTCACCAAATATACCATACGCCTCTAATCGATTAACCAAATTTTTTGTTTTTTTTTTTTCTGTTCTGTAGCAGAGCAACAACATATCAGTGGATATGGGGACTCTCTCTCATTCTCAAACAAAAAGAAATAACATGACAGATGTGTTCGCGCGCGCGAAATCCTTCGTTATATTGTAACCAGCTTTTCACCGCTATACGCTTCGCACCATGTACACAAAACAACAAAATTCTGTGTGCACATTTTAAAAACGCACACACACGCATCGTGGATGGATATAATAATAATAATTCTGTAAAGGTCACATTGTAAATGCTGTTGCTGCTGCTGTTACTGTTGTTTGTCTATTATAAATATCAAATGGATTGTGATCAAACGAAAAGCAGACCCAGGAATACAATGAGCGAGGGGGAAACAGAATTGAATTGAATAAAAATATATAAAAGATATGAAAATCACATACACCATCGTACATACGTCTCTCTCCTCTCATCTCCTCTTTCTTCTTCTTATTTCTCTATTGCATTCGATTTGGTTGTTTACATAAATTTTTTTATTATATTCTTCAGTACGATCGGGCTCTTGTTTATGCTTCTAACGGCTCTGACTCTGGATTTTTCATTATAAAGATGTTGTTGTTGTTTTTACTTGTAAGCGCAATAAAACAAAATTTGTGTGTATCTATTTCCGTATATATTATAATATAATCATTATCATCATCATCTCTCTCGTTGGAATCATCTCAACAAAGAATTTCTAGAATTGTAAACATTTCCCATGTCAAAAAGGCATGTATCGAGTGAAATATTCAAATCGATGCGAAAATTTATTCAAACTAGAGATGTGCTACGTTATGTACACGAGCGGAATCAGCAAAGAACTTTTATGTGAATCTCATAAAGTTCATAAGAGTTACCCGATCGGCACAAATTGAAATATTGCCACCACGGCGACGACTCGGTCGTATACTTAAAGCCAAGTGGCTGTCACTTGGCGAAAACAACTGAATTTGCCAAGTGGCAGCCACTTGGCTTTAAGTATACGACCGAGCCGTCGCCGTGGTGGCAACATTTCAATTTGTGCCGATCGGGTTATCGGTTGTACAAGAAATGTCAAAAATATAATTTTTAATGTTTGCCATGATGAAAGTCGAAAGAAATTCTAACTGCGCAAAATATTCATAGAAAGTGGACCTTTGAGGTGAATCTTTAGGTCTTTGATAATTTGAATTTTCCCGCACTTTTTAATGATTTGTTTACAACTTGACAAATTGGAATTTCTCTGAATTTGTACACAATTTTGATTGATTTGCTCTACTATAGGAAATTGATTGGCATTGACAGACTGCATTACACTTGATTCTTATTTTCTAAACATTCTTACTAGACAAATTGAGTGAAAATTAAGGGGAAACTGAAATGTAAACTAATTATTCCAATTTCGAATTTTCGAAAGTTGATTTCATGTGAAAATTTGAATGTTTGCATTAATTTGAGCTAGATCTAAGCCTGGATTAATGTTATTAGTCTTAAATACATTCAATTCAACTGATTAAAAGTTTAGACAATTAACAAAGGTCCATTTGAGCCAAAATAAGGTGGATATTGAAATGTAAACAAACATTTTCGAACTCAAATGTTCTAAAATTGAATTGCAAGCTAAATTTCATGAAAACTGACATAAATCCCTAATCCCGCAAAAAAAATTATATAATCAATGGAGAAAGCAGGAGGAAGCAAAAGCAATTTCTCTTCCACATCCTGTCATATGTGCGTAAAAAGGAAGTTTTTCTGAGAATAGAAAATTTCGTATGTATACGATAGATATGTTACATCGCTCATGCCATTTACATAATTTTCATCTCTGCTGCTCTGTCTTTTATGGTTTTTTTGCAAATTTTTTTTCCATCATTTCTCGTTCATTCCCTTCGAGATTATACAGAAAAAAAAATTTAAATTAGATTTTTTAATGTAATGCTTTTCATCAATAAAACAAAATTTTCCATCAATTTTACAGACCCAGCTACATTCAGTTTACTCTGTATACACAAAAAATACATCAGAAAGAGGTAAAAAATTGTTGGAATGGTAAAAAAAATTATTGAATATATCGACATTTTAATGAATACCTTTCAAAGAATCGAGTGGAAGAGAATGAATAAAAAAGCAGCCGTTTTCAGTAGGGCAATCATAAATATTTGACGTGGAAAATGTTTCTCTGATACGAAAATGTACAACAAAAACAAAAATCGTGATCATCATACCCGGCGTTGAAAGGAATATATATGAACTTTTTATTAATAATATTTTGCCCGTCTATTTTTGAGTTTCGTTCACAAATGACTGTAAAAATGTTATTTTGTATTTCTTTCAGCTCTTTAGCATGCTTTCTACTGCGAGGAAAGCTCCAAGACGGCACATTATGTCCAAAACTTTTTGTTTTTATCATAAACCTAAACGTTCACCATGCGATATCGATGAAGATGCTCAAGAAC
This sequence comes from Chironomus tepperi, assembly GCF_022539635.2. Classification (NCBI taxonomy): domain Eukaryota; kingdom Metazoa; phylum Arthropoda; class Insecta; order Diptera; family Chironomidae; genus Chironomus; species Chironomus tepperi. Next base: position 73,395 of record NW_027226259.1, read on the forward strand.
ATTTTCGTGTATAACGGGAAAGTTTTCCGGCCGGCATTTCATGCATGCTGGTCATGTGCATGAGTTGGAAGTTTTCCAAGGCGTTATCACAATTTTTCTTTTTTTAACAATTTAACGGATTTTAAATTTTTAAAATTTTAACGAAATTTTCAAATTTGAATTTTTTCTGAATATTCTGTGAAAAAAATATTTTTGACTAGAAATACGTCACAAAGAGTCACCTGACTTATCGTATTCAAGTTATAACTTAGTTATCATTACGAAAATTCATGAAATATCCAGTCAAAACTGCAATCAAGTGTCAAAATTGCAAAAAATTCAAGTGACATAATTGACGTGGGATTAAAAAAATTCTGAAAAATTCAAATTTAAAAAAGCAATCGTTGACATTTTTCTGACTCATTAAAACACATCGAAAAAAAAAAAAATAAAAATTGTACTTCACACACCATTCAGAATATGAAGCAGCACTCGAAGTAATTTGCGTACGTGACTTTTTTCACCAGCTAAATACACTTTTGATTGAAAATTCAATTAATAACTTTGCTTGGATAATAAGTTAAATGCGCTATTTGATGACCTAACATCAGATGACTTTATTTTCAATATATTCTTATTTCTCGTGAATTGTGGATGAAGATGAGGTACAAAAAAAAATAAGTTTGTAAATGTATATATGGAGAAAAATGTATGTATAAAAAGGCAGGCAGTCAGTGAAAGAAGAAAACTCAAACGTAAACAATAAATGACGCGGGCATTACTCAACCACACGTTAATTTAATCATATGGAATACTCGGCCTAACTCACACAGCTGTACTTGATGTGAACAAAATAAAAATACAATATCAAGTCTTACGGTCGTGAGCACAGAGGAGAAATATTAAGTGGTTATATATACATTTTTTTTTGGGCTCGGCACCAATTATTTTCCAGATTTTTTCGATTCCATTCAGAATATAAAAAAGAATTTCATTAAAAATTGTCTCATCTATCCAGCATAGATGACCCTACAGGATGCATAAAGTCATAAATTTCATTTTTTTACTCCCAGGATGTATGGCGTATTAATTGCCTCTACAATTGCATTTATAGCTTACGCTACATACGAGAGACTTCTTTTATATTCACAATATTCAAACACTTTTGCAAAACAGCTGATAAAGAGTATTTGTGTATAAATATTAAGGCAGCGCCATGTTTGTTTTTCTTCTGTTATTTTTCGCAAATTTTCATTTCCGAAGGACACACAAAAAAATTTTCCACTTTATAGAAATTTTCATTATTTTTTTTTTTCGGGGGGTAATATAGTCACAGACGGAATCGTATTTACCTCTCTCACGTCTTTCCAGAAATTCCGCCGCATCAATCAGAAGTGCAATACTCATTTTTACACAAATATTTTATTAAAATTTGCTTCTTTATTTACACACAAATTTTTTTTTTTTCTATTTATATTTTTTAAGATGCTCTGCTGCTGCTTGCTGCTGCTACTTGACGTGTATTTTTATATATTCTCACTTCTTGGCAAAAATTTATTATTTACTTTTATATAATGAATTTTTTTTATATTTTTTTTTGCAGGATATACAATATTACAAATATCACTCGACTTACAACCAAAAGAATTTGAAACTTAAAATTAAAACCTTATTATTTCCTTTTTGTGAAGCACTTAAATTTTGAGAGGAGGAATCAAAAAAAAATTTTTTTATTTTTTGTTTTTGTTTTGAAAAAAAAAATTTTTTTTTTTGTTATTTTTTTTTTAATTTTATTGATTTAATGCGATAATGGCTTATAAGCTTAATGGCTGAGCTAGTTGCTGATTCCACTAAGAATTATTTATTAAAAACTTTTTTTTTTTAATTCTCTACGAACAGAAATTTTTTTAGCCGTGTCTATCGAATAGAAAACTGAAATTCAACTGACGTTGTTTTTTAAAAAGCAAAAAGGAAAGGAACAGAAGTAAAGAAAAAAAAATCGAATCGCGAATTGTATGTGAGTCAACAGAAGAGCGGAATGAATTTTGTGAGCAACATGTGATTGTATTTGCGCAACTCCGGCCGAGTTATAGACATTTATACAGTTCTCGCTCGTTGCTCACTCTCTGTGTTTATGTTGTGTGGCATGAGAAATTTTCACGTGACACATGCTGAAAAAAAGAGAATATAGTGGAATGGGGAGGAATGGGATTCTCTGTAAAATTGATGATTTGAGCGCATTTTTTATTACTTTTTTTTTCCTTTACGCAACTACGCACTATGGATGGGAAGCATGAGAGGATTTTTTTTAAGGAGGAAGACTCTATTGATTTTTGGATGATTTAAAAGGAAATGATTGAAATTATTTTTACGGGTCAAAATCAAAGGTTACTTGATAGTTGCTGTGATAAACATTTTGACACTCAATTAATTCCTTTACAGCAACAACAGCTTTTCATTTCCTTATAATGACACATTTTTTTTCAGGATGTAAAGTCACTTTAAGGAATGAATGAGTTTCTAGTTCCAATGAGTTTTGGTAATTGCGCATATTTTCTTCGAGTCATTGGGTAGGGTTACATGGAATCAAAAATTTATTATAATCTAGCCACTTATAAGCACCCCTATATGCATAGATATTCAATGAATCCTGAAGAGTTTTATGCTGAAAATTTAGATTGAATTTTTTTATTTTATTCTTTTCAACCCAGAATCATTTTTTTACATCTGGAATGGGTGTTGATATTGTCTAATAAATTTTAAATTTTGTTCTGGATGACGTGGAACTTCCTTTTGGGAATGTTTTTTGGTTTTAATCTATGTATTGCACTTAGTATTGGGAATTTTATATGGCTGGTAACGATAAGACCAACTTCAGGCAACCAACTGGATGCTACTCGAGAAGCCGGCAACTTAGATATGTATGGAAATATGTACATGGACAAGTAACACCTCTATGGCCAAATGGTTAGTCAACTGACCCCAAAATCGTTGATATTGATAATCGATTGAATAATTGTGGGTTCGATTCTCATTAAAATCCGATCCATTAATCAAATTTGATCAAAATTGAGTTTAAATTCCTATCAAAGCATCTTGCGGCAAGCAAAAATGGCTTGTACCGGGGCTGCATTCTTAAAATGCATAGAATAAGCCGATTTATACATCAAACAACAAGCGTAACGAAAAGACTTAAATTGTTGACTCTCCCCTTTCATTGAATACCTGAACATCCTCTGCAACAGTCTAAAGCATCACCGTGTCACACAGGCTGGATGGATGTGACTGTACTCACGTAACTTAAAAAGTAAAGAGTCCTTAAGTATAATCACAGATATCCATATTAAAATATTTTGTGTATCTAGCGATTTTGACAGTTATCAACCGATGAATATGTACAGCATATGAGAACCAACATGAACACTAACATGTATTCAAGAGACTACATCTCTAACAATTATTGCCATTCAAATGACTTCCTGAATCAGCTGCTCAAAAACTATTGTTGAATCAAAACTCATCACCACAGGATAGACTGCCCTAAATACTTTGCATATATCCCATGAATAAGTCCTAAGTGTTGAGCGACTTTCTTCCCTCCTGCAAATATCCATTACATAATATATCAAAATAATAATTCTCATATTTCTAAATATAGCCTGTACAGTTTTCATTATCATGATTTGTTGCATATATAGTTTGATACCTAAACACGCTCTTTCCTTTTTTCCCATCAACCCATAAAGGGGATGAAAGGATTTCTTGTTGTTGTTGTTGTTGTTATTGTGTACGGGAATCAAGAGAGAGTAAGAGAGAATTGAGAGTTAATATGCGTGTATGCGTTGCTCAACTACACGCAATCGCCATCTGTTGTTGATGTCTTATAATTGAATAAAAAAAACTTTATGTGATTCATTTTCACAATTAAAAATCTCTCGGTCCTAAATGGAAATGATTAGCTGGTTGCCTAACATATTTATAGAGCATAGCTACAAACTATGTTAATGACAATTGAGGGTAAATTTAATTCCTTTTTTTTTTGTTGCTGCTATATGTACCGGATATTAAATTTCATTTATATGAAGTCATTTACGAGTTGAACATTTTTTTTTACTTAGGCAGCATAAATTTTAATTTTTATGTGACTATTTTATTGTTGAGCATAAAAATTTAAAATTGATTAATATTTGCTACTGGCTATAAATATCCTTTTTGGGATGCTTTTTTTATGGAAATTATTAAAATAGGCTGTAAAGTTCATCAAATTTTATAATTTATTAATTTTAATGACTAGATGGCAATTTTGAGATTTTTATGGTCTGGTGTTGCTGTTTATAGCATTCCTGGGATGAACATTGTGTGGAATGTAGCAATGTTATCAGCTATTCAGTTGGGAGGGATTGAGGATGTATAAGTCTGACTCAGTAGCTGACTTAATGTCAATTGTATACCTTCTCGTGGTATTCCCTGATATCACTAAATACACCACTGGTGACTGCAATCTAAGTAAACTGTTTAGTTAATTTTATGCAAATATGAAATTTGAACTAATTTGATGTTGCATTTATCCAGAAGATGACTGATTCTACATGGCTTAGACTTCAGCTAGTTTGACTAGCCGTTTCAAGTCTAGACTAGTGATCTTTGAGTTTATAATTGAATGGACAAAAAAAAAATAGAAGTTATATTCCTGGCAAAGTCAAGTGTATATAATATTTTAAGCAACTATGGGATTCGAACCCGAAAGACTTACAACAATATCAGTATGTACAATTATTATAATCATGTTATAGTGACTCCAATTTGACAAATATCTAATTTTAATTATTCTAAGGCTTTGATTTTCAAAAGTTTCGTCCAAAACCACAAGTATGCAGGCTTGAATGAACTATAAATTACAGCATCATCTAAAATCTAGGAGATGCAGGCCTGCGATTCATGGTCAAGCACTGCACTATTTCAATAACCCACACATGGCATCTTTAAATATTTTTGGCAGCAAACTAGTTTACTGTGGTACACAGATTGGTCATCACTGCCTTCAATAGCTACAAGATGTCTATCCCTTATACAAAAAATATTGTAGATGCTTATTAATTACAGATTTTTACACTAATTACTTTCGGTATTTAATTGTGAGTCAGGGAAGGAGGTGTTGTGTCTATAAAATTGTTATTCAACTGCTGCAATAAGTGAACGACCCATAACAACACTCTCCCAATAAACATATAAATCCTCCATCTCTACATCCCAACAAAAAACATCCACTAAAGTTCACAAATTAGTATATTGTCCTACATTCTTGCTAATTACAACGATAATGAACATTTTTTATTCATCAAACAGAACTCCAATAAACTTCACAGCAACAACAAAAACAACACCAAAAATGTTTCCCTAATGCACATCAAAAAAAGAAGCATTAACAAATTTAATTCCGAAAAAGAATAAAAAGAGATATCCATTAAAACGTCATTAACGTTGCAAAGTAAAACTCATGACATACTGATGCACAGGCAACATTTTTTCCAATTTGAACCCAAGAAAGCACAAACAACAAAAAAGAATATTTTTAATATAATATTAGCATATTTTTTATGTCCAGTGCTAAAACAAAAGTTGAATATTTTTGAAATAAAAAAAAAGGGAAAATGGAAGAAGTAAATTGGAATCACGTTGAAGCCATTATCATTTAATGCTAGCAACGGCAATTAAAAAAGGTATTTCTTCCTGTATAGGAGTCAAATGAGTAAGAATCAAGAGCAACACCATCACGTTCGGAAGTTTATTTATGCTATTTACGTGTATGTGGTGCATATCTGACTTGTTAGCTTGTTTGAGGACTTTACTGTTGACATGATTGGTCAATTTGTCTTTTATGGCAATTGAGACTGTTTGTATTGTTGTGGTTGGTGATGTTTCTAGTGGATTATTGGATGGATTGTGGGAATCAATCAGTAAATGAAGCTAATAAACTTTATTTGAGGGCTACAGATGCCTGAGAAGCATGCTGCGTTGAAAAGGTTGCAAATCTGACTCCAGGCCTACTTGACTCTGACCTAAGGCTGGAATTCCTCGAATTTGACTTGATGCCAAAATTAAGCTATATTGGTCTGCAGAACCGTCACTCGTTAAGCTATCATTAGCCCTTGTTCAGCCAATCCTTCAGATTTGAGCAGTAATAAGGTTCAGATGCTTATTAATGATTAAAAAGGCAATTAAATGATAAAGCAACCTTTTTACAATTTTATATCAACTCCTGTCCATGCTGTTGATTATATCATGTAATATGCTCCATAGACGCACCGCCTTCTCTCATCGTAGTTGTTCAACTGCACGTACTGCTTCTGTTTAGTCATACTTATAGTGCCATAACTTCATAATTCTCATTAAAAATTCTATAGAACACAATAGTACCACCTACATATATACTTACATACATGCTTAATAATCCTCAAAAAATCTTTTATGATCATAGCAGCCATTTTTGAAATGTCAAATTTTAATGCCTTAAAGTTCCCAATTCAATAAGTGAAAACTGTTTACATGCCATAAGCTTTTTAAAAATTTCCAAAAGCTCTACAATAATCACGGTAAATCCGGTGTCTTATTGTTACCTCATTGCATGCAAATACTTTTTTCCATTGAAATGCGCTTGAAAATCGAAAAAAAGACACAATAACCTTTTCCATAAAATAAACAGCTTTTCTTTATACTTGTTAAACAACAAAATGAACATAAAGTAAAGTGAATAGTACGAATGGAACTAATAACAAAAGACGAAGCAAGTGCTTTCTCTAAATCCTTAAGAATAACATAAAGTATTAAAAAAAATACGAAGTATTTCAGAACAGATTAAAAACTTTCTTAGGCAAAAAACAAAAGTTTTTCTTGTGAAAATATAAGAATTTATGTTGAGGACATGGCAGAAATCATGGTTATTTGATTTCTGTATGCTTTACAACCATTTCAATTTTTTTTTTCATCTTCTTCTTGCATATATGCATGCATACACACATGAGTAATATTTGTAAACCTCCGCACATACACATCCCTCCCATGTCATGTTTTGTTTTATCCACATAAAGTATGTACTGCACATTTTACATAACCGAGAAGAAGTTATCCTTTTACAATTCGGTGAGCCCTAGTAGGACTAACTAGTAAATGTCTAATCTTTCCATTTATTTGCTAGCAATTTACCAGTAATTGTTACGCAATGTTTTTACTATCAAATCTCATTTGCCATTTGCTTGCCATTTACTAGCAATTTTCTGGTTCAAAAATTTCTGAAAAAAATGTAATTTTTTCATGGATACACATCATTGATACAGTAAAAAAAGTAATTTTTCCATGGATACACATCATTGATACAGTATCAAAAAATATTTTCAAAGAAGAAAACGCGGTCGAAAGAAATTAATTTTTTTTAGCGTAATAAATCTAGATTAATTAAAATCGTGAGTGATAATTCAAATATTAAGTGATTGTGCATTGAATAATACAAATAAAGAAAGGTAATATGAAAAATTATAAAGTTTATAGTGAGTTGAAAAAAAAACAGAAAAAAAGAAGAGATAAAATATTCAAAAGAACTGAATTAAGCTTTAGTGATGCATATAGTGAAGTGAAAAATGCAAGTGCACAAGATTTTGAGGAAGAAGGCGAGATTAATAACAGATTGGACATCGATTTCATAATAGAACAAGAAGAAACGCAAAAATCATCCAATTTAAGAGATTCTTTGGTAGATTGGTCAATAAAAAATAAAATTAACAGATCAGCTGTAAGTAGTTTATTAAAAATATTGAATAAATATCATCCTGAGCTCCCATTAACATACAATACACTTTTAAACACACCCAAGACCTCTGATATAAAGACATTAGACTCCGGAGACTATTTGTATATCGGCTTAAAGCATAACCTTAATTTTATTCTTAATACACTTAATGAAATGCCTGACTACATAGAATTGGACATTTGTTTAGACGGTGCACCCATTTATGAAAACAGCAAAAATATTTGTTGTATGTGGCCTTTAATCGGTAAAATTTTTAACATAAATTCCAAACCATTTACAATTTCTCTTTTTACAGGCCAATCTAAGCCTAATGATATTAATTTTTTGTTAAAAGATTTTGTCTATGAATTCATCGATTTGTCTAAAAGTTATACTTTCAACAACATAATTATTCCACTAAAAATACGATCCATAATTCTTGACGCACCTGCAAGAAGCAGCGTATGTGGCATTAAGGGTCATGGAGGTTATTCATCTTGTCCAAAATGCTATGTACCAGGCTTTCGTTACGAGAATAAAACTATATTTTCTAATGATTCTGACTACGAAAAGCGAAATAATGAGAAGTTTAGAGCAAGAGATGACAAAGAACACCATAGTCATTACTCAATTTTGGAAAAAATTGTTGATTTGGATATGGTGGAAGATTTTCCTATAGATTACCTTCATTGCTGCTTGTTAGGAATCATGAGACGTATTTTAGATATATTTTTTGGTTTCAAGGGCTTTTATGATGCAAAAACCAAACACCGTATTAGTTTGAAAATCGCGATGTATGAAAATCAGCAGCCGTCTGATTTTCAAAGACGTTTAAGAGGGCTTGAGAAAATGAATCTGTGGAAAGGTAGTGAATTAAGAACATTCGCGTTGTTTGTTGGCCCAGTAGTACTTAAATCAGAGTTACAAAAAGAACACTATGATCTTTTTATGTATTTTCATTTAATTTTAGTAATTTTAGTAGACAAAACTTTTTGCTTTAAGTTCAATGATTTAGCTCGCACTTTGATACAAAATTTTACTGAGAATTTTATTACTATATTTGGACAGAAATACATGACTTATAATTTTCACATTTTAAAACATTTGCCAGACGATGTACTTAAATATGGAGCTCTGGATAATTTCTCTTCTTTTCCTTTTGAGAATCATATAGGTATATTGAAAAGATCTGTTAAATCACCTGCAAAGCCGTTACAGCAAATTTACAAAAGATTAATGGAGAGAATGAATGAAGTTCCTGAGAAGATTTGCAACAAAAGAAAACAGAAATTGGACAAGCAAATTGATAATACAACTTTTTTGCGTTTAAATATAGATGATATAACGTTAGGATATAATGAAAAGGATAGTTTTGTTCAAGATATAGACGGCCGAATTGTTAAAATTGAAAAATTTGTTATTGAAGGAGAAACTGTTTATTTGCATGGAGTTGAATACGTCGAGAAAGCAAATATCTATGAACTACCATTTGAATCTTCAGACGTTCATGAATTCAAAATCAAGAATCAAAATTTTGTGCCTTGCAAGATTAATTTAAATGTCCTTTATCGAAAATTTTACAGATTTTCCATTAATGAGGATTTTTCTTTATTGTTTCCAATGACTCCAATCTCAAAACTATAGATTTTCATCCTAATAGCTTAATTCATTTGCTTTTTTTTAATATTTTATTTTCTTTATTATAGATATAAAACTGCCTTTAATATTTTTTTTTCTTTTTCATTTTAGGTATGTACAAAATTGTCGAATTTTTAGAGGAAAACAATGCGTGCGAAATAGTTCAGTCAAGATGGATGCTGGGTGACGATGCTGTTTATTTTCCTCCATTGGCTAAATACAATGGATATATCAAAAATATCAAAACTGATATGAAAGTCATAAAAAATTGGAGCATATTTAAAGCAAAAATCTTAATCGATAATGTTGGTAAGCCAAACCTTTTCTCCATCTCTTTTTTTCTGTTTTTACTATATATATATTTTAAATAACTATAAAATCAAATAAATATTTTGGTAAATGCGAAAATCTAAAAAAATATATGGACTATTGATACATAATTTCTACTTTAATTTTTGACAATTTTGAAAATAATTTTTACTAAAATTAAAAAGTATAATAATTTCGAAAATCTGGTTTTAGAAATATTATTATTTCTTTTTTGAATAATCTTCCGAGACAAAGATATTAATTAATTTGAAAAATACGTTAGATGTAATATTTTCAAACATTTGCGATGATTTTTAATGCATTTTCCTTAAGGAAATATTTCTATAAATTGGATTGCTTAAATTGTCATAAATAGGGTAAAAAATATTGAAATTTGGACAAAAATACTGAAATTTGGACAATAATATAGTCATAACTATTAAGAGCATAAATCAAAAATTAATTTTATATTACATCATTACTTGAACCCAATTTTAATTTTATTTTTTTTTTACATTTTTATTTCTTCTTAGAAACATTTGATGCAGCTAAGGAAGCCTCCAAATTTTACTCCGAATATGGAAATAGTGAATATGAAGAACATTTAAAAGAAATGAAAAAACTGAAACGAAAACACCCCATCAACTTTAATACATATGGTGATTTAGATCTTCGAAACCAAGTTAAAGTAAGCAAATTGGCGAAATTAAAAAAAAAATACATTTGAAAATATCAACGACTTAAAATTTGATTTAATATTTTCAAAAATACGAATTATTTATACGAATTTCAAAAATACGCAAACTCATTTTTGCGAAATTCTAATTTTTTCGAATTTTCATTTTGTAGAACCTCTTGGAAAAAATTTAGAATCATCAAAATAAAATTGATTTTAAGAAAATATCATTCATTTTATGTAAAACGGTTTCTAAAAATTCGAAAATTTTTTCAAATAACCCTACGAAAAAAAGAAAATTGAAAAAATTAGTATTTGAATTTTTGAAATTCGTTATTTTAATATGGACTCAGGTTTTCACAATAATATTTTTTTTAAATAACATCTCAAGAAGGGGCACATATATACCTATTTTTCGAGACTATAAAGGGCGTAATTTACTTAATACAAAATTTACTGAATTTTCATTTAAATGAATCTAATTTTTCCTCTGAAATATTGAAAAAAAGCTTTGGCATAGACAAGAATCTTCTTATACCGTTTATGTCATAATTTAATTTGAATATTCTATCAAATTTCTTTGCTTTCTTATTGAATGTAAAATCTGAAATATTTTAGCTTTCTACCTCTATTTCTATTTTTTTAGTCTAAAGCACTATCTTTAAAAATCAAATCTAATGATATATTTTTTTTATTTGTATTATTATTTTTTTTAGAAACTTAAGAATACGGATCAAGTGAACGACAATAACTTAGCAACTGTATCATTGCCATCAACTTGTCCCCTGTCACCAACTGTTCAATTACCAACAACATTTTCATCAGGGTCTATTCCATCACATGTTTCATCTGCACATTCGTTACCGATTGAATCAAAATTGACGGATAATGTCAATAATAGTGTTTCAAATGAAGTTTTGTTGGAATACGCTCCAAATGATGCATCAACTACAATGATCCTGGTATATAATTTTAGATTTTTTGAGTAGATTTTGGTAGATTTAAAAACACGTTAAAATATAAACACGTTATTTGCTTTACTTTTACTTTTTCAAATATGTTTTACATACAGTAAGAATATTTAACTAAAGTAAGATGAAAAAGTATGGTAAATAACGTTTTGCAAATTTATTGACACAAAGAAAGTGTGTATGTTTAACGGGTTTTTGGAAATTTGAAGAAAATATAAAATTTGAGTATCTATTAAAATAACGAATTTTAAAAATTCGAAACTTCATTTTTACGAACACTTCATTTTTTCAACCGTATCATTTTTTCGAAAAATTCTTCATGCAAATCTCTTGTAATTTTCAAATTTTAAAAAACCGTTGATTTTTTTCAAGCATTTATACATCAAGTTTCTAATGTTTTCTACAATAAAACTGTTTATTCACATTAAAAACAATTAAATTAGCATAGTTCTTCAATATAAGTAGAAAACTTAGCTGTAAAATAAATGTTTAAGAAAATTAAAATGCTTGAAAAAATTAACGGCTTTTTAAAATTTGAAAATTATAAGAGATTTGCATGAAGAATTTTTCAAAAAAATGATACGGTTGAAAAAATGTAGTGTTCGTAAAAATGAAGTTCCGAATTTTTAAAATTCGTTATTTTAATAGGGACTCATAAAATTTGTATGAGGAAAAAAATTCCATCTGATGTCTTCTTTTTGCTTATACATATATAATTCTTGTTCCATTTTAACGTTGTACATTTGAGGGCCTGCAAGTAGAAATGAGATGTAAGCATTTTGGCTTCTTTGAGCTATATTTCTTATATCTTACATTATTAATATAACATATAATATATTTTCGGAAAGGTCTTAAGAATGTGATGAAAACCATACTTTTTAAGTGGAACTTTTCATTCAGTTCCAACTATGCAAAAAATATTCTTTTGAGGTTTTTAGATGCACAAAGCAACGAATTAAAACGCAATGTAAAGAAATTTTGTAATTAACTCTGGAGTTCTGAAATATCAATTTTTCAACTCTGTCTACTTTTATATGGGGTTTTCACAAAAACAGCCATAACTTTTCACTGGAAGCATATTTTCTAATGATTTAAACATCGTTTGATAGCTATTTTTAAGCATAATTTTGTTAGCATAAAACATTTTTGGTTGCATAAAATTTAAATTTTTAAAAACCGTTAAACTACTTTTTCATGTTTTACACTGAAAATTATCCTAAAATTCATTTTTCTTGAATTTTGACTGCTGAAACAAGTCTATAGATTTATTATGAGTATAAGAGTATTTAAAACTTATCTTAAAAGTCAAAAATCATGAAAAATGAATTTTAGGATAATTTTCAGTGTAAAACATGAAAAAGTGGTTTAACGGTTTTTAAAAATTTAAATTTTATGCAACCAAAAATGTTTTATGCTAACAAAATTATGCTTAAAAATAGCTATCAAACGATGTTTAAATCATTAGAAAATATGCTTCCAGTGAAAAGTTGTGGCTGTTTTTGTGAAAACCCCATATAAAAGTAGACAGAGTTAAAAAATTGATATTTCAGAACTCCAGAGTTAATTACAAAATTTCTTTACATTGCGTTTTAATTCGTTGCTTTGTGCATCTAAAAACCTCAAAAGAATATTTTTTGCATGTTGGAACTGAATTAAAAGTTCCACTGAAAAAGTATGGTTTTCATCACATCCAACCCTGGATGTTATGTAAAACTATAGTTAATTTTTTTTGGATATGTAGTACAACTTAAGACCTTTCTGAAAATATATAATATGTCGTTTTAATAATGTAAGATATTTCTTTTCTACTTGCAGGCCCTCAAATGAATTTTCGTATTTTTGAAATTCGTTAATTTGACACTAACTCGATTTTTTTTTAATTTATTAAAAAACAGGAGATAGAAAAGATGCTACAAAGGATGAAGACAGAGATAATAGAAGAATTAAAACGTGAAATTAAAATTCAAGTCTTATCGGCTCTATCATCAGGACGTACTAATGGAAGAGATTTATCGTCATTTGAAAAGATAAAGTCGAAAATCGATTTTCAAGAATTTGTTGAGAAATTAAATGACACTACAACTAAAAATAACATGGTAAGTATAAATATTTGTAGGATAAAAATATATTTTTTTGCGCGTAAAAATTGGAAACTCGAAATTACTCAAAAAAAAATTTCTCTAATCGAGACTCCCTAGAAGTTGAAAACTACTTTTTTTACATGTTTTGTTTTTAAAATTTTTATTTTTAATAAATATTATTTTTATTTTAGGCTTCGATGTTAAAATTACTTCATGACTCCTCAGGCTGTTACAAGTCAGCAAATGGAAGAATCGCAACAATTATGACATATTTATTTTCTAATGAATTCATAAAAAAGGAATTAGCTTGGGGATCGATGAATGGGTGAGTTTAATATATATTATAAAAAATTCTTTAGCACACCATTAGGAAAAATTTCAAATCAAATTTCCAGTTAGTAATAATGCATAATAGTTTTTTTTTTCATAAAATTGAATTGACTTTTTTTGATTTATTTAAGAATTTTATTTCTAATCAAAAAAAAAAAAAAAATAATAAAAATTGAATGAGATAAAGTAAAATTTTCAAAAATAGTACGTGAGCTGTGTTAAAGTGATTTTTAAAAGGAACAAAATGTTTGCTGGAAATGTTTTATGAAAAAAAAAACTCTGAAGTTTGTGACTTGTATGAATTAAGAGAAAATTGAGAATTATTCTTTCGACGAGGACCATTTTTTTTATATTTTTCTGCTTAGTCGAAAAGAAAATTTCTTTTGTTTAAGCCCTAGCGGACGAAAACCATTAAAACTAGTCAATGTCTAGTGAATGTCCAGTGAATGACTAGTTATAACGTTTTTTGTCCATTTGGGAAGTTCTTCCACACAACAATTATTATTATGATATTATTAAAGCTATTATATTTTCTTTTTTCTTTTTTTTTATAGCCGCCCTAGTGACAGAATTTGTCTTATAAATTATCCAATCTTCTTTGAAATGATTGTTGAATCTTTTAAAGGTTCTGATGGAAACCTATCCTGTACAGTCGAAGTTATTAGATCAGCATTCCAGATATTTTTCAAACACAAAGCAAAAAAATTGTAATGTGATGATTAATCAATTAAATCATGAATCTTAAGCTAAATCAAATAAAATGTTCCTAATATATTAAAAATTTTAAATAATTGTTAATTTTATTTCAAATTTTTTTTCAGTTGGCAACGGATTTTCAAAATTTAAATCAGCTTTCCATTTATATATGAAGAAATTGCTAGTAAATGGCAAGCAAATTGCTAGTAAATGGCAAGCAAATTGCTAGTAAATGGCAAGCAAATTGCTAGTAAATGGCAAGCAAATTGCTAGTAAATGGCAAGCAAATTGCTAGTAAATGGCAAGCAAATTGCTAGTAAATGGCAAGCAAATTGCTAGTAAATGGTTAGCAAATTGCTAATAAATGGCTAGTAAATGGCAAGCAAATGGCTAGCAACTTACTAGTAAAATTACTAGCCATTTGGCAAGTGCCAAAGTGGGACTTTGTCGACTCTTTGGACAGTCCTTTTTGCTAGCAAATGGCAAGTGGCTAGTAAAGAATTACTAGCAAATTACTAACAAATTACTAGCAAATTCCTACTAGGGGAGCATGAATGCAGATTTGTCTCCGACATCTTCCAACAAAATATTTATAAAAAAAAATACAAGACTGTACAGTACAAGTGGAAGAAGGAGACATAAACTCGATATGCATTTTAATTTCCTTAAAAGACTTTTAATTACAATGTAAAATAAAAAAAATAAACTTTACGCCATCATTTGTGTTTCATTAAGCAATGCTTTTTACATCGGAAATACTAAATATGGAAGTAACATCGGTAACTGAGAGGAGATAGTGAAAAGTTTTCTTTATCCCGGCAGAGGATGTACATATGTATAAACAGTGTAGGTATAAATTTGTTTAATATTCTTTAATGAAGGTATAGCGCTTTTTGTTATCAATCTTGATGTTCAACTTGAAGTTAGCTACGGTTTGGCCATTTTCATGTTTAACGTATTTTTTTAATTTGAATTTTCTTCAGTTTTTAGTTTGTGAATAATTTTCACGTGTTTTTACAGAAAAAATTGTTTTATTTTAAATTAAAGGATATAAAGTGTTTATAGACTAAATTTAAGTCTCTGATTCATAGTTTGGATACAAAACTAGAAGCTGCATACAAAATTATCATCAATTCACACCAATTTCATAGAAAATTTTAAGAAAAACAATTTTATTAATCAGAAAATAATATTCAAGTCAAACTGCAGACTATTCAGCCTCATATTTACCACAAAATGATACTAAAAGCAGAATACACAGCAACAAGGAAACAAAATAGAAAAATGTTGTTTCACCAGGAATTTTCCAGGCGCTTTATTTTGTTCATGTTCAATGAAGTGTGGAGGAAATTTTTGAAAAATGAGAATGTTTTAAAGTTAAAGTAGAAAGAAAAGTCTTGTGCTCATTTAATGTATATTGTTTGTAGTATGGAAACTCTTGAGGATTTTTACTCTTCCTCATTCGTTTTTTTTATTCTTCTTGTTCATTCTTTTATAGTTTGAAAAACAACATTGTAAAAGTTGGCACGTCATAATGCAGAATCATTGAAATGAGATGCATAATGGTACGTGCTAATGTAACTAATGGATTTGTTGAAAAGATTTATGCTGCTTATACTTAATGTATATACACATTTATGAATAAAGTGAATTGAAAAAGGATGATACTTTGACTTTATGATGATTATCATTTGAACTCAATCCATTGAGGTGCTCTTGGGGAACTCAAGTGAGATGAAAGATTGTTTGTTAAATTGTGCAGCAACACTAAGGGGAGATTAAATTCCACTGAAATGATACTAGTCTTCGAGCAATGGAATCTTATGCTGGAGTATTTAAGGTTCTGAGATTAACAATTCTACGTCGACTTAAGGAATTATTCAAGACTGATTGTGAAGGTTACTAGGACGAATCTATACCATCTCTTTAAGGAGGATTGCTGCCATTTGACTTTAATTTCCAATAGAGAATATGAAATTTAATTAAGAAACTATATTTAAATGAAGTAATGGAATAATAACGATTATGACGCTTAACAACATCTGCAATTAAATTTTAAAGGAAGAAGCAAATTCGAGCAAGTTTTTAATTAAAACAGAGTTCAATATTTTGAAGAGATGTATAAAAAATCCATGTATGAAAATTAAATCGCACAATGTGCAAGTGAAAATTTTCCAGTTAAATTGCAAATTACTTTTTCAATGAGAATCATGAGGCAAAAACAACACAAAAAAAAGGCGAAAGAAAACAACAAGAAGCATAGTCGGAAAGTTATGGATAAGTAAAATAATATTTTCTGGCATATGTCGAGAATGTGTTTAAATACATAAAAGCCTTCAGAACAGTATGTTGGTGTGGTATCCTAAACGAGAAATTAAATTGAATTTTCTACAAAAAGTCGTATCCAACAAAATTTTATAATGAAAATTAATTTTTGTGTGGCTTTTTGTGATGCTTTTTCGTGGAAACACCGCATTTTTCCTATAGAACAGAATCATGTTGTAATTAAAATTTAAAGTGCTTGCGGATAGAAAATCGAGTTACGTTCACTTACTTATCGTATGTCATGCATGACTGTTTACTTACAAAGCAGAACTATAAACCATTTTTTGAGATGATGATGGTTGGGATTTGGAAAGGAAAATGTTTGTTTTTCATAAGAATTCTTCTTTTTCGCAATGAGTATTTCTGCGGTTGTTTGCTCATTTTGTCAGTGCTAACTTGATGGTTAAGTGCTGTATACTTTTATAATTGCAACTTACAGTCATGGTTGCGTGGTTTATGAGTGGGAAAATTCATTTCAGCTTTTAACTTAATTTGTAGATATTCAAAAACTCAACTTTAAAAGCATTAATGCTTACCGTACCCACTCAACATCATTCTACTCACAAACTCTTCGATTTAGCTTAAAATAACTGAAAATTAGAAAGAAAAATATGAATAAAAAGCAATTCACAAGACAAATAAGAAGCGTCTGGAAAAATTGTAAATTTTTTGGCTGCAATATCAAGCATAAATCACATTGCGGATGGTAATTAAATCTTGCTAACGGGATTATTTATGTCACACATCATATATTCTACTTCTTCTCCGTCTCTGCTTCGCGTTATGCTATGCATTTTATTTATTTATTTATTCTTCCATCGAAATGAATAAATTGAGATAAATGACAAATCTCTTCCTTCCATTTTTCCACATCCAAAAGAGATATTGCCTTGAAATAAATTGTAAAGCTTTTGCTTGATATTTGCATGAGATGCATGTAAAATCTATCATTTTAAATTCCTCGAATATCTAACTGACACTGACGTCGAATAATTTGATCAATTGAATTATAGAATTTTAGTAAATGGAATTTGAATTGATTTTTGTTCAATTTGCTTCAATAGAAGATTTCAACCTGCGAATTGTCCAAAAAAGCTCAGATTTATCTAAAAGTAGCCAGTAATTGAAGCAAAAGAGATGCAAAAAGAAAAAAATTAAGTAAAAATGATGCAAGAATAGCAAATTGAAGCAAACAGTTAAAGATTGAACCAAGAAAAAGATGCAAAAACCAAATTTGAAGCATGAGATGATGCAAAATTACCTAAAAACAGTTATTGATGCAAAAATATATAAGAAGCAGAAACAATGTAAAGAAGCAAAGAAGATTCGCATCAAAATAAATCTCAGTAACCTTTGAAAATATTCAATTAAATCCTAATTAAGACAAACATCCAAATCAAAATCACCAACTTTCAAATAATTTGTGTAAAATTCAGCTATTAAATGCAAAAGCATGCAGAGATGGAAGAGAAATGAGAAAAACCTGAGACGAAAATGAAAATGACGAAGGTATAGTAAATTGAACTACATTACAGGAATTTACAAGTAGATTTAGCTACGATATTGAAATGATAGAATCGAAACGACAAGCAAGCACATCCATATATTGAAATCAAATTCAAAAAAACGAGCAAAATGATTTTTCGGTACACAGAAAGTTTGTTTGTGAATTAATAAAATCTGTTCTTGTTTTTTTACTGCTGCTCTCTCCGTCGTCTCTTCATGTCATCCGAAATCATTTCCAGAAGCGAAATGTAAAAATACAGAACAAAATGAACAATTTTGTGACACGAATAATTTCATTTAGGGGGAAAGATGGAAGCATAAAAATGCTTGCGACTGTCAGACTGAAATAATGAGCGCCAATTTATGTGCTTGAGATAAAGCCTCTGGGTCAATGAAAGCTATAGCATTTGACATTATTGTCGGTGTTATACGTTTGCAAGCAATCATTCTGTGAGGGATTAGAATTAAAATTGAATGAAAATTTTCATTGAGGAATGTCAGCAATTGAATTGTGAGAATTGCCTGAAATTCTTGTCGAAGTTTTCCATTTACATTGAATTTTTCCTTTATTGAGGAAAATAAGAGTTACAAATTCATCAAAATTGAATGTTAGAGGAATTTTGTGAGGTATGCAGGCTAATTATTTGATCTTGTCATTTGGTTGGATTCTTGTAGAAGCTAGGATGACATAGGTAACTGACAATCCTCATCAACATGAAGGTAGTGCTGATTTTCTTAGTATAACCTCAAAATTTGTCCAGTCTATACTTTTTGAACATCAAACAGAATTCTATAAATCCATAATTACATCCATCAGGAACTAGCTTCTAATCAAGCATCCAACAAAAAACTGTTTAATTATAGACACCGACTTGACATCTAAGGAACAAAAAAAAAGACGACAGAAAATTAAAAGGCAACGAATTTCTTTTCATCGGAAACTGTATCGCACTAATCAATCGAACAAATTCCTTAAGATGAACTTCCTTCCTATTTTACGATTTTCTTCTTCCATTTTTTTTGTTTGTGTCTTATTGCTTTTCTTCATTCCTTCCTAGCTCGTAGCTATCTAAATGACTTTTTTCAATTTTATCTAATTTCATTTGATGAAATAGAATGTGCTGAATATTTCTTTTTCTCTTCTATCCATGTTTCTTCCCTTATATTTTTTCTATGCTGTATATTTCCCTCACTTCAATCTTTATATACATGAGATTTTCATGCGAATTCGTTCACTCATTATCAGAAAATATACACGGAGATGGAAATAAACATATACATAAAGATATACATATATTGTCAATACGTATACACTCATTGAGAATGACGAGCACAGATAAATGACAGAGAAAAACTTTTATGAATTTGAAATGAGTTTTTCGTCGAAAAAAATGCGCATTCATGTAACAATTTTTGTGTACTTTAGCTTGTTTTGGTGAATGATGTTGAAGCACTTTTGTGAATTGTGGGAAATTGGACTTTATTGAGGTATTTAGCTTCTATATTGAATGGTTTGAAGAGTTTGTTTTCTTTTTTGGGAAGAGAATGTTGAATTAAATTTAACGGTCATTTTTAATTTGAATTTCGCATCACTTCAATTAACGGTAATTTTGAATTTCATTTGACCGTTATT
The DNA here is from genome assembly GCF_022539635.2 of Chironomus tepperi. Lineage (NCBI taxonomy): Eukaryota > Metazoa > Arthropoda > Insecta > Diptera > Chironomidae > Chironomus > Chironomus tepperi. The sequence continues at coordinate 93,322 of NW_027226259.1, forward strand.
TTGACAAATTAATTAATTGAGTCACTAACATGGCACCCAATCAATTCGCTCTATTCACTCACATAAAATGTCAATGACTATGCATCTGGTTTCTCATCCTCCTGTACACCAATATGTATCTCTTAAAGCCATACACTTTAAGAATGTTTTTATATGAATATACATACATAATAAAATTGTTGTTGCCAACATGCTAAAAATATTTCATGATTATCGATAACAACTTTTAGCAACTTATTGCTTTAGGAAATATGAACTGCATTGGATAATGACGACGTTAAAGACGATGAATCTAATGGAATCTAATTCTTTTTTGTACGAAACAGGAAATCTATCAATTTCAGGGACGTCAACAAATCAATAAAGGAAATCATTTACAGGAAAATTTTCATGATTGCATTCATCCCTGACTGTTGTTGTATATCTCTCAACTCTGTTAATGTAGACACTTAGTACCATGAATTGATATCCTGGCTTTTAGTACATCATATTATTTCTCTTTTTTTTTGATATTCATTCAATGGAAAAATTGACATTCAGGAAAGTTTTCTGTCAATAATTTTCCTCCTGCATAAACTTTTTTCTCTCTTTTTCTTTCCTGCTAGGAGTCATTCGTGAGTGATGTATCTTGAAAATGAGGTTTTCATTTGTAACGGTCATTTGGAATTCAAATATTTTAGTACATGAAGCCAACTTCATGATTATTAAATTCAAATATTTTTATAACGGAAATTTCATTTTGAAGCTTTTTTGGAAAAGTAGACAAAATTAATGAATTCCTCCCTTATTTTTGTTGCTTTTTCCTCCATCCACAATCGACTGAATAGATTCAATACGAATGACAGCAGCACAAAACCAGCATGTATCTATAACAATCTTTTACCATCATATTTTTCAGGTTTACCCAACTCACTCTCGCTTCTACTGCCTCAATACTTGCATTGAATTCAATATTTTTTTTGTGTTGCTACTTCTTCCTTTCCTCTACTTTTTGGTTCATGTATTTTATTTCACAATACAATTTTTAGTTGAATGAATGAATAAAAAGTTTTCATTTCCTTTTTATGTTTCATCGTTTCTCACTCTTTCTTTATTTTTTTATTTTTTGTTGTTGCTGTTCATTCATGTGCCTCATTCCATATTTTAAAGCTCATTCCCGAGCTATGTACCGGTGGATAACATCCAAAATGGATGTGTGTATGAGATGAGATGAGCATAAAAAATTATTCTAGGAGAAATTCACGCTGGTTGGAACTTTTCAACGGCAAAAAATGTGATACAAAATAAAAATAGAGAAGTGGAAAAGAAAACCTGGAATTTATTTGCATTGGCAGATTGTGTGCATGATCATGAGGATGGGAAAATTGAGACATATAAAAAATGCTTAAAATTGATGATGAAAAAAATGAGTGACTTAAGATATTGGATGGAGGTTGGATGGCGCATTTAGTAAATTGAATTGGTGGTTAGCTTGTTAGTGGAACTGCAATTTTCATCAATTTAATCACGATTTGATGTACTATGGTAATAAGGAAAACCGTTGTTCTAAAAATTCAAATTTAGTACAGTTTGTTTTAGTGAAATTGTAAATTGGTCAAATTCAGACATTTTAAAATCAAAATATTGTGTTTTCTAATCAATTCAACTAGACTGGATCTTGTGTTTGTTCAACTTAAGGCTAATTAGCAGCAGAAGATTAGGATTACATCATAAATTGGGTAGGTTTTGATAAAAAATTCTTTAAAAATCAAAATATTGCAAATTAATTGTTCGTACACATAGAAAAATGCCAAAAACTCATTAACAAGCTCAATCTGAGATGACTTGAGCTGTATTGTATGTTTCTCATAGCTCTATGTTAGCAAACATAGAATTCAAAGTATAAGTTACAAAGTTGCATCTCATCCAAACAAATTGCTGTAATTTTTGACATCATAGTCCTATTATCCAGCCAGTCATCTCACTCTATGTAATCTCAAAAAATTACATAATTTTCCGCACAGACAGCACCGCCATTCATATCCATAAACATCAAATACACGTCTCTCATTCATTTCCTCTGTAAACTTTTCAATATCAACTTTCCTTATCATCAGTCATCCAGTCAAATCTATTGTTTAACCCTTTTGTTCTGCAAATATGTATGTACAAAAAAAATCCTGCAAGCTATTGGGAAATTTATAACATTGTAGTGTTTTGAATTTTTGTGTACTTTTCGGGTTGCTGTATACTGTGGGTTATTTTGTATAGCTGCGAATATCGACAAGGAAAATTTTTTTGTGCTCCCCTTTTTCAAACAGGAAATGAATGATAAACCAAATAATAATTTTTTATCGGTGCACATTTTATTTTCATATTTTTTTTATATCCATCGTCAGTTTGTTGTAGAGAAAAAATTACATAAAATTCTAATTTTTGTAGCACTGTTGTTCCCTTAGGACAATTAAATTTCATATGCTGTTGTTTAGGCTTGTTTAGTATGTGATGTCTAGTGTGTTGTGTCAGCAGAGTAGATATTCTACGCAATCATCAAATTCTGTATGAGTGAGGTCCGAACTTGATATAAATGCTTTGAAAATAGTTCAAATGTTCATAAGAGGAACTAACTTCTTAAAAAATGTAATGATGTGATCAAAGGGTTTAAAGGAGTATGATGCGCAATCCATGCATCCAATTAGAAAAAGTTTCTGTCGGTCTAACTGGAACCATTGAAAAGGCTTTTCGTGCATGTCTGGAGGACTTAACTAGTAATAGTAACTCCATTCTAGGTTACGTGACTCTTGTAATGTCACTAACTGAAACTCACTTACAGAAACCGCTTTATTAACGTCTTACGATTCATAGTGGACCAACAGGAACCAAAATCCAAATGGACATCACTTATGAATCACCCTTATACCTTTTGTCACAATCGTTGGCATATCCTACCAATGCATTAGGGTGTGTTTCTATTGATTAGAAAAAAAAGTTGTGTATTGATAACATTTTATGTCATCATGATACAGCCATGTCGAGTCTGTATTTCCCTAGATGCAAATATTCATCCCCACATCCTCCGCTATCATTAATGGCTTTGTCAAAAAAAAAAGAAGTACAGACTTTTATTGGAATTTATGTTATCTTTACATAACATATTTATACCGCAGGTATATATGCACGAGGAATAATTAACAAGGAAAGCTTTACAGCGCGGTAAACCCCAATATATAGCACACATTCGAGACGAATAAGGAACAATTTTTTTGGTGCGGTTAAAAATTTTTCTTCTTTGATTGATTACATTTTAATTTTAATATATCTTGTATATTCGCAAGCAACTGATGTCATACATCCGCTGTCGCATTCAGAGAGCAAGTTAAATTTACATTTTTTTTTTCTTTTTGCTTCCCTTATTTCCATATTCATCCTCAAGGAATCATCATAAATCTCCATTTTTTCGCTTAATTTTATTACTTCGCTTAAAAAGGAACAAAATGAAAATGATGTTGAAGAGAGAAGAAATTTTTAAGCGCTGTTTTCAGGTGGATGTGCTGTTTAAGTAGACCAGTTTGATATTATCATTGAAATTGCTTCAAATCAGTGAAAAGTCTAAAAAAACCGTTAAAAATTTGAATTTTCAAAAATGCTGCAAATAAGAGGCAAGCAACTATGATGAATTTAAATTTAAAATGACCGTTAAGACACTAAATCAAAAAATTGAGTGAAAATCATGTTTTAAATGCTTTAAGAGCTCAGTAACTGCTCATACTCGACAATATATTATCAAGCTGCCTCAAATAAATCTCGAGAACCAGCAATAAATCATCCCAGTGTCCACAATTCAAACTGCGTTTAAACTATCGCCCTTTTATGACTTTTCATCAACTTTTCCTCACCAACGAGAGCAGCATAAAGTTGTATGAAAAAAGTTTGAAATAAAAATGAATTTATTAAGGGGAGAAAAAAAATGAAATCCTTAAAAAAAGTATATAACGTAACAAATCTACATCATCATATCTTTTCCATAAAAATTTCATGAATGAACAGCGAAAAAGGGCAAGCGATAAAGGAATAAAAAAAAGGAATCTCGTTATTTGAAGTTATAATTGATGGACACTTATTCAAGGGATTTTTTCATACTTCACTCGCGCTATGTCCTCTCATTTTCTTCTTTTATAATTTCTCATTCCAATTTAATTTTTAATTTGTTTATAAAAATGCATATTAATTAAGTACCTCGAGGGTTAGACATAGTAGACAAGACGCAAATCCCATAAAAAAACAAAGTTGATGAAGAAATTTTCTGTCGCAAAACATCGACATTGATACAAATTATTCATTACTCAACTCAATGCTGTGACACGGGTCATTCTAATTGAATTTTTAGATTCATTTTAATTTAATTTAACTTTGTTTTTTCTCACCCCTTTTTTATGGATGGGTAAAAGTTGGGCTTTAAATGTAAGCATTTTATGTAACATCATGAAATGGCCTTTTTTTGGATTCTTTTTTTTTCATGAATTAATTCAACACCGTTAGCATTTGAGTCAGTAATTTATCTACTTGATATAGCTGGGCTATTACTTAATTATAATGGATGGGATTTTGTGTTGGATGATTTCGAGGAAATTAGGGCAATATAGATGGTCTTTCGAAATTGAATTAATAACAATCTTCCTTCGGATTCTCCAAAGAATGCATTGAGATTGATGAACGTTGTGGGTTTTGTGACATTTAACATTTTTTGATGAATTTAAATTAAGAACTGATGCAAAAAATCCATGAGAAAATTCAAATTTTAAAGTTTCGTTAATTTTAAGAAGCAGAAAATGATGCAAAGTTCAAATTTGATGACTTTTTGTTAAATCGATGCAAAAATTGATTCAAAAATTCAAAACTGAAATGTTCGTTAATTTTATAAAGATTAAAATTTAAATTAGAGGCCGTTCACTTATTACGTTACGCAAAAAAACGAATTTCTAGACCCCCCCTCCCCCCCTCGTTACAAAATGTCGTTACAAAAAAAACTTTTTGGTTGAGGCTGTTACAAAATCCTAGACCCCCCCTCCCTTATCCGTTCCAAACTTTCTTTAAATATTAAAAAAAATAACGGTCATTTTCTGTTTGAACATTCGTAAAACTGACACAAACTTTGAAATTTAAGTGACCGTTAAATTACATATTCCCAAAAAATAATCAATTTAAGCAAATTTCTAGAGAGAAGAATTTTAAGAAAATTAAATACATTCAATCAGCATTAATTAAATGAAAAAGATTGAAAACGTTTCTACAAAAAAAAATCTCATCAACTTCATGTTTCAATTACTTTAAAGTTCAATCAGTTCTAATTGGCAATAAGATAAGTAATAAAAGATTTACATAGTTTTAATTATCTAAATGAATTCCGAATTGGTTAAATAATCTTTAATGGAATCAATTTAAATTCTGCTGTAAAATTCATTTGCATGCCATTTCTAAAAAAATGTGTTCCTTAATATTTTATCAATCTCTTCCTCTTCCACGACAACTCTCGAATCTTCCTAGAACTGAAAAATTCATGTTGGGGATGTAAAAAAAATTACATTTTCATTATTTGCCTTAATAAATTTACGTCGAAGTATGCTTGTTCTTCCGAAAAAAATGCTATATACAGCATAATAAGAAATATTATTGTTCCTAAAGTTGGAACTAATTAAAAAATTTGGGGAAAAATAAATTAGATTCGAAAACATGCTGAGAGGGTGTTTTTCTTTTAATTTTATTAAATAATAATTTATTTTCGTATATAAACAACTCAAAAATGGAAATTGATATCATTTAAGGTTGGAAAATTCAGCCTAGAGTGAATTGAAGCTTAAAAATCAACAATCGTCGTTAATGGACGCTAAGGAATGGATATTATAGATTGTAAATCAGATATTAGGCAAGAGGCCATTCGTAATTGCCGTATAGAAGTGTCACACAGTGTCAGAACTTCCCATCCTCATTTATGGACAATCCACATGTAACTAATTAATTACCATATCAATCAGCTTCAATTCGATCCACAACCCAAAAAATTACCAATTAAGCTAGTCAATCTACCAATTTGTACCTCATTTACACATCCAGTCAATCAAATTGTCTACATACTCAATGAACTCATTCATTCCTTAACATCCCATTGAAGTCAACACCATGAAAATGGCGAAAAATGACTAAATTTTCACATCCATAAATCGAACTTGTGTGGAATTAAAGCTAGAAAGAATCATTTAATAATAATCCCAATTTCTATGTCCTTGTTCGGTTTCCATTACGATTCTCATGTTATATGAATCCCTTACTTTATGGCAATAACTTTTCAACATCCATATTTTTTCAGTTTTCTATCTCCATATGCACTTTAAGTTAAATAAAATGAAAAAATTCGAGGAAAAAATGGGGAGACGGAAATTTTATTCTGCAACATGAACAGCTCCTCTCACTTCTAATCCATTTTAATTCTTGTTTATTGACGATGATTGAAGAGTGATTTTGTAAAATGAAAAAAACTTTTTCGTTCTTCATGCCTTCATGCTAATAAAGGGTAATGAAGAGACAGAGAGAGAGAGGAACCTTGAGGGAAACATATCTAAGTGTCATGTAACATGCATGAAGTATTTATAAAAGGAAATTTAAATAGCTTAAAGGGGATTTTCATAATTTATGTATTTATTTGCTCTAAGACATTTTAAGGGAAATTAGGTAAGATGAATTTTCTTGAAATTTTCTTCGTCTGCTATGACAGTCATATCCACTTATAAAATAGATTTTGAAAAGAATATTGGAATCAAAGCTGGAAGACGTTTTATAGTAGATTAAATGCTGAATTTATTAACTTAAAGAATTTAAATCCTTTTTTAAATTTTAAAAATTTGAATTCATAAAAACCGTTAAATTTAGAACAAAATTCGAATTTAAATTAACCGTTGAATTCTTGAAACATGAAGTTCAACTAAATTTCAGTTCAAAATTTGAATTCAAAACAACAGTTAAATTTTAGCATACAATTTAAAACCTAAAAATCCGTAAATTTTTAGAACAAATTTTGAGTTCAAAACAGCACTAAAAGAATCTCAATTAAATCAACTTCCACAGCACAAACTATTTTTCAAATTACTAAAGTTTCAAGTATAAATCCATTATAACTTCCATAATGAACTAAAGCTAACTTCCAGTACCTCAAAATGCACTCAGCAACTCCATTATTTTGTAAAATAAAGTTTGTCTTTTTCGCGGATTTAATTTCAATCCAATCAATTATTCGACAACAAAAGCACAAAGAGTATAAAATTTATTCAAAAGAACTTGATTGATTCAGAATTTACAGACGGTCTTTCTATTACTTTTCATCAGCTTTGCTTGCGCATTTTAATGGAATTATTGTTCTTTTTTCACTAATGAATATTCATGGTAGTTCCAGCTTTTTTTCATCTCATTCCTATTTATAGTCCAATAACATAGAAATTTGCAACATCTTGGTATAAAAAAAGAATCTCAATTGAAATTTTCACAGCTGAATGACTAAAAGTGATTATGCTTGTGAAGACTTTTCTTTTCTTGATTTCTGTACGTATTCCTTAAAGGAGTCTCTGAATCAGCAATTTTTCCCGATGATTGGTTTTCCTTTTCAATTCAATTCATTCTTATTTGTTACTGCTTTACACGAGCTGTTTATTTCCTATCTTACTTACTCATACGAAGCCCAAAGTCATTGATTTTTAACTTAATTTTCAAATCACCATTATTGTGAGCTGTAGATCCTTGTCAAGATATATTTTTCAATGATTAAGAGTAAATAGAAGGTTGAATTATCAATTATTTATTGAATAAAGGCAGTTCTGGACATCAAAACAACAAACTTAATAATCATCAGTCTGTCAACAAGACTAATAAAATATTCATGCGTCTCTCGTCCAATCTATCAACTGTCTTAATCAAATTTACTCCTGATTGGCAGATTGTGTTTTCGATTACTTTTGGAGCTGTCAAATTAAGAAGGAAATTTTTAACGTACAGAAAAAAATTGAATTTTTGAAAATATTTCGTTAAAAATTTTCAAATATTTTTTGACCGTTATTCATCACATTCTACCAAATCTGTCAATCTCACGTCTCAAAATGCATTTAATTAAAATTATACATGCATGAACAATCCACAATGTGCATTATCGTGTAAAACGCCAATCATTATCAATAGATAATTCTTAATAATACATTTATGTACGATACATCGCACTTCCTTAAATTGATAATAAAATCATTCATGCTTAATTTATATGAACACGTTAATGTAATTTAAATATTAATAATAATAATTTTCCATTCAATGATTGAAAACTGAATCGGTCATTTTCGAGCATTCCTCATTAGTCAATAAAAATAATAAATGACACGGTAATCCTGAAATTCAATTAAAAATACATTTACTTTATTTGAAATCATTTTTTATATGGGGATAATGTATAAGTATTTAAATTACTGGCGTTATTTATGGGGCAGAATTGGAAATTATGAACTTAGGAATTTGGTCCTAAAGTCAGAGGTCAAAGCCCTTTACAATAGATTATCGTCCTTTTAGTTCGAAATTTTTGAAATTCCATTCGAAGATAATTTCGAAAGCTTTCGAAAATATGAAAAAATTCAAAAAAAGTTCTAACGGTCATTTTGTTTTTAAAATTTTGCAAAGCTTAATATTGAAAATTTGAAGAACACGTTTGTTGCTTTCGATATGCCGATAGTCTGCCCCACCACATCTCCCATTCCATCCCTGACCTCAACTATCGATTGAATTTTCCATTTCGGCTTTAATATAATTCACATAAATTCTCATTTTTTTATTTTATTTTGTTGTATGTTCAATATAATTTATATTATATTTCCTAAAGAGAAGAAAATTTTGTCTGACAGAAGTGAACAGTATGCAATATTCCATTTGCCTTTTCCACCATCTCCATTTATTTCCTCTACTTTACTCTCTCACTCACTCACACACTCTGTTTCACATTGAAATGTTGATATTATGGTGAATTTACAGAGTAGCATCACCTCATCCTCATCTCTCTTTCATCTTTTCAACCATACAGTCTCGTCTTCCTTTTTTCCAGGATAGCAGGAACAGCAATTTCTCAAAAACATGACTAGAGATTTATGAGTTTGTACATGGAGATGGAAATTTTTCATTTTGCCTTTTATTATTGTGATTGCTATATAAACATATTTTGAAGCATTTTACAGGAAAGAAGCAGCAGCAGTACTATCAGCAGAAGAAGAGTTGATGTTCAGACTACAATAGTAGAAATTATGAAATAGAAGTAAAAGCATTCAGGTGTACATTTATAAATCTTCAACAAACAATAAACTCATGACATGTCTCCTTTGTTATAATAAAATGTTATAAATGATTCGAAATATTTTTAATGTGATTTCATGTGGAACTTACATGTCCATTCGATTGTACATGCTGGTCTTGGAATTTGAAAATTTTATCAGAAATTGAAAAGTTTACATGAAACAGGTCAATTCAATGGGCATCTCAATTTTCATTATTTCCTAACTGGAACTGACATTTCTATTTATTTTTGGAACGTCTATAGAACTAATATTATTATACTGCGTAGATTTAAACAAATATTCAATTTTAATTCAGCAAATTTTGTTAAATTATTCACAAAACGCAATAGAATGTCACTTGATTGCCAAATAAATATTAAACCTCAAGTTTGACCTAATTTTGATACTTTTTCTAATTATGTGCATATTTAAGTATCGTTGGCGAATGTCAAGAATTTGTTGTATTTAAATTAATGTCAAAATCCCGTTCGTTTTGTGTGCTGTCATGATAACTTGATGAAATTTGAAACAATTGTAAAGAGTTTTGTTTTAACGTTCGTTTGAGATTTGAATAATATTTATTGTGCATAGTTCGAAACCCCTTGTCATACAAAATCTCAGTCTGATTTTGAACTTCGAAGAATAAACATTTCTGTTAACAATTAAATCCTTTTGGAAGTTGTTTTGATTAAATTCTATTTATTACAACTGCAAAAGCTTGCTAAAAAACTGTCAATAGTTTCTGTTTTCATTTATTTGTAGTCAAACCAAAATTTCCATAAATTTTCCCAGTTTCAAGACGAAAAGTTGAGATATTCCCATTCCCTTCCAATCAAGTGAACAAATTCAATCTCCATTAATTCCTTTCAATCACTTAAATTACAAAAATTCTAATGATAAATCCTCACAATCATCCATAAAACAGAAACTTCATTCAGCAATCAATTTTGCAAATAAAGTTTATATGTCTACAAAGTTTTACAATTCAAGCTATTTCACAGAATACATTATGTCAATGATATCAAGTCTTTTACAGTAAACTATTCACTTTTCAGTTTAGACAGAAATAAAATTCGTTACATGATACATCAGTTGGCTATTTGATCTACCAAATCATTATTTCTCTTAATTTAAAGGATATTTTACAATCTTATGCATCATGTCTGTTGTATCGCAATATCAAAGATTCGTTATTTGTAATTCATGATAATGGATAGATTTCTGGAAGGAATAAGACGAGACATAAGATATTCATGGAATGAAAAGCTTCCATTTGACGTTCAATTCTTATTTGTTCTATTTTACTGACCACAATACATGTGTAATAAAAGCACTTAGCATTCGTTCCCATCAACATTTCATGCTTCATGATAGAAAGGAAGAATAAAAGTCATCTGCATGTAAATGAAATAAAATTGCAACCATAGTGGTGTCAGTTATTCAGTTACAGATAGGAATAAAGTGAAAATGCAATGAACATTAAATTGAAATTTTATGCAATTTCCGTCGGACTGGTTAGATTTATCAGAAAGGTTAGTCAAAAAGTCAATAGATGAGCTGATCAAAACGCAGCTGTGATCATTAAAAAGTTTCAACGGCTTTTGAAAATTTAAAAGAATTTTTCCCGCCATTTTTGTTCCACTTGAAAAAGTTTTTCCAATTTATTTCTCAATTCTTAATGAACATGAAGTCATAAAGTACGAATAACTATTGAAAAAGATGGCAAGAACAAGATCCAAAGAGCTGAGTTTGTAAATAAACTAAATATTTTCGAGTCAAAATGAATAAAAGAATGCATTGTTCAAATAGAAAATGCGCCAAAAAAGAAGACTTTTACGATATTATCAACATCATCATTCTCATCCTCATAGTGCTATCAAAAAAGCATAAGCATTGACTTGTACATTCTTTTTATGTCTGGCAATAATGATATGAAGGATATAATATATAGTATGTGAATGCAATGCAATTTTATTGGAAAAATTTTAATGTCAATTTTATGGCACATAAGTAAATTCTCTTGTCTAAAAGATAAAAGGGGAGTTGAGAATTTTAATGTCACTTCCAGAAATTAATTAAAGCATCTTGTTGATGGTCCACACTATATATAATAACATTATTATTACTTTACTATTATTGTCATCGTTATTATCAACAAATACATAAAAGAAAGTATGGTTGAGGAGATGAGAAGATGGAAGAACTAAAGCTCATAAAACTTGCATCATCCATTCACTCACTCATTGATGGCATATTATTATTGAAGATGAAGGAATGGAAAAGAAAGTTGAGAATGAGGAAAATAAAATAAAAATCCTGTGCATTTGATTTATCATCTGAATCAAATCGATTTGCTTAATGTGATGAATGTGCAAAAGAATAAGAGAGTGGAAAAAACTTCTTCCTTCCAAATTTACCAAACCATTCGACAGCACCACCATCAGAAGCTATATTGGGTCGTTTATGAGTGATGTCCATTGAATAATGTGAGACATTCCATTACTTTTGTCACTAAATTTCACTATGAAATGAAATTATTGAGGTTATTGACTAAATACTTTTTGGATCTGGTCGTTGCCATCTTTTTTAAGAGATCTTGATACTTTTCGACTCCTTATTTATTAAGAATTGAAAAATAAATCAAAAAAACTTTTCGAAGTGATAGGAAAAAAATTTCAAAAATTTCTTTCAAATTCAAAAAAACCGTTAACTGTCGCCTTTCATTCATAAAAGTTGAACATCACTTAATGATGTTGTTTGATGAAAAAGAAAAGAAAAAGAGATGAATATAGAAAAAAAATGTTTCATTACTAAAGTTTGCCATCTCAAAACCATCAATCAATGAAAGAATATATCATTTATACACATTTCAAAATCGTGTCGAAAGTTTTTGGCAGTGTTGATTCTACTGAAATGATTGATGAGGATGCTACTGAAATCAATGGGATTCACAGTCTATGGCGATAGAATTTGTTGATACAAATCAATGTTGTGATATTCTTTACCACTTATATTCCCTTTCAATCTGAATTATAATAATGTAAATATACATGTGCGTGTATTTGGATGAGTATTGGTGCTGTTTGATGATTAACATTTCGAGATGCTTTTTAGCAGCTAATTAGTCTGATAATAAGTTATTGATTTGGTAATTGATAAACAATAACACATTTTTAATACGAAATGTAGTTCATTCAGACTGTTGGTCATGTGTTGAGTTGGCAGTCGTAAATTCTATAGAATCAGGTTAAGTCCTCAATCCACTAAAGCACAAAACAATTCATTACAGAATTAATGGGTGGAGGTTTCATCCAAAAGTTAAATATTTATCTCCATAGTTACATTTTTTAATTTCCACAAATGTCCATGAGGTAAATTTAATTAAATGTTATTAATTGAATAATATTTAATTAAAGTAATATCAATCAAATTGATATGATTGATTGCCTTATTGACTGTAAAATATTTATCTCAATTTTCATATTCGTGACTAAAATCGCCTAAAGATAAATATCCTCCAAAAAATCTCAATCAAGGCTGTTTACTGTCAAGTTGAGAATTTAGATAAATATTTATCTCTTCTATCTATAAAGTCTACAATCCATTGCCAAAAAAAAAGACACCGATTGCTTTTTATCATCGATAATATCATTAATTAAACTCTTCCATTATTCATTGAGTCAAATTTCATGTTTATGCTTCTTTGTTTTTGTTGTCCTTTTCTCTATATTTATTGTTAATGTAGTTTTAGTCCTCAATGTATACATAACTGATAGATATCCTTTCTATTTTATTAAAATAAAAATAAACTTTTTGTGTTTCTGTTTTTGTTTTTACTCAGCATAAATGGGGTTGTTTATAAATGATATGATGGATAAAAGCATACTTAACGAACTTCGAAATTTAGTCCGAATTTTCCAAATTAAATTCGATGTTTGCGACATCAAGTTCAAAATTAAGTTCGAACTTTTCGATATTAAGTTCGAAGTTTTCGACATTCAGTTCAAAATTTTCGAAATTTAGTTCAAATTTTCGACTTTAAGTTCGAATTTCCGACATTTAGTTCGAATTTTCGACATTAAGTTCAAAGTTTTTGACTTAAGGTTGAAAATTTTCATCATTTAGTTCGAATTTTCGACATTTGGATCGAATTTTCGAACATTTAATTTAAATTTTCGACATTTAGTTCAAAGTTTTCAGTATTAAGTTCGAAAATTTCAAAATGATTACTTTTCAGCTCCTATCTCTGATTAGACATCACTTATAATCAATCACAATAAAGTTCAAAGAAAAATATCCAATTTTTTTGCCTTACGGAATATTTTCATGCTAAAAATTCATTCAATCCTATCTCATGTTGGCGCATAATTTTCCATTCTCATAATAAAAGAAAACTAGTGAAAGGAAAAAGAGGAAGAATAAAATGAAATAAAGGATAAAAGGATCTCATCGATAAGCAAGATTGTATTTTAACAGTTTACCGCTTTTTTTTATCAATCTTCTATTGAATTCGTAACACAAAGCTTGGAAGGATTAAGGAATACACACTTTGGCTATAGATGTAGAATAATGTATTAGGTTTTTTTTTCTCGAGAAGAAGCTGTTGGATGCCATAATGTCATACAATAGAATAGAAATTTGTGATTAGAATAGTTTCAAAATAAGAATTGAGCAGCTATTCACAAAAATGTTTAATGAATCAGGAGGAAGAATAAATGAGGCAATACTAGAGTGATTACAATGAAAATCCTTTTTTGGTTTATAGACACAATCCGTATTGTATAAACAGCTGTCGAAATTGGATTTAACCGTTTTGATGGTTTTTTTGTTGATTGTGGAAATGAAGTTTTATTGGAACTTCTGGATCCTCGGGGGGTTTATTGATAGTAATTCAATTATCATATTTTTAAGGTAGGCATGGCAAGGGGTGATGAAAAATTTATTATTCATTGGGTTTGAAATCGTTGCAACTTGAAATTAAGGATCTTAAGCAACTTAGCACTAATTATTCATTAGAAAAGGAAACTTTCGAAAAAAAACTTGTTCTGGGTAAGACTCTAACCCAGGATCTTCATGAATTAAGGTTGAATGATCTTGGCATTGAGCTCTTAAGCGTTGGAAGCTTGGCATAAGATAACTACCTTATTAGACAATTATGGTGCCTCAATCGTGTCAAAAAATTGAATAATTCAGCACCAGGATGACGTGATTATGGTAAGACCTTAAAATTCAGGGAGAGCAATTGCCTCACAAGTTTTTTAAAGATGTCATTGAGTTGTCTGTCAATCTACTAAGTGATGCTCATTCTAAAACAGAGTTTGACACAGCATTATATCCCTTTCTCCTTTCAATAAGGAAATTCAAGATTATGTCCTTAATATTTCCATAACAAACCCCCTCGAAAATTCTAAATTTTCAATTTAATCTGCATCCTTAAAGTCATCAAAATAATATTTGTCCTAAATATCCACCCATCCACGCATCTTCACCCCATTTCTTTAAGTAAAAATTTCATCATAATCCCGAATAAAATGTGTAACTTTAAAGCCATGCTGATAAATCCTATGTATATCGACCTCTGACAATGATGGAAAAGTTCATTTCATTTTCATCTCATTTTAAAAAGGGTTTGTTTCTAAGGTGTGCGTAAAATACATTTTGTGCTGTATAAAAAAGGACTTGTAGAAACGACATGGAACTAAAAAAAAGTTACATAAAAATCCAGCATAATCATCTACTTTCAAATGGTTGCTTTATGAAATGTTACGAAAATTTTTATTTACCTCTCCCTCTCTCTCACTCTTCCTTCTTCTCTTTTATTCACAGTAGAACAATACATAATCTATGTGGGATATATATTCGGTGTATAGAAATCGCCGTAGTAGATTGTCTATGCGGTGGTGGGTAAATTATGTTCAACGCTGGTGTATTGTGTGTTGAAAAGGGGGTTGAAATATAAATGTGTGTAGGATTGAGGATGTCAGTCGTGACTGATGGAAGCGCATTTTTCCGCCTGCATCAAAATTGACTTATTTTTAGACGGATATTTAAAAAATTTTGATTCTTAAAAAGAACGGTCAAAAAATATTTGAAAAATAACTGTCAAAAATTATTTGAAAATTAACTGTCAAATATTATTTGAAAAATAACGGTGAAACCGAAGGAAAGTCCCTACGGACAGTCAGACAAACCGACAAAACACAAACGAAAGCATCTTTTGGAAAGTTGCGCCAAAAAGTAAAATGAAAACGGAATAATAGTGGAAAAGGCAACAGTAGCACTTTAGCTGATAAATCTTTTTGCCTCATTAATATTTTATGAACGTTTCGTTTCAGTTCATAGATTATTTATTTCGATCATCATTGTTTTTCTGACTCGTTCTCTCTTTTTCACTTTCTATCTATCTATATCTATCCCATCTACATACTTTTATGCTTTACGCTTATCATTGAATGTCGAATAGCTAAATATTTGCGAGTGAGAGAAAATTAAATCATTTGAGAATAATGTTTTGTGGCTTTTTTTGGGTAATTATAATGAAAATTGAATTGAATAAAAAGAAAAAGTTTTATTATGTCGTGGATTTTTGGGGGGAATTGAATGAAGCAGCGAAAATGATGAGAAACGAGAATAATTTCTGTCAATTGGGTAATTTTTCACATACATAAATTTATGCCTCGTAGGGATTTTTTTCGAAGGAAACAGAAGATGTAGTGAGTTGTTTGATAAAGGAGAATGGAAAAATGAATAGTCAGCACATGTGTGTATTACATACAATCTATTTATCGATAAAAATGAAGCTTTAAGGTAGAGAAAAATTTCAAGATAAATTATCATCACGCATAAATTGCTATTGAGGGATGATGAAAGGCGCATTAAATTTTTAAGTGCTTCTGGGAAGTCTCAAATGTCATAAACTTATAGAATTGCAGCTCAATTTTTGAAAAATCAGCTTAAAATGCTTTAACGGTCAAAATAAATTTGAAATTTGGATTGATGCAAAAACTTCAAAAATTGAGGCAAAAATTTGAATTGAAAATTTCCGTTAAAAACAAATTTACATATTTCTCAAACTAAAATCACTTGTATAAGTTTAGTGTCTGACAAACTGCTTTAACCCCAATAAAATCTAAATAAAAAGAAGATCAACAAGACAAATTGTTCCATCTGAAACTTCAATTCATCATTAAAACTCGCAAACTCGCTAAAAAAATATACTTACAGAAATAAAAAGCATAACAAATATTTTGACGTTATCTGAAAGGAGTTAAGCAGCCTCTAAAAGTTTATGCGAAGGTTGAGTCTGTTGCCCAGACTTTAAGGCATCTATTGATGATTGCTTAGTTCTCGTAAAACTTTTACTTCATGTTTTCCTCATTCAATTGATGATGGAACGAACCAAAATTTCCCTTAAAAAGCATAAAAAAATGCTTCAATAATGCTGGAATGAGAAAAACATCATCATTTATATATATATTTTTTCGAAAATATTGCGAGAGTTTTCTTTCCTAATTTATCGGACAATAAAGAAATAAGAGAGAGAAAATTTTCCTCATTTTACCGAACAGCAGCAGCAAATTCATGGATCGTTTAACATTTATACATTTTTCATTTGTTGAAAATAAGGACGACAAATTCGATAAAATTTAATTTGATTTTGAATTTTTTTTCTAATTCATTCAGCCATTTATTTATTCTCTATATGGATGTTTATGATAATGATAATGCACTTTGAACAATTTTTGTATTAATATTCCCAAGTTCTTACTTATTATTTAAATCGAATTGTTTAAAACAATTGAAAAATTTCAGCATGATATCGCATTTTCCATTATTATAATCATTATGCATAAATACATACAACATCATCTCCCGCATGCATGTTTGAACTGCGTTTAATTAAAATTTCTGCTCACATTTATTCCTGTAAAAATTATGCATATTTGCAATGTTGGTAAATGAATCCTATGAGGAAGAATGGGTTGATGATAAACTAGCATCAATGAAGACTTGCTATAACTGACCAAAACGCACTTTTCAATGTTACTAATTTTAATATGAATAAGTTTCATATCTAACGATCAAATTAAATTCAAATTAAGTTGAAAAAGATTTGAATTCGAAAATAACGGTCAAAAATTATTTGAATTTTTAGAACATGTTATGGTTTAGTGAAGTTGTGAGCGTTAATTGCTAATGAATCAGTCATGGTTTCGATTCCAGGTTTTCACCTTTGCAGATTTGATTTTTGAACGATATTTCATCAATTAAAGACCTGAACCTTAATGAGCGGTCAAGATTTAGTACAGTCAGACAAACAAAAGAACTAGTCCCATTGGCACTGAGTGCTAAAAAATAAATTGCTCCATGATATGAGATTAAATTTTATGAAATCCGATTTCTTTTTTTTATTCAATTTTCATCGAAATGAATGGAATTGGAAATATTATCGATGAAGGGGTCGTATGTCGCTCATGTAATAAATATTACGCTTACATATATGTATGTGCCTTTCTTGTATTATTGGATTATTAATATGCATGTTATTTATGATTTAAACAAAATTGAGGATGGAAAATTATTACGAAAAATATCACAAAATACAGTTTTCAATTACGTTCCTTGATATTGTTTTAAAAAGCAGAAAATGTTATAAATAATACTGAAATAATAATGTTGAATATCATAAATAGTTAAGCTCTTTGGAAGTTATAAGCTCTGATGCCTCTACACACAAAATTGTTTTTGTTTCATTTTTTATATAAAAAAAATAAATTTTGAATTTGAGTTTTTTGATCGTAATGTTTCGTGGAATTGAAGATTATACTTTATAACAATTCATGATGGGTTTTTTGAGTGGAAACACCTACGCTCAATGCTTAACTGTATTACTTCACGTATTTCAATTAAAGCTACCCTAATATGAAAAAGTAGATTACTTCGATTAATAATTGAAATTTTGTTAAAATAACGGTCAAAAAATATTCAAAAAATAACGGTAATGAAAATTTTGAAAAATAAAGTTCTAAAAATATTTTAAATCAACCTGAAATTTCTCATCCTAAATGCTATGAAGACGACTTTAAAGCACTCAATACATCTTGCATTATGAATCCTATCAAAAACGAATTTGTTATTTAATTAAGTAAGCACATTTTACATCAAATATTCATAAACAGGCCCATCCTCGTAGCAAGGAAAATTTTGATGATTACTTGAGAATATTAATGAGACTGCTCACAACATCAAACCATTTGCTTACAAAATTTATGAAACAGATGATAGAAGCTTTTGATATATCAACGAAATTAATGAAGATGAGAGACAGGTGATAAGGCTTTAAAAGTGATTAACTTTAATGGACTAATTATACTATATATTCTGAACAGAGTTACGTTTATGCATTACTTAAGCTAATTACACATAAATTGCATTAATTCATACACACGATATAATATCTATTTATTTGGAAAATTTATTATAAATTCCATTCACATCAGTTTTAAATACTATCCAAAATCTATTGAATATGCAGTACATCAACTCAATTCATGCTACATAATCTACAATATTTTCATACAAATTACATCCATCAAACACGTGCTGTTTATCAAAAGGCAAAAAAATGATAGAATCGAGTGAGTTGGAAATGCTTAAACGATTGAAAAACTTGGCGTATTTTTCACAAAGGTAGAAGGATATTGTCTAACTGTAAAGTGCGTAGTAACTGCGCACATTCTCTTTGCATTGTTACTTCGCGCATTTACACGTATATTGATGAATAAATAGTCATACCACCTGCGCATAGACTTTGCGCATATGTCTGGCGCAAACCCTTTGCGCATAAGTTCTGCGCATATAATTGCGTATAGTTGCTTAACCTAAAATAAATTATAGTGTATAGTATTATAGCAATTAATAGTCATCCAAAGTGAATACTCTTGAATTTACAAAAGTATAGAGTTAAAAACTGATAAACTGGTCGAATGATGCTGAGTAAATAAATTTAGTGGAAACCATTAATATTCCATGAACTGATTTTTTTTAATCTATCAATATTTTGATTTCCCTGTTGGGATTGATATGGGTTGAAATTTTTGCAGGTCTTCTTGTGTGTATTTATTTTTTGATACACTATAAAATTTCTGCTAAATCATCCTGTAGAGGAAGAAAATGTATCGATTGAATATACAAGTCAGTTGATTGGTCTGTAAATATATAATGTGAATTTTTAGGTTGTTAGCTTGAACACTGACTGATAACCATTCAACAGGAATTTTATATATTTTTTTCTGAATTTATAATGAAATTTTTCATTTTTCCTATTTGTATTCCAATAAGGCAAAGCAAGGGGGTTTTTGTGTAAGGAGGCCATTTGATAGATACTTAAATCTAACAATGAAAGGGAGATGAAAGCTGGAAATTTAATATTGACTGATAGCATAAATTTGAAATTGTAAAAGGAATTGTTGATTTTCATTTTTCACTTATAACAAAAATGGAAAGATGATAATGCTAAATTTTTCATTCCTCACATCCCCTCCACCCGAATGCCTCGAACAACAAAAAAATATAATTTCATTTTCATTTTCTTTGGATATCCTCTGACCATTTTTTGATGTTTGTAATATTATACAAAAAAATATGATGAAAAATTGAATTTTCTTTATTGTTGACAGCGACGATTTAGAAAAATGGATTCAATTTTCATTTTGGATAGGCTATGTTGTGTAAATATTAACATCCAGCAGCGAGAAAAGCGCCTCTGTCACTTCCTCAAAACAAAAAAAAGTTTCTCTTTTAATGAAAATACACAAAAATATATTTATACATATTTAGAGGAATTAAGTGAAGATGAAGTGAATGTTTCATCGATTTCACAGTGATTCCGCGCGCACCCTCGCCACAAAATTCACTTTTTTAATTTCCCGCTCATGATAAAGTAATGATAATAATAATATTTTTCATCTCATTCCAACTGGTTTCGCAGTTTTCGTTAAATGTAGTGCGCATAATATTTTCAATAACACAAATTTTCATAATATGCTTTTAGTTCCCCCTCTTACTTCCTTTATTAATCTCTAACTCTCATCACAATTCTCACCCATTGACAAGAGACTCCATTGAGCATCAATAATGTTAAATGATAGCAAAATAAATGGTAAAAGTTTTATGAATTTGAAATGAGCTCGAGGAAGTTGCCATTGCCATTCTTCTTCTCTCATCTCCTCATTTCCTGTTCGAGTTCTTTTTTTTTGTTGTTGTCTGTAAGTTGACTTGAAAAGATAAAGAGTGTAAATATAATAAGAATGGCGAGATCATGATAATCATATAATCATGTAAACAATAACTTAGAATGGAGAAGCTGGAAATAGCAACCGAAACAAACTACCTCTTGCTATGATAAGAGAGATAACTTGAGTTAAATGAGTAGCAGAATGAATGCCAAAAGTTGAAGTGGATGGAGTATGAATGGTGATTTTGATGGATTGGAACGCTTTTAAGGCTGTTAAATATCTCAACTTAAATTAATTTTAGATTTTCGAAAGGACTTTCGATTTTAGAAACGATTTTTCGATATTCGAAAATTAAACTCGAAAAAAAATGTAAACAAAGCGAATTTTTATTGTGATATCATAAGAAATGTTATGATTGTTGCTTTCTTGCCATTCTAAACAGCCTACTTTGACTATTGCAACATGATTTACATGTCAATTGAAGCAAAAAATTCAAAAAAAACATTTTCAAGTGACAAAACTACGCCTTTTTTAAAAAAATTTCAATTACATGAATTAATATAATAAGAATCCATCTTAATCCACCCAAAAGCCAAACTGTTCATTCACCCTTCCTTAAACAACTGCTAATAATTTTTCATACAATTCAATTTGATACACAAACTAAATGAAATGAGAAAATAAGAACAAGAGTGAACGAGATTGAGCGAAGAAAAGTTTGTCATTACACAAGAGAGAGATATAAGGCATAAATATACATACATACGTAATATATATCACACATAAAGTGCAGACATCCCTGATAGATGATATGAAAATTGATATCCCGACTCTTTTACAACAGCATCCTCATCATCATCGTTGTTGTGGAATTTATTTGATGGAAAAATGAAATTCAGTTTCATTGAGAATCTCATAAGCAGCCTGATGACTGAAATGCATATACATTATTATATACATTTGAGCCATTGTTATGATATCTATAAGATACACGTACATACTTTTTTTTTATACAATTTACTATATTGAAGGTTCTTTTCCTTTGTAGAAATACGACTTTTTCATCCACCAAATAAGTCTTTTTTGCCATCGTAGCAGCATGTGATAGATACAAAAACGAGGAAATTTATTGGCACATATTGTAGTCATATGGTAGAGCTCATTTTTAAGGTATTCCGGTTTGGAATTGACTTGACTATATTGATAATAGAATAAGTAGTATGAACACTGATATATGTGGCTTTACAATATGGGTACGGAATGATTTGTTAATAAATAATAAGATGAGAATATTAAATTGAGTTCTTGACGTGGATATACTATTGGGGTTGTTTTTTTGCATCTTTAAATCCCTACGGTCTCAAATCAGACGTATAATCCTAAAATCCTTTAATTATATTGCATCAAGAATTAGAAACAGTCATTGAAAGGAATCAAAATACAAATTTACCTTAGCTAAGGATGTATGCCAATCAATTTTCATTTATATTTGCAGTCCAATGCAGCTCTTATGTGCCATGAAATTAGCTTCAACATTTCAAGTAGTTCCACATCAAGCTTGTAGCAATTTAAACTCAATCTAGCTGAAAATTTTCTCATTTCTCCTTCCTTGTTGTCCTTAATGCTCTCAAATTTGAATTTTCAACTAGGGGTGACACAAAAGACATCAAATGGTGACAGAATCTTCAGTAATGATGTCAATAACCCTTGCAAAATTTCTATAGAGGAAATATCATTTACAAAAATATTATCACATACACACATTGCTCCATCTCATGAAGCAGCAGCTCTTAAAGCGATTTACTTTAGAAGAAGAAGAAGAAGTGAAAAAAAATCTGAGCAAGCTAAAGTGATTCCGAATATTGTGAGACGAGAGACGTAAAATATGGAAGAAAAATCATTTTCTTATTGCTTCCAGGATGTGAGAAAAGGAAATAAACGATAATATCCGGTTAATAGCTGCATCCATTATGAGAATAGAAAATGAGGAGGAAATAAGAAGGGAAAAAAAAGTTTTTCTTTAATCCTCAAAATCACTGGAAATGAGATTTTCATTGAAGCAGATAGAAAATTACTTCAAATTTGTCTCTGAAACTTTTAGGGATTTTCCTTCTTCCTTCTTTTTTTTTGAGAGAATGTTTATTTATTTTATTTCCTTTATTAAGGAACACGGAGAGAATCATAGGGAGAAATCAAATTTACAAAGTATAAAGTTTGTCTCAAAGCAAAATTGCAATTTTAAAATTGTAAAGGAAAACCATAAAATTCTACATGACATGAAATTCTCTGTACATTAAAATGTGGTTTTGATATAAACTCAAATATAACTCGTCTTTTTTAAATTGGATTCAATGGGACGTTCATTTAAGGTAAAACAGAATGTTTGTTTCTTCCTTTTATTTTCTGATTGATTGTATTTTAATCTTACAGAAAGCTATCTGCCAGCTGATGTCCAATATTCTGTGAGTGTAGAATGAATATTTTGATATTATTGACCGAAACAAGGAATTAAATTTGAAGATTTTTTAGTTAAATATTCAATAAGCTAGATTTAAAGAATTGTTCTTGCATTTTCATATTAAAAATGTAAAGTTCAAAACTGATTTTTGAATTTTAAATGTGGATTTTTCCGAATTTTTGAAATTAAAAATCCGATTTGTTGAAATTCAATCAAGAAACAATTCGAAATAAGTTCGAAATTATCTTTGAAAAGTTCAAAATTACGAAGTTGAAACTAAAAATTTCAAAACTCAAGTTAAAATTTAATCTTCTTTCTTCCTAAATCAATGCTCACATGCTCCACGATACAATACTGTATCATGAAGTTCTCCATAGTTTCCCACCCTTGAATCAAATTATTTCAAAAACTTTCTCTAAATTTCCCACTTATTTAAAGTTGAAAAAATTTAAATTAATACCAAGAAGAAAAAAAACCAACAATTTCCATCCCCAAGGATGGACAAAAACAGCAGCAGCAACAAAAATCAACTTGGGATATTCATAAAGAATATAAAAAAAAAACTTTCTCATGTTGTAAAATCATCATAAATCTCCATTTCGCAATTTAATTCTATTACAAATTCAAAACCGTACTCAGAAATTGTTGAGAAAAGAAATAAAAACACATCGTTCGCTGTTGGTTTTTAATTTTATGGCGATGCAAATTAAATGAAAGAAAAGGAAAAAGAGAGAAAAAAAAGTTAAGAAGAAGAAAAAATGCAGAAAATGTAAATTGAATCTGCCTCGAGTTGAATATATATATAAATCCCCCAAGTCGCGGCGAGGCGAGTGAATTGCTCGTGACAAGTGGAAGATGAAGAAATTGAAATGAAAGCAATGAGAAATTTTCTCAATAATTTTTAATGTGTTTATGAAAATGTAATTATGAACGGCTCTCAAGTTAAGTGCAGACTAATTACACAAAGGTTGAATTGCTTTTAATCCCGACGGGTCCAGAAGATCGTTTTATTGATGCTTATGAAAATACAATTAAAATATGGAAATTGTATTGAATAAATAAGTTAGTTGATTTTTTTTATTGCTGTATCCTTATTGATTTGTCTTAATGGCTGGGAGTCGTTAATTTCTTATGTACTAATGTAATCTCATTCTTGGAGATGGCACCGAGACAAGCAACATTAGCACAGGGTGAGAATGGTGTGTCTGCTGCCTAGTTTTGTTGTAAAGGCTTCAATGCCAAATAATTCATCTGTTCAGCACAATTTGCCTTCAAGAATGATTTCTTCAGATGCTGGGCTCGTGGATAGTCATGATACTTAGTACCCACTCCTTGTCAAGGATAGGAAATTGATCAACTGGACTAAAAAGATCAAATGTAATTCGTAGACTTTGCCATATTGTCCTAAACTCAATATGCAGACGACCATACCCAAACAAACTAGACTTGATTAACAATACCCCATAAAACTGCGCCCTATGCACCCAAATCTGACTCCCATTTCACTGCATAATTTTCTCATTCAAA
Organism: Chironomus tepperi; assembly: GCF_022539635.2. Lineage (NCBI taxonomy): Eukaryota > Metazoa > Arthropoda > Insecta > Diptera > Chironomidae > Chironomus > Chironomus tepperi. Next base: position 117,876 of record NW_027226259.1, read on the forward strand.
ACTCTCGCCAAATGCCTTTCAATTGCATGCTGAATAAAAACTTTAAATAGTTTTATTTTATGACTCATTAATTAAGGATTATGACATTTTGCTCTAATGAAAATCTAGTGGAATTCATTTATGCCAAGAAAAATCCTTAATTTATTAGCAATGATGTAATGAAAAATTTTAATATTATTGGGAATAAAAATTCCTTCGCCAAATGAAACTTTGGGATTATGGTTGAGAGAGAGAGGAAGCTTGAGAAGATAATTTTCTGGATTGTGGTGGTTGGGAATGTGCAATACAGCTTGCATGACTAGATGCATTTTAATGTGGAATTTGTTATGTAATATTAAGTGGTTGAACAAATTCTTCGAACAATAAAATTAATAAAATTTACTGGATTCTGAACGAATTTTCGAGAAAAATTGTGAACCTGACTACGTGGAATTATCGTTATCTGATATGATGTGTAAGGAAGCATAATCAAGTGTTTTCTAAAAACATCTGTTTTTTGGATCTTAATCAAACAACTTAATCGGTTATTTTACAAGGTTTTTTAAGATTCCTGAGAATTTTTCATGAATTCAAAACTTTTACTGATTCTTATGAAGTCTTTCCGAACAGCACATATCAAGAAGGCTCTGCATCGGAGCATTTTGACATCAACAATCAGTCAATAAGCCTATTGCGTAGCATATTAGCATTGATACACCAAATTTCATAACCGCTCCCATAATAATGGATTTACTGGATCATCTGATAGGAAATGACATGTATTATTGTGTTTTTCCAAATTGATAAGGTCGTCAAATGACGATAATCTCTATGAATAGCAATACAGTCATACATGAAACTATTATGCATTTATATTACCAAAGATAAATATTTATTTAACCCTAGTGTGATATCATCAGTAAGTAGATTCGCATGCTTTATATATTTACTAACAGAACTTTCTATAGGAGCGAAAGCTATACGTCTTGAATTACGTTGATAGATCACTTTCAACAAAACAAATAACTGAATCCAGGAAGTAGCGATTTCATTATGTGACTATATGGATTTCAAGTGATTTTAAATAATTTTTCCGTATTAACTCGAAATGATTTGTTTTCGAGGGGATTTATTTATGAAATGGTGAAATTCGATTTTTACGTTTTACATTAATTAGTTCTATGTTTAAGTCATAAACAACGAACAATTTAATACTCAAAAGTAATAATACAAATTTATCGAAATTGCTGTTTTTCCCAGTAACAATTCACATGAAATCATACCGCAAATTGAAAGATTACTTAGATTGAATTTAACATACTAGATAGATTCTCATATTCTAAAAAAATTGCTCGAGCCTCTGTAGGTACACACCCCCTTGGCTACGATCCCGCTATAAGTTACATCAAATAAGTGGAACACACTGCGATCATAGTCACATTTAGCTATCAACTTGTCATTTCATACCAATTTCCCAATTGTCAAGGTTATAACTATAGATAAGATCACCTGATTGCACACTTTTCTATTTGAAAACCAAGTGATCTCACCTGAATAGAATATAATGAAGGGCTTGTTAACAGCAAAATCAGCACTGCGATCGATGATCTGTTGTACCATCTCACCTGACTTAATACCAAAAGTCACACAAATTTCGCAATCATCAGCGTTATTGACCGAAAAATGGCATATTCGAGATTAAATGAGAATCTACAAAGTTATTGACTGAATATTCTTAAAAAGATTAAGTGCCGTTCAATTTGATAATTCAAAAATGTTCAGCTGCGACAGTAAACAAAATGTTGACATATTTACTAATTCAGTACCGAATGTGTTTTTTCTAAGTCACTAATAAAACTTTACTTGCTTGTCACATGAATATAAAATAATAAAAATCTTGAATTTTCGCACAAGGCTAACGAACAGGCAGCACACAAAATGATAAATGTTCCAATACATACACACGAGCACAAGAAAAAGTAAGAAGAACGAAAACAAGTTTTACGCGCTACTCATTGTATGAAAAAGGCAAAGTTGGAGGCGCGATCGTTGGTATGCTCATAAGTAAATATGTATAAATATACACATACGCCGGAATCGTATTATGCGGCCGAAATGGGGGCTCGTCTACATGCCATTGATATTTCATTGAGAAAAACAAGCTTGAAATTGCGTCGCATTTTATTTCGTGTTTTTTATGATGACGATGAACTCAAAATTTTGAGACTATGTCACGCGATATGATTGTTCTCGCTTAGTACAGCTTGCAGCTTATATCATGAAATGATAAAAATAAGAAGTAGAAATGACCTTGGGAAAGAATTCATTCATTTTCCTATCTCAATTTCAGCATGTGCTTTAATAAATTTATTTATTTCGAGCCTTTTCTATGCTTATCACACCACACACTTAGACGTCACTGCAGATCGACATGTGTTATGATAAAAATCGACATATTTTACAACTTATAGTCAGTCGTTCCTATAAAAGAAAAATCATTCACAATTTATTCGAGCGCGAGCTTAATTTTCATTTCTTTTTTCGCAAATTAAAAGATGCGCAATTCTTTAATGTTTCAATAAATGGGAAATCTGTGTAGGACCTGATCAAATGTGATAGTAAAAGAAAATTTTTCTTTTTCCGTCCATCGACGTCACACACTGTGAATATTTATATTCAAATAAAAATACATATTTTTTTGAGAAAATAAAAATGGAGACCTTGCCTTGTGTCTTTAAAACAGTCGCAAAACAAATGGTCTGTTTACTGAACTGGTATTGAACAATGAACAACAACCACCAGACACATGAAATTTCCTCCACGAGAAGGGAAAATATTGATTAAAATTTGATAAAAAATTGCGTTGCCTTTTTATGGCGATGACGATGAAATTCTAAATCATATGATTTTTCATGCCTTCAATTCTATTTTTTCCATCAACGACATTGAAAAAAAGAGATTTTTTTGGTCAGTATGCGCGATGTGGATGACAAATGCAGTCACATGGTATCTAGAATTATTACTTAAAGAGTGAAGTTGAAAAATCAGGATAAATCCATACCCAAACTCAATTAAATTACGTAAAAGTCCAACAGCTAGCAGTTCCTTGTTACCCTATTGACCCGCAATTATTCAAAAATTCCGGAAAAATATTATCGAATAAATAATTCGCAACTTAATTGTTTTGCTTAGCTAGAAATTTATTTTTGCATTAATTTACAGTGGCAAAATAAATGATTTAACTATGCATATTGTATTAATAAGGCACAGGCTATTGATATTCAATGTCATGTATTACTGTTATAAATGAATTGAAACTACTTTTCTCTGGATTATTCGTAAAGTTAGAAGTAGTTTTTAAGTTTTTACGGGAAAATTGAGACTTTTTCTATGTTATGGATCTTCTAAATATATCTTCTAGAGCTAGCTGTGAGCATTCGGAATGTAAAATCATGCTAGATCTTTTAAGAAGAGCAATTTAATCACATCCAGTGAATATTTTCTAAAAGTAAACATTGATCAAAGTTTTCCTAAGAGAAGGATTAACAGCAGTATTAAAAGAGTTTGCTGCCATAGTCCGAAATGGAATCTTCCTCAACCATTTAATTAATGTCCTACAATCTCAAAATATTCCACTATTCAAGGCTCATCGAGATATTTTCATTTTACGCAGTTCAGTAGATAGTTGAATAAGCAGTTCCAAACATCAATTACACGTAATAAATTCTTCAACACAATTACAGAATTATTACCTGCATCTGTGCTTGCCAATATCGTGACATCAAAATATATTCCAATTGTCTGCTTCAAAATTAGGTCAATCAATGACCTTACCAAAATAGATCACAGGAATAGACGTTTTAAAAAGGGCAATAATCATATTTTAGAATAGTCCATAAGGAAGTGAAATAATTTTTCAGCAATTTTATGTTCCTAGAAAATGATCAAGTCATGGGATTTTTTCATCATTTCCAATTACGGCTTTGCATGACTTTACTCGAAAACAAAACAGTTGTAACCTATATTTCTACGTTCATACACACGATAGATAAACAAGCCCTCCTCATACAAAAATAACAAATCGTAGTATGCTTTTTGATAGAAAAATTGTAAACAAAAATGAATGATTTTTGCGACGTTTCAGCCTGACTAGTTGCATAGTTTAGAGTGTAATCAAATATTTTTTATTTATACTTTACTTAATGTATTAAATTTCAAGTTAGGTGATATAATGTCAATTAAGGTTTTGTTTACAAGTTATTTAATGAACTTAATTAGAATAAGTTTCAAAAAACCTGTTGACGGAACCTAAATTGTTTGAAACCGATTAGCTAAGGGTTTAGTGCGAATTAGGACTATTAGGGGTAATCATGGGGTTTTTGAAAAGCTTTCATATTTTCATCCCTAACAAACATCCCGAGCACAATGAATCAGCAATAATTATAATAAAAGTCTCACTTTCATTTCCATTGCAATCAATTATTGTTTTGCAATAGTTCTCTCTGAACTTAACTAAAGTCAATAACAGCACGAAAACAATACAACGTAATTATGATGATGATCAATGTTTTTAAAAAGCATGTGGAACTTACGATGATGTGTTTAATTGCACGATTCTGTCTTTTTAAAGTGGTTCTTATCAACTTTTGGGGGCAAAACTGTGATTGGAAATTGACAGGTGAAAGATACTGAATGTCGCCTGATGATTTCGGGTTGATTGTCTTGCTGAACATGTGGTAATTTGTACTGAAGACTTTTGATTGTTGAGAGATTGCCAAGAACAAGGACAAAGTCCTTTCATGACCAAGAATCAAGAGCGTAACCTTAGTAAACTGTTATCTAAAGAAATTGGCAACATTTTATTTTTGAGTAACATTGAGCGTGTTGCTGGAAATTCGAAGGAGTTGCTAAAATATTCTGGAAATTCCGACTATGATCCAGGTTGGATCCAGAAGAACCTTTCAAGAGAATTTCAAATGATTTCTTAAAATTGACATTTTAGAATTTCCATCCTAGATCAAAGAATGCTTTTATTAGTTAGAATCAAGTTAAGAGTTTTTAAATTTTAACCTCTAAATTCCTAATTTCAAATCATTTCAGCAACAAAAACAATCACCAGACTCATCACCAGTACATTCGCAAAATAACAAACACTCCCTATCCCTAGTCTGCAAAAAATAAACAAAAAAACTGTTATTAATCAAATAAAAATAATAATCTTGCCACGCGTCCAACAAGTTATCAATACAGAATTGTTCGATCATTCAAGTTTTACGATCCAACGTAGCCTGAATAATTTGCAAAAATAGCTTTTTTGCATAATAATTTTGAAAGTCTCTCGTAGACGTACTTTTATTTATTTTTAAAAATATTTTAATATCAATCTGTGAATCAACACACATCTGGAAATATGAACGTCATCACGACTGATAAAAAAGAATTAAAAGCAGCAAAAAAAAACTTAATTTACTACAGCTACAGCTAAGCATTTCGATCGCCTCATGACTTTATGTGAGTGTAAGTAACGATTCTTAAATAATTTTTAGAGGCACGAGTGATATCCTACTTTTGTGAGTGAAAAATGGAGAGACAGCAACTTCGTGTTGTCTTCGGGCCGAAAACCGATCATCGTCGTCCGAGAAATATTAAAGCAACGATCATTTTCTCCCTCAACTCAGTCGTTTTTCATAGTTTGTGGTGTTCGGAACAAGCCGAAAAAAAAGCAGCAAGTGAGTTTAAGTGATAAAGTGAAGCAAAAAAAATATATAAAAAAATTATTGAGAGGCATTAAGGCATTTAAAGTTTCAGCAAAAGAAAACAAGTGGCTGAAAATTCATTAAATATTGAATTAAAAAGAGAAAGACTTGCAATCAGTGCAATTAATTTATAAATAATAAATTACTTAAAATAACTGTCCCACATTTTAATCAAGAAATTCTATAGCAACAATGAGCATGCACGGAAAGGTATGTAGACATATCATTAAATTATTCACGAATTTATCATGGCAAAATTGAGCATAATTTATGAGAATAATCGAGACTTTTCGATACTGCTATAATTTCATATTCCCTCCACAAGTTCCTCTCCGCAAAAAAAAAAAATGTTGATGACTGATAAAAATACTCGCATAATTCAGGCATACACAAAAAAAAGTGCTTGGCTATTCAAAAAACATGCACACTGATAAAAATAATTGTAATATTTTCATATTAGATTTGTATTAAACTATTTTCTAATATTTTTTATTAGATTCTAATAGTTTTTTATTGGTTTTTTGTTTAAAATCCAAATGTTTTAAAATTTTCTATTGAATTTTAATACCATTATATTAAAATTTAATATTTTAGTATTAAAATTCAATATTTTACTATTAAATATTTTACAATAATAAAATTTAATACTTCAGTATTAAAATTTATATTAAAATTTAATATTTTAGTATTAAAATTCAATATTTTACTATTAAATATTTTACAATAATAAAATTTAATACTTCAGTATTAAAATTTATATTAAAATTTAATATTTTAGTATTAAAATTCAATATTTTACTATTAAATATTTTACAATAATAAAATTTAATACTTCAGTATTAAAATTTATATTAAAATTTAATATTTTAGTATTAAAATTCAATATTTTACTATTAAATATTTTACAATAATAAAATTTAATACTTCAGTATTAAAATTTATATTAAAATTTAATATTTTAGTATTAAAATTCAATATTTTACTATTAAATATTTTACAATATTAAAATTTAATACTTTAGTATTAAAATTCATGTTAAAATTTAATATTTTTGTATTAAATTTTAATATATTTCTATTAGTAAAAAAAAATGTGAAGTGTCATTACAATTTCAGACTTAATAATTAAAATATTCTAAACTCTGTGTTTTAAATGAGTATTTTAGCAAAATTAAAGCTTATAAAGAGCTTACAAATAATATATAGTTTAATAAAACTGAAGATATAACCATAGGTAACTTTTGATTAAATTTCATAAAAATTCATGTGCTAATGAAAATTTTATTTTTAGTAAATTAATATCGAACCGATCTGGACTGGATGCTCTATGGAGAAAGATGGAAAACTAGAGGAAAGTCTAAATTAATTTGGATTTGGGACACTGATTCAAACATCTAATGGTAATAAAATTTAATTACTTATAATAATTCATTATAATAATTCTATGTACATTTTACAGCTGGAAAAATCGACATGAAGTCCTTTTAATTATTAAATCATTACGCAATGGAAGCTTAAGCAAGCACCGATAAGCATAGATGAAAAAGCATGTTCAATATAAATTTAAATAAATTTTAATAAAATTTTTTTAGAATCAAATAAAACAAATATTAGATTTAATGATTTTTAACGTATTTTTCAGATTTAAAAAATTAAAGAAATTTAATATGCGAGTATTAAATTTTAATACGATTATATTAAATTTGGGTTGAACACAACGGTTTTTTTCTTTTTAAATTTTTTCTCAAAAAATTAATAAAAATGTATTAAAATTTAATATTTTTGTATTTGAGGCAAATCTAATATTTTGTATTAGATTTTCTCATAAAAATCTAATACAAAATATTAAATCATTTTTATCAGTGCATAAATCGAAACGAGTTTTGTCATGAATATTCTTGCATCATTGAGTTGCACTTTCAAGTCACAAAATCTACCTGAAATTTGTTAAGCATTTCATAAAATGTACAAACAGTATTCAATAATGCGACATTCTTAATGATCTCTGACACCAATTGTCTACTCATCATGTCTTTCACAATCACAAGCATTATGATCTTTACAGTCTAGTTCAAATTATTCATATAAAATCCATTCCTGATAAATCTAGTTCAACATTCTTTTTTTCCATTAATTGCGCATTTTTACTTGAAATTTTATTTAAATTATTTAAGTCATTGTGCATTGATAATAATTTTTGTTAAGTTTCTATTTTCGACAGTCTAAGCATTTTTATTTATATGTCAGAGCCTGCCATTGCACTCTGTTTACATTCATATTCCCTCCCTCGTCTCGTGATTGCTGGTTAAAATTCATTGAAAATTGCATCATTTAATTTTATTATCAATTTTAATACTGGAAAATCGAGATTTTCCTAAATTTAAGGTTCAAAATGTCAAAAAGTTCAACAAGTTTAGGAAATTTTGATTTATATTTTAGTCGTAGTAATCTTAACATTGGAAATGACTAATCCATTGATGATTTGAAAAACCACAATCCCCCAACTGATTATACCGTAAAGTTTTGTTTATTTTCCTAGGAAATCGGAGCACTTTGTTGTTTACAAACCAGTTTTCAAAATAAAATTGCAAAGGTTACTAAGATTTATTATGATTTTTGCAATTACAAAATTGCTGAGTTTGTAAATATTTATTATCTGTTATATAATTTCATTATGAAGAACCAATATTAAGTATTTTGGTTACCTAAAGTCTGAACTTGAAGTCTCAGACTTCAAAACTGAGTTCAATTCTATTAAAACTAGCAATTTTTTAGAATTTTACAATAAAATTTTCAATTGTTCAATTTCTAAATATAAAAAATTCCAAAGAATCTCTTAGACTAAGTAATTATTGAAAGTTTCATACACTCAAGGTTTGCAAATAAATAAATAAATAATATTATAACTTACTGGCGCCTCACTCGAACATTCTTGTTTTCAATCATATAGAACCTATCATAATATGCTTCACATTTTGCCTGCAAATACAAAAAATTCAAAAATTTCAATTAATTTATGCAAGCTAACCAAAAATATAATTATTTACGTAAGTAGAACCGTAAATTATTGGTTGATATTAAAATAAGCAAAATATAAAGTTTGATTTAAATATTTCTACGTACATTTCCCTCCACACACACTTGTCGTTCACATATAACATGTAAAAAAAAAATTGGAATATTGAAATTTATTTAAAGATATTCCTGTATACGAAAGCACCTTATGTCACTTCCATTAAGTTATTGCGTCTTATCAATAAACCATTTTTTAAGTGACAGAAAAATGAGAAATTTTGATTCTTTTTTTTGTGGACGCGTCATTACATACAGCACGAGATTTATCATGAACTTGAAATAGATGCGAAGAAGAAGTAACAGTAGAATGTGTGTATATTGTGGCATTATATGAACTGCGGCATTCTATTTATAGACTGCCTGATATTTTTTTCATGATTATTTGATATTAAAGTCGCGGATCAGAGCTTTTAAGTATATAAAAAAATGCACAATTTTAATACAAAGACATCCTCTTTTGTTACTCGATATAAAAATTATAGCTGTCGTGTACATGCAACAGGTGTTTTAATGCAAACAGTATGTACAGCAAGCTACAGACTCGTTTCACTGGAAGTTTTCTTGAAACAATTTTCAATAAAATTTAATTTCCAAAATGGCAATTTGCAACCTCGATCGTGCATGAATATATTGCTTTCAAGTCACAGATTTCTTTTCGAAATAACATAAAGTGGAATATCTGTGTGATGTCTTTTGACCTTGCTGTGTTGATAACCTCAAGTGACGAATTTTTTCGTTCTTTTTTTTTTAATTTTTTTAATTTTTGTCATTAATCTTACTTTCTTCACTGACCAACAGTAATAAATACTGTTGCAAGGATGATAAAGAGTTGTTCTTATCGCTTAGGCTTTATGGATTTACTGATTAAATCTAAAAGAACTAGAATATTCTAAATTTATTCAAATTTTTTTCGCACTTTTTCACTTCAACAACAAACATTTCAATGCTCACTAAGATCATGCCGATTACACTCATTTTACAATAGATTGATAGAAGTTCAAGTGGTTTATTGATCGAAAAATAATTCTGTTCCTTATCAGCATTTAGTAGACACGAGGAAATTCATGAGAGCTTTCCAATGTTACTAGTCGTGTCGATATGAACGTCTAGTGATCAAACTGTCTCAACAATAGGAAAATAACTGGTATTGTTGCTATTATTTGGTGATCTTGATTAAGTTCAAGTGCAAACACCAAAGTGTATCCCTATGCAGAATGACTTATGTGATTTGACAATCACAGTCACTCCTTAAATAATTGAAAACATTAATCTTCACGTCCAATTTCTACATATGTCACTAATTCATTCCACAAGGTTCTTCATCCACGTCACACGCTCTGCTTGAGGTTATCACAAAAACTGACGTCCATAATTACTTTTCAATTATCTTTAGTAATTAGAAATATTTGCTTTAATTAAGCCAAGTCATTGTGGATTTAGATAAAGGCTCATTTTGAATTTATGTAGGATTTACCGAAGGACACATCTGGTGATACATACATTCATCGATAATATCATATGACTGATAAAGCTCTTTTAATCCAGTGAACGTTGTTGATAAATAAATTTTTAGTGTTTCCCATAAATCAGCATATTCATTTATCGCAAACCGTCGGGAGATAATAATTGTAGCTTTTCAATACAACTTGATACTTGATAACAATTCACATTAACTGAATCGAGCCCATATTTTTTTTGCTTGCTTTCCTCTTCGGCTGGTTGATAACACATGTTGTTCTTATCAGTATTATTACTAGACTATTTAATGTTGCCAGTTCGTGTATAAAACACAAAGGAAAATTGATTTGACTGATGAGTAGTCAAGAGGATTTGCTTTAATTATAATTAGAAATATCAACCTTATCTTTAAAGTCTTTAATCCTATCATCAGACTAGAGTCATTAGACAAAGAGGGAATGGTTTTGGTTGACTGTAAAGATCATGATTCTATTAATAAAATTATGTTTCCAAGGAGCAATGACGTAGGAGCCTTATCAATTATGTTCGATTTGTAGTTTCCAAATCACGCGACTTTAAAATTACTATCATTGGCTGAACATGAATGGGAAATGTTGTAAAATTAATTAACTGATAAAAAGAAGTAATTTTGTAAAATAAACATGATATCGTATCTGGAAAGTTCTTTTACGTACGAGAACATTATGTAAGAATGGAATTTTAAGAGTGTAACGAACTTTGCAAATTTAAAAAGTTCAAGGTTTAAAGCAACGCTTTAAAATTTGAAAAGTTTTCGTTAAAATATAAAAGAATTCATCAGAGTAGACTTAGAAGTTGGGATGAATCAACTCGATTCGAGTTCACTCAGTCGTAAATTCCTTTAGTTCCAACTATTTATCAAACAAATTTATTACCCTTAAAGGTCGTTAAAGACTTTCCAATAAGAAGCAACACCCAAACTTTTCACTCGTAAGATACGGCTTAATCTAACCCATATCAGCTGTCAGCAAACATCATTTAATTACTAATGCTTCTTCCAACTAACCAGAATGTGATAAACAAGCCAAAAAGAGATAAGCTTATCTCAATAATTTTTGCAAGAACCGGCAAGAAAAGTTCCTGAAGATTTATAAATATTTACTTAACCGCACAAGCGAGAATGTAAATAGCTTCGTGTCATGAACTTTTACGTCACAAGACAATACACGGGACTTGAATTAAAAAAATTTTTTATTGCCAATGACGCGTCGTTCTTATCATGCTTTCTTATTTACTCAATGCTCACCTCCAATGAACTTTAACAAAAATATTTTCATACATGAATTAATTGAAACGAGACTAAGTAAAGCATTGCTGATTAACTAATTTTTGAATGTCTGCTAATCTCTTTACAGAAAAGTTTGCCTTACATTGTAAGAAAAGTATTCGAAATTCAGCACAAGTTGTATCAACAACATGTTCGTATGTGCAGCACAGGACGTCTCCAAGAGGCATTGAAGATTGAAGATGAACAGGATTTTCCAAAAATCAATGACTTGAAGGCACAAGCAGAGGAAACACAATATTATTATCCAGTCGGGAAATCATTCAAACACGATGCTGATGTTGGCGAGCAGTTCACTGTAAATATTTCTTTATATTTTAATTATTCAAGTATTAGATGTATCAATGACATCAAGTACGTCATGAAGCTCACACGCGAGCTAATTCTTCCTATTTAGATTGCCAAGTTGTTAGCACTTTCCCGCAAACTTGAATAAATGCTAATTTCTCCAACATTTATTATAGCACATTATTCTCTTATGATTGTAATAGTATTCACAATTACGAGTGAGGCTAGCTGGTCCACATCAATTGCAACCTAAACCAGATGCTGATGATCTTCAGTTTGGTAAAATCTTCACCGATCATATGTTCAAAGCTACCTACCATAAGCGTCTTGGAGGATGGCAGACACCCGAAATTTGTCCAATGGAAAATCTTGTCATTCATCCAGCTGCTAAAGTCTTACATTATGCTGTTGAGGTGAGTGTCCGAAATATGTCCTATTAATACGACTTGTTATTGATGCGGAAGCAAGGAAAATAGATAATTTTGCAGCTATTAGTTTAAATGAAGCTCTTATTTCTCTCACTTCCTGGATGATTATTTAACGACTTTTTAAAATTTAAATTTCTTAATTTGAATCCAATGTCAATTTCATTACGTTTTCCAATGGAAATTTTATAGTAAATTGTAAATTTAATTGTGAACTAGTTGTGAAAAACAGAAATCAGATGATTTTTAATTAAGTAGCAGTTCCAATAGATTGTAGCTTATTGCACACATTATCAATTAAATTCACAGACGAAACAAATCCATGAACTCACTTTGTTTTAGTTTATTGTACGCAAAATGTTTTAAAAATAGAAAAATTGGAACTTAAAAATGTTTCATTATCAATACTAGCCGTATGACAGTCGATAATAGACGTCACAAAGTTCTGATGTAGTCTTTGTTATTCAAAGCTACAAAAACAGATCAATTGAAATGCAAAATTGACTTAAGTAACTACACACATCTCGTGTGCATTATTATGAATAAGTGGACGAACATGTGCAATGTGTATTTATTAATGAATAGTGCATAACGAGTGTGTAATTTATTAGGCAAAATATTTTCCTGTTTTCGTAATTAATATTTATTCAAAAACCTAGAATCATTTGTTATTGTTATTTACGTTCCATTTCCCCATTTATATCATCAGCTGTTCGAGGGTATGAAAGCATTCAGAGGTGTCGATGGTAAAATTCGTCTCTTCAGACCCGATCTGAACATGGCTAGAATGAATGCTAGCGCTCAACGTTCCGGTCTTCCATCATTCGAACCTGAAGAATTCATCAAATGCATCTCAAGGCTTGTTTCAATTGATCAAGAGTGGGTACCGCACACAGAATCTGCCAGTTTATATATTCGCCCTACACTCATCGGAATTGAACCAACTCTCGGTGTTGCATCATCAGATTCCGCACTTTTGTATACAATTCTTTCTCCTGTTGGAGGCTACTTTGCTGGAAAACAAACTGGTGGAGTTTCATTATTAGCAGATCCACGTTTCACAAGATCCTGGCCAGGTGGTGTTGGTGACAAAAAAATGGGATCCAATTATGCTGGTACAATTCATGTACAAAAGGAAGCAACAAAACAAGGATTCCAACAAGTGTTATGGCTCTATGGAGATGATCATCAAGTCACTGAAGTCGGTACAATGAATGTATTTGTACACATGATCAATGAACATGGAGGTAAGATATACTTTTACAAGTATAGTATCATTTAATCTGACTGTAATCTTATCACAATAGAACGTGAACTTATTACACCACCATTAAATGGTCTCATTTTACCTGGAATTGTTCGTCATTCAATTCTTGGACTAGCTCGTGAATGGAATCAATGCAAAGTCACCGAACGTAAAATCACAATGCATGAGCTTAAGAAAGCAATTTACGAAAACAGAGTAAGTTGTAAACAAAAGGAAGCTTTTATATCATCCAATCCTCATTGTCTCTTTATTGTCTTGATCTATAGGTTTTAGAAATGTTTGGAGCTGGAACAGCATGTGTGGTATCACCGATTGAAAGAATATTTTACATGGGTGAAAATTTGTTAATTCCAACAATGGAAAACAGTGATTCAGTATGGATCCAAATGCGCAATACACTTTTGGATATTCAATATGGACGAGTAAAGCATCCATGGGCAATAGAAATTGATTAATGACCTCATGCGAATAATTTAATTTCTACTGAATATATGTGTAAAAAAAATATAATTGCCAAAATAGGATTAAGGATTTTTTTTATAACGAGATAAAAACACACGGATGGATATAGCATATACACACACACATTGTAAAGTACAACATGTTATATCGTGCAATCGAATCACTACACGGATGAGATGAGAGCAAGACTTTTCAATTAATTTTTTAAGTACAAAAAAAAATATGTGGAAAATGTTCAATTGAATTAAAATTATGATGAAAAAAATCTAATCATGCTTGCCTTCCGATCACTAACTCGAAATGAATAACTTAAAGGAAAATTTTCTAACAATCTATCTAAAAAGAATTTTATGCGTATATAGTCAAAGGTGAATGCATGACTGTTTTGCGTATGATATGAATCCAGTTAGCTGTGCTTTCGGGTACGGGACCATACAACAATTATGGAGTGCTAGAAAACTGCCTAAAGATTTTCTGAAAATGGAATTTCACCCATTTAAGCTATAAATTCCTATGGATATAAATAACACTTGTCATTGCCGTACATACTTCTGGAAGTATACAACATTATATTTACGATTATTTTTGGACTAGCTGTAAGGCTGTAAGGCATCTTTTTTATTTTACTCACAATTTGGATAGCTTTTAACGACTATAAATTAATTAAAAGACGCAAACAAGGAAATAAGTCAAGGATTGGAGAAAATTATGAATCCTATTGATTGCAAACGCATTGCATTGCTGTACAGTATGAAAAACTTCATGACTGAGTTGCTTATCAGTGACCGGATGTAACTGATAGCTAGGAAATAATTGAAATTGCTTCAAATTTTGAAGAAACTGTACTTTTATGAGTCTTGTCCCTCAAAGGAATAATGGAAATTACAAAGGAACTGGCACTAAATCCCATCCAGCCTCGACATCACTCAATTTGAAGTAATATCTGAATATTGGCAGTAAAAAGTCATAAATAAAACGATCGTTACTTTTGTCACGTGATTGTCGTGACAAGCAGATGGCCATTATTAGATTTTTATGCTGTACGGACTTTATTAAATGCCTGGCAAGTTGCTGAACGATAAGAGACTTCTATTTATAATAAAAAAATTTAATAAATTTACATATTAAGGAGAAAATATTTATTTTGGAAGGAAGAAAAAGGAATGTATCAATATGCATTTAATGAATTGGCGACAAAAAATTATTAAAAAAATTTTCGCACTTTTCTAAAAAATTATTTTTGTATTAAGGTATTTTTGTGACTAGATGATGAGTAAAAATTGTGTTTAGGTTCTAAAATTCTGATTTTTGTATAATAATGTATATCAAAACTCATACAAAGCTGAATAATAAAAGCTGTGAATATTTTTTTCTTTCTTGATATATAAAAACACTTTTTGTTTATTTCATTTACTTGAACTTTACAGCTACATTAATCGTCATTATAAAGATAATAAAATTCCTGCACCATAAGAACATTTTAGCACACAAATCATTTCCTTATAAATTGTTATTTAACATAAACAACGGTTCATACACGTGGCATAACTAATTGGTATTAAATGACAAGTTCATGGTAGAGGTAACAGGTAATTGGATGACTAAAATATTCATTTGATCATTAAATTCCCTTCTCAAATGATTTTTAAAAAATAACGGTAAATGGAATTTCAAATTCATAGTTTTCGTCCCTTAAATTCTTTTTTCAAATTCAAATAAAATTTGTACGTTACAACTTAAAATTATAAAAATGGAACACAATTGAATAAATTTTGTGCGGAAACGCTCTAAAAACCACTAACTACAGATGGAATCAGTATTTACTCTTCTTGCTTCAAATCCATATGTTCCTCTAACCATGGCTTCAATTTTGCCCAGATTTCATTCGATGTATTTCCTTGGAATTCATTCAAAATACCTTTCTCCTTATAGAATTCTAAAACAGGTTTTGTCTCGTTGTCATAAACTTGAAGGCGTTTCGTTAAAATATCTGGGTCATCATCCTGACGTTTAATCAATGGCTCGCCCGTGACGTCATCTTTCATTGGCTCTTTTGGTGGATTATAATCGAGATTGTATACGCGACCACTTGGCATATGGACATAACGTAATTTGACGCGTTCTGTTGATGCATTAAGGAATTAAATTATTAGATTAAGAGATTTAAAGGCATTCAAGATAAGTTTGTGGATTTAAAAGATCGTTTGTGATAATAACGGAAATTATTTAAAAATTACTAACACATTCAAAACAAAATTTACTAACACACTGAAACGATAAAATTTTAAATTTCTTAAATTCACTTATTTCACATTCTCAGTCTAGTTTTCTAAGAACTGGTTATATGTAGCTACTAATTTATGCACAGATCTTTCATTTGAATGCTAAATTGCCTTGAAATTCTATTTAGATTAAATATTTTCTACAAATTTGACATCCAGTCAACAACAAAAATGCAAAAGGGTGTGCCAACATACTACAAATAAAAGTCTGATCACTTACCTACAATCAATTCATAAGGTACAACAAGATTAATAACAGATTCAATTTTCTGCACTTCCCATAACTTTTCAGCTTGTGTCTTTGTACGAGGAAATCCATCAAGTAAGAATGATCCTTTTATGTCCTTAATCTCCTCCAAAATACACTTGACCATGCTATCATCGGGAACTAAACTACCCTTTCTAATATAAGTTTCAGCCTCAATCCCCAAAGGTGTGAGTTTCTCGATATTATTCCTCAAGACATCTCCAGTACTTAAATGAGTCGTGTCAAAGAATTTAGTGATCCTTCCTGAGATCGTTCCTTTACCCTACATAAAAATGATAATTTTAGTTGCATTATATAAGATATTCTAAAGATCTAACTTACCGAACCAGGAGCACCTGTATGTTTGTGAACACGAAACAGACACCGAAAGAGAAAAGAAGAAGAAAAACAACATTTTGAATAATACAGCAATAATATCTGAAGGTGAGGCACATTCAGGTATGCTTTTCTGTCTCAAATTATCGATAATGACACTATGTTCTGTAAATATTAATAAGATTCTAGCTTACCCATTATTAATGCACGAAATAACTTTGACATTTTTACAATATTATTTTTGGTTCCTTTAGACTGACTTAAACGTGCCAAGATTTAGATTTGGAATGAAACTTTTTATGCGAGCTGTTGATAAGGCGTCTAAATTTTTTGTTATAGGTATAGAGTGATAAAAGAAGTGGGAAACAACAAACACACAAAAAAAGACACTCGATGATCGAAAGCAGATATGATGTATTTTGATACTTTGACACTTGTGCTTAATGTTATTGTCACTTGTCTTACTATATTACATTTAATTCTATTAAATTAGCTAATTATTATTTTATATCAAGCTATTTTGGAATTATGTAAATGAAATATCTTCCTGATATTTTGAAAATTCATTGCCATACTGTCAGTTTGAAGCATGTGAGATGAACAGATGTGACAAAATTATTGAGTTTGTATCCCTTTGGACATACAATCAAAATAGTGATAAGGCAAAACTGTAAAAATTTGAACAAGTCATGTTTATTTTTCATGTCTCAAGCACTTTTGATGCATCAGTACGAGTTAGACATTTTCTACAATTTTGAATCTTATCATTTACTAATTTGTTAAATAATTTAAGTCGAGCTTGCTTTTCGGCCTCTGATATTTCTTCTTGAAATAGTCTATACATGAATGCCTTCAAACTTAAGTCCATTTTTACTGGATCTAGTGGTGGTCGTGCAGGAAGCTGAAGATGAAGTTTTGATTGACATTTTTGGCCATGAGCTGTAGAATTTGCTAGTGTTACTCGATCAAATAAGAGATCCAGTACTTTACTGACAAATGCTGAGTCCTTCTGTTTGCCTTTTTCGATTGACTTGATTTTCTCTGTCATTGAGCTTTTTGATGCTATTTTATAAATGTATTCAATTGCATCTTTCGGTGTTATTTCACCACTCTCTGTTTCAATCGTTTCCACATCATCATCCAGGTACTCAGGATTTATGATTGTGATTTGGTAGCTGCTGTTATCTTCTTTAGGTACTTTGCTCAATGGTTTTTCCTCAATTATGTCCTTTTCCACAAATACCTCTGAGTAATCTCTTTTTAATGGCTTACAATCGAGTTGCTGATCATGTTTAAGTATTTCTTCTTCTTGGATTGCGTATATTGGTTCTTCTTGTTCCAAATATTCCTCTCTTTCAGCCGTTTCTGTTTCGTTTTCATTTTCAAAATCTATTGTATATACATTATCCGATTTTAAGTGATCATCTGTTTCTGCGTCTAGCTTTTCTATCTCTCCATAATCGAGTTCCTCATCTAGCTGTTTACTTTCTAATTTCTTCTGTAAGTTGAAATTTTCAATTTGTAATTTTACATTAATTTCACGCAATATTTGATTCTCGGATGTTAGTTCTTGGATCTTTTTCTTTAAAAGTTCTATTTGTCGTTCTGATTTTATGGTTTGTGCCTAGAAATAGATGAGTTTTATTAATTAATGAAAATTTTTGTATGAAATTTTACTTACATTCTTGGAAGCTGATGTTTGATCAGCCATTTCAGGTATTCCTTATCAGTACTCGATTACTTTTTGAATTTTTATAATTTAAACATTAATTACAGTGGTTTAAAACGACTCTATACGTCACAAAAATGAAATAAAGATTTTGTTTTTAAAGTTGAAATAACATGTAAACAAAAACTGACAGCATTTCCCCACTTTATATTAACGTATTTTTGAAATTCAAACGAAGTCATAAAAACACACACATACCAATACATATTTCAATTTGAAAACAATTCATAAAACTGTGCTTAAATTAAAATGTCAAATAAGAGTGAATTAACGTATGAAATACCAAGTTCATTGAAGCAATTAGCTCGTATAGTTGTCCGTGGATTCTACACAATCGAGGATGCTCTCATAATAGACATGTTAGTCAGAAATCCGTGCATGAAGGTAAATTTACCGAAATTAATATAAATCGAGCATTAATACATAAAATTATTCAGGAAGATGACATTGCAGAGCTACTTAAATTCGAGAAAAAGATGCTTAGAGCAAGATTGACAATGCTGAAGAATGATAAATTCTTACAGGCAAGACTGAAAATGGAAACAGCAATTGACGGGAAGGCTCATAAAGTTAATTATTATTTTATCAATTATAAGACGTTTGTTAATGTAATTAAGTACAAACTAGATCTTATGAGAAAGAGATTAGAGACAGAAGAACGTGATGCAACATCCAGAGCAAATTTCAAATGCACAAATTGCTGCAAACCATTCACAGACTTGGAAATTGATCAATTATTTGACCTAGAAACAGGAGAATTAAGATGTACATTCTGTGGCAGTTCTGTTGAAGAGGATCTATCGGCTATTCCGAAAAAAGATTCTCGATTGATGTTAGCAAGGTTTAACGAACAGCTTCAGTCACTCTACGATCTTTTAAGACAAGTGGAAGGAATCAAATTGGCACCAGAAGTTTTAGAACCACAGCCAATAGATATTGATGTTATACGTGGAATTATTAAGCCTAATGATCATCCAGGAGCAGAGATTTGGTCAGGAGAAGCTACAAGAAATGGTGGTTTTGCTGCTGAAGATGCTCGAGTGGACATCACAATTGGAGAAGCAGACACGACAGAATCAACAGCTCCTAAGAAAGAAAGACCAATTTGGATGACTGAAAGTACAGTTACAACGAAAGAAGAATCAATGGACACAGAATCAATTCTCGAGAAAGTTGCACAGAACTCAGCAAAAACAAATCAATGGCAGGCACCATCAACAGCTCCAACAAAAGGCAAAAAGGAAGCAGAAGAGAATATTATGTCCGTATTGCTGGCTCATGAGAAACAAACGACAAAGGCTAATAACGATGCTGTCAAGAACCTTAATAATCCAGACGATTCGAGTGGTGGCGATTCCAGTAATGACGATGATGAGGAAATTGACAGAACTGAGATCCGTAAGTCACTTGCAGCTATTATTTTAATTAATTTAAATATCTATAAAAATTCTTATTTCCAGCTGTTATCGATATGATGAATGAGGATGAAGATTCTGAAGATGACGTGCCTACTGTGATGATTGGAAATAAACCATATCCAGTGACTGAAGTTACAGACAACAAAGAGCTTATTGAACGAATGACACCACATGAGAAAGCTCAGTATATTCAAATTTATCAGGAATATTATGAACATTTATTCTAATGTATTAAGCTAAGATATTTAATTAATAAAAGTCTATGTTTCCTATAATCAGAAATTTATTTCAACTGTCATTACATTTTTAAATTTAGTACAAATCGTAACGGTTGAAAAAAATTTAAATTAATGTTTATGTTATTGGCTGGTGCAAAATAATCTCGGAATTAAAATCATTAATTAAACTAGTATACAGCGCCGATATTACTTTTAATTTATTTTCATCACATTATTTGGATATAGTAGCATTAATTAACATCAAAGGACTATCACAAAAATGAATGTAAGCGCTTCACCAACATATCATACTTCAATTGAACAGAAAATACGTGCAAGAAATTGTGCATTAATGTTGAAGCATGGATCGCCGAAATTACGTGACTTACTTAGACAAAACTGTAGGAATAAGATGAAGCAATCAAGAGAAAATGCATTCTCGTCTGCCAGAAGTGCGACAATAGAGAAAAGAGTAAGAAAATTAATTAATTCCATTTATTCATTGAATCTTACAAATTTTCCCTCCAAAAACCTTGAATGATCATTTTAGCAATTAATTAAGTCTATTGTGAAAGAAGAGCTAGTGCAACAAGAAATGGAACATGATATTGAACTGCACGACAATATATTACAAGAAATTTTTAACAACTGGGATCAATGGCAGAATGAAGAATATGAGAAGGAATTTATGACACTTACAGGCACTGACGAGAATCAAATTTTCTGTCCTGTCTGTCTTAAAAACTTATTGAATCTTAAGGAAAATATTATTTCATGTAACTGTGGACTGAGGTATGTAGATCCTTAATGTTGACAAAACATCCAGTGACATTATTTTGTTACTTCCAGACTTTACTACCCAAAATCACTAAACGAATTTTATGGAATCATCTTAATGAATGTCAAAATTCACGAAGAGCGGTGCTTAGATAAATTAACATTTTTCACTGAACCAAAGGATGGCTTCAATGTACTCGGATTAAATGCCTTTTGCGCTTCCTGCGACTACTACTCATCAATCCTCGAGTTGATTTAGCCGGAGAATCATCAAAATTATGATAATTTTCTTTTTCACTTAATGCTGTGACAATAATTCATGTTTTTTGCTATAAAAAAGTTTTTAATTTGTCTGCAATTAATCTTAAGTTCATGCATAAATAGCCAAAAATATCGTTAGATGTTATCATCACAAGAAACTGCTTAAAATAGATTTTTGTGTCAGTCAAAATGTGTTTATAATAAAAATATAAGAAGCCAAAAATTTTAAAAAGTTAACTTGATTATTTATTGGCTTAAAACGTCTTCCAGAAGTCGAAATTGAATCATTATAATGACAAAGGATGAAACACTGACGATAGTCTGAAAATAAATTTTTAACGGAAAATTGAATTTTGAAAAAGTAACAGTTTTGTAAATTTTGAATTTTACAAAGCAAATTCAAATTTGAATTCGCCCCCAAAATTTCAAAATATACAAAACCGTTAGTTTTTTAAACTTTAAAAAGTCGGTAAAAATACCTTATAAATTAAAGATCCATCGATATCGAAGAACTCATTTGCAGTAAAAGAAAAATCAGCACGACTGAAATGAATGAAGAATTTTTCAATCAAATTCATGACATGCTGATTACAATTATTTGAATTTCGTCGTAAAATATTCAAACTCTTTTCCAATTCATAGTAAAACTTTGAACACGCAAATCCAATGAAGCTTAAAGCTACTATGACAGGTACACACCATATTATATCACAAAAGTTATATAGGTAATAAATATCAGATGTCTGCCATATGTTGCTAAAGTAAAACGTGGCAAATGTAAAATAAACTTCAGAGGAAAGAACCCCAAATGTAAATACAAAAAATCCTAAAGCTGTCAATCCAAAACTTTTGCTCCATAAATTGACAATGTCTTGAATGTCAGAAATTATTGTGAATAATTCAGTAATTTGATACTGGAGAAAAAATGATGAGCTTGTTATGAGACATTCGAGATTTTTGTTGACAATGCTGAGAAACATGCAAAGTGCTTCGACTTGATGGAACAGAAAAAGTGATATTGTAGTAAAATAGCATGCAAAGAGCATGTAAATGGTGCACATAAGTGTATGACTGAATGAGTCATCGTTCGTCAACACCGTATCGTAAATCAATAATAGTATGGCGTAAAAAATAGTATAAATAGGCACAATATAGACTATTCTTGATCTATTTTTAGCGTAGAATGTTTCCAGTTCCAATTCTGAGAATTTCAGACACAAAACTTTAACTTCTACAATTTTTAACTTTTTAAAGTATTCTTTCAGTTCCTCAATGCGAAATAAAGTCACGAAAACAATTATTAAATTGTTAATTATATTTGTTGACATTTCAGCGTTATGAATAGTGGAGGTGACCTTCGAATGATCGTTAATGAATTCTATAGATGTCATTGAAAACATAATTGATATAAATAAGGATCCCAAAGTTCCCCCAAAGCTCAGTAAAATGGTACGAAAAATCTTCTTTCTTGTGCTGTTTGATTGCTTAACATCAAATGCAAAGAATCCACATATATTCAATATTTTCAGTAGTAACCACTGTGAGCTTAGAAAATCCATTGATGCTTCATCAGAATTAGAATTCATTAACACATTCATTTTGGCGCGAAACGAAATTACACTAACAGTTTTGTAGTGTCATCGTTTTATTTAATACTCAAATAAATTAATCAACATATAATTTAATTAATATGTGTTAATGAATAGTGATTCTTAGGTTTGTTAATTGACTTTTGATTGTCAATAAATTGTAAAAAAAAATCCGTTAAAAATTTGAATTTTTAGAAAACTGTTATAATATCCTGAATTCAGCAAAACTGTTATAATTTTGAATTCGGTTAAAATTTTTGAATTTTACAAAACCGTTGAAATTTTCGAATTCTTCAAAACCGTTAAAATTTTAAATTTTTCAAAACCGTTAAAATTTTGAATTGTGTAAAACCGTTAGAAAATTCTGAAAAGTAAAACAGAAAACCTGAAATCCCTAGGAAATAATCATGACAGCTCAATAAAAACAACAAACTCATTCTCTTCCGCTTCCTTTATAAATGCCTTTTATTATTTTTCAGTTGTTCTTGATATTATCAATCGTGAGGCACTAATATAAATTAATATTATAACTATAATTCTTATCTTTAGTCATTCTAATCCAGGCAGGATAATCCAGTCAAGAAAAACAAAAGATAATTCAACAATTTACTACAAAACTTACTAATTCATATGACTTAAAAATGATGAAAAACTCAATTTTGTATGAAATAGATAATTAAAATAGATTTTTTGGGGATATAAACCTTAAACAGAGGAATTAGAGAATTTCTTTGCATAACTTAACAAATGAATTATACTATAAAAAAATAATAATTTTTTAAAGTAAATAGCTTAAATGGCAAATAGTGAAGAAAATAAAATAATAATTAGAACTAAAAAAGACTTGCTGACATGTCCATCAAAAATATAAAGTGAAGGTGAAAATTCCCAGAGAATCTTATCTTGGACTATCGAGGGATTTTGAGTTTTGAATTGCTTTTAGCACCTCTTCTTGCAGCGTTGTTGGATTCTCCGATAATATATCAGTCGTTGTGGACAGTTCACGAAGTTTGTTGGAAACAGCTGTGGAAAGGTATAAAAATTTAGAATACATTCAGGATATACTAATAAGTTTCAATTACCTGGTCGGATTTCCATTAATGAGCAATTATTGTCTACCCATAACATTGAAGTACGATAAAGTTCATCGATATTAGCAGTCGATACAGTTGCGTTGTAGGAGTTTAATAGAGGCTCAAATATTAGACCGAACTGTATAAAAAGATAGTTAGTTAATTAATTAGTTCCAATTATAAAGACTCAATAACTTACGATCCAGAACTTCCAATTTCCCAAAGTTCTCTGTCGAACATAGTCTTGGTACATTTCTCGCAAACGTCCTGTCTTTTGGCGATTAACAGGAGCTCCGTTTGCTGGCAATGCATTTTGTAAATGACTGTAAAATAATCAGGTATTAATATTCAGCATTAAGCATATCAAAATATTATTCTTACTTTAATGAATTTGTAAGAGTTTCAATCTCCTTCTTTAGTCTGTCCATTTCCTCACTTACTAAAGTCCTTTCTGATCTCAACTGTTTAATATATTCAGCACCTTTCTGAAGCATTGCAGCCTTACTTAGCTGTAAAGAAGATAATCCGTTGAAAAAACATTCAAAAAAATTTCCGAGATGACCAAATTTAATTTAAAATAAAAATGACCGTTAGAAACTGTTCGAAACTCACCTTAGCATTAGGATTTTGTTGTAGCTGTGGTATCAAACTGTGCAGCATATCAAATCCATTCTTAATATTGTACCGCCTTTTTTGTTCAGCATGAATATGACCAGCACGTCGATTATCACGTGATTGATATTTGCTCATGCTTATACACCTCTCGGGTGACAATGACTGCGGTAAATCATGTTGGTAACTGCTATTGCTTTCCTGATACGTTGACTCAGGTGACAATGTTGGCGTTTGATAGAGATTAGATGTCGTACTTGTTGCTGGTTGCTGTTGAATTGATTTATTTGATGCAGCAGCTGCATTGACGGCCATCAAAATTGAATTTTGTACTAATGAAGATGATGTGAAGCTGTTAGCTCTTTGTGGTTGAATATGTTGTTGTTGTTGCTGGTGTTGCATGGACATGGCACTTGATGAGATACTGTGAGCTTTTTGTCCAATTAAGCTCGATGATGTATTCGTTAGTAATTGAGCCAAGGCACTGCTTGCGTTAACATTGTTAACATTTAATGTTGGTTCACTATTTGCTGATTGCAATGGTGTCATAATTAATTGATTATGACGTAAAGTAATTGAATTACTTCGTGCTCTTGAATTCTTTATTTTTGTCGATACAGCCGTTGATGCTGTATTTGTTGGATATTTCGGCACCGCAAAATCACCACTATTCATCATATCCTTTGGTAATTGGATGTTTGCATTAATTGGCAAACTATTTGAACGATACATTTCCTTTAAAGCTGCAGCTGTTGCATTATTTTGATGCTGTTGATTTTGTGCTTGCTGAAATGATAATGACTTTCCTATACTGCTCGAATGAAGCGGCGGCGATTGCTGTCGCATCATAATACGATTTGTTGCATTATAGCCGGAATTTTGTGATGGAATTTTATATGGTTGTTGATTACTATGATGATATGATCTAAAGCTTGGACTCTGTGGTGACTTGTATGAATTATTATCATGTGGCTGTTGCTGCTCAATGCCAATTTGATTTTGGAGATTTCCTTGTTGTTGTTGTTGCATATTCATCATCATCTTATTCTGATAGATTTGATTATTTGATAAATTCAATGCATTTTGTGCATTAGTCATCTGATTATTGTTGGTCATTGTGGTATTGAAGTTATTTGTGGTCGTTTGGATGGGTGACATATGATTGATATTTGTGACATCATCTAAATTCGCATAGGGATTTGTATTATACATTTGAGCTGGTTCTGGCGTTTCTTGCTGCTGAGCCAACATTTGTGTATAAAGTGTCGTTTGGTGCGGTGTCGGCTGACATTTATCATAATTATGAGGCTCGCGTTTACTGTTATTTAATATTAAACGATTAGAATTGCATAAATATTTTATGGATATATGAGAACTTACGGCAATTGAGATTTCCACTGTAAAACTCGGGAAAATTTTCCTTTGTACGAGTCTTTCTCATCAGAATCTGTTGGCGGTGCCATCATTTGCTCATTCGACTGTGTTTGTTGTGCCTGACTTATATCTATTCCTGTACCACCCATAAATGGATTTAAATCAGTCATCATCGTTATCGATTCACGATTATGAATCTGATTATTATTTTGTAGGGATAAAACTTGTTGCTGTGTATTATTATTACTTTGTGACATGTCTTGTGTAAAAATAGTTGCGGTAAATAATAATTGATTTGACGTCGAGTCTTGCTGCTGGTCAAGGTTCATTGTGTTTGACTGTATTACACTATGTTGCTGTGCAGTCGGGTGCGAGCTAATTATATCCTGCATAGTTGATGTGTCTATCGACGCTAAATTAATTAAGAGACAGTGATGTGGATTAATTAAAAATCATTTCTAATTTGTGCATCAGATATTTTTGGAAACGACTGTAGCTATTTTAACCTTAGATATCAGAGATGAATTTTTTCCATTCATTCAACGGTTTTTAAAATTTTGAATTTTTCGCATCTTTCGAATTTCGAAAATGATGAATTTAAATTTGCAAAAACCGTTAAAATTTGAACTTTTCAAAAGCATTCCCAAAAAATATTAATCAAGGTTAAAAAAACATCATTTTCGTTCAATGAACTAAATTACAGCCACACAGAAAGCCATGATGTCACAGCAACCGAAGAGAATCTCTAAAAATATTTACTATTTGTCTACTTACTTATCATAGGGAACTCAATATCTTTGAGCAGTTCTTCAGATTCGGGAACTTCTTGAACTGGCGCTAATCGATTATTTAAATACGTATTCAATATATCTGTTGATGAAGAGTTAATTGGATATAAACAGTTAGCATCCATTAGCAATAAATGAAGACAATTTAGGTAAAAAAATAGTGTACAAACCTATACCTATATCTAGATCCATAAGATCATCAAAATTTGGTTGAAGGGGTCCTAAAGATGGCTGAATAAAATCAGCTCGTCCAGCTCGTGCTAATTATCATAGATTAAAATCAGTTACATTCAATTTTATTTAAATAATTTTTAAACCAACCAATTTCTCGAGAGTCAGGAAATGGAAATTGTGATATGGTTGAGAATAGAGTATCACTGGACATATTATCGGATAACATCAACAAATTGTCATTTGCTGACCATTCTAGTATATCTAATTCACTTTTCTGTAATGAAAAAAATATTGACATAATTAATAATCAACAAATTAATTAAAGTAAAAGCATTGACATCATTCAAATTAATGCTGAAATTCGATTTATTTAAAAATATTAAGTCGTAGCAGCACTAAATAGTTTTATTACGATTGTAACAAGCTGTGCATTAACATGAATTTTTTTGAGGCACAAAGTTCATTGATAAAAGTTTTAAATAAAATATTTAAATTTTTTCCGTATGAAGTAATCGGACATAGAGCAATACCGAGTCGTAGACAGCATATAAAGAGTACTTTATGGCTGACATTATTGATTCTCACATATCTTGTCAATGTCGTATACTTTATGATGGAATCAGGAACATATTTGAATGACGATAATCCAGTTACATCAATGGCAATACTGATTGAAGGAAGTGCTATTGTTATAGCTCCAATGATCTATTTATGGCCTATAATATTCAACCACAATGATCAAATAGCACTCTTGAACAATCTTTTTAGGATTGAGATGGATATATCCAGAATGCCGTTCACTTGATTGCAATTTAATCAAAATTTGAAGTCTACAGCCTTGGCGGAAGTGATATTCAATATAACAAGCTCAGTTATTTACTTTACATTCCTTATTTTAACGTATGATGGACCAAAGTATCTCCCATTTCTATCCCTATGCTTTATATCTATTTTACAATATGGATGCATACTTCTAGTCATGCAGTTCATTCACAATATCATCAAAACATTTGAAAATCTTTTTACGGAAATGAATCGAAACCTTAAATTCTTTATGTCCACAAAAAGGAACTATGAATGCTCTAACTTCCTTACTATTCTGAGATGTCATCAAGATCTAATTGAATCCATTGAAATCTTCAATAAATCATTTGGAATTACATTTTTTGGAGCCTTTACATCGGGATTCTCAACTGGAACTTTTGAGACATATTTTGCAATAAGTAATGTTGTGTTTGCAACTGATCGACTGAATTTTCTGACTGTGATCGTTCTTCTTGGAAATTTGACGACAATTTTTGGCATTTTGTACTATTTTCGGAAAATTGGATCGACAGCTAGTGCAGTCAAGGAAGTTGTAAGATTACTAGATCATTTCTGTACAATATTGCAATTTCTATCAATCTATAGACAAAGTCTGATCGAGACTCATTGTTATTCCAAAAAGTCAAATACTCAATTGATCTACTGCACTTCCTTGCATCTTGATAAACTTTTGAATACAAAAATTTTAAACAAACCCTTTAATATTGATTCTCTTTCATTTAGGTCAATACAACAAGTTCGATTATCAGCGAAGGACAGATGAACTCAGTCTGGTCATCAAATCAATGCGAGGTGAGAACAATCTCACAAGCACGGTTCATTTAAGTGATCATTACTTATTATTGATATTTTCCACAGCAACTGAATCGCTTTTTGCTACATTCTATGCATGCAGAATTGGACTTTAGTACAAATGGCCTCTTTACAATCAACTCTTCGCTTGTACATAATGTAAGTTACTTCTTATCTTTATTTTGTATCCAAAAATGGCAAATAACGTTGTTGGGAAAATATTTTTCGTGGTATCTAACTGTCTGGCAAAAATCATGTGCCAATCTCGTGTGCGCTGATATGCTTTGGGGAATTTTAAGGTGTGTTGATCAATGACAGGCTTAAGGCTGTATGTTCAAAATTGAACTAGTTGGATCAAAGAGTAATGTAATAAGGAACAATAAATATTCTATAAAAAGACATTCCGACTGCCACTTGAAAACTCAAAAGTAAAGCTTGAACAAGCTACGAAATTAAACAGTCAATTATTAAAATTGTAAACACAGCCACGCCCCAAAACAATAATATTCAATATTTTTCGCGAACTTTCGACTAACTTTTAAGTCATCATACAAAACTGCATCGTCATCAGCTTAAATCCTGCCTTAAAAATAAAATTTTCCCTCCTTTATCATTTCAGTATATAACGAGTACAGTCACGTTTATAGTAATTTTAGTACAATTTCGACAACTTTATGACTCGAAAAACGTTTCATGATTGATCATCATGTTATCATCCTTATCAGTTACTTCTATATTGAAGCAGTAGAATTATTAATATAGCAATAATCATTTCATATGTGTGTGGTTCGAGTTCTTGTCTGTATTAATATTAATGATGAACAAAAAAAAACAAGCAAGCTTATTGGCATATTAAAGGTAAGTGCACTCTTCATGAACAAAAATATTTGATTGATCGGCAGAAATTTTACAATGTTGGAGCTTATTGTTCATTATTTTGATTGAAATTGCCTTGTTAATGAAGAACAAAACATTAATAAATTACAGCAGTGATCAGTATAATTATTTTTTTTGTTCATTACATCCTTATCTTATCAGCATGCACGTTTTTGTCGCAAATTTTTTACCCAGTAAGCCTTTTCCTTACCCATAAACTACATATTTGTTATCGAATGGATTTTTAAGAGTCTGTCTACCACCATGTATGTCAAAAATGATTGAAAACTACAGATTTTTGGACCTTTGTAACTGGGACAACATAAAGCTTTGGAAGCTTACGTAAAAAATACCTTCGGAATTCCAGAAATCACCAGATTCAATTCCAAAAGTCATTTTGATTAGGAGGAACGCAATTTAATTTTTGATAAGATTTCGATTCTTTGTTGTTGTTGGGGTTTAACTCGTTGATGATGTCTATTGAAATTTTACATGTAAATCCATTCACAAAGCATTAAATCGGGAATAAGAATCTTCTCTAGGAAATTTTACATAGATCCTTATTTTGATAATTAAGAAGCTTTAACATTGAGCATTCAATCATGAAAGAGTAACTTGAACCAAACAGGAATAGAATCCGCATCTGGTCAAATACTCTTATCACTGATCAATCGAAGGCTACTTGGAAGATTGAATGTCAAATAAAACTATTTATAGCGGAGCCAGAATACAACTAAAATCGAGTAAACTACGATTAAATCTCGAACTATGACACGAAGGCTCGACATAGAGAAGTGAACAGGATCTCTTTGATACTGATTTGCCGATGAGCCTCCAAAAAGATTCACCCTTTTATGTTCCAAACTCGCTTACAAGTCAGGTAGGCATAATAGACAAATGGTCCCCACTTGTCCAAAAATAGCAAGCATGTATGAAGTCACATAACCCACTAGACTTACATAATTATTTTTTTTTTTGCTTCTAAGTCGCTTCCATAAGCTATATACGTCATAGCATTAAGCTTTTCATAAATCAAAATGATTAATTGTAAAATTGTTAAATATTAGGTCTAATCTAATCTACTTTCTTGACTTTATCGCGTCATGCCTGTTCCTGGTCGTATCAAAATTAATTAAAAGAAATCTTATGAGGGGGGTCTTAAGTGTCGGAATTAAAGGAACTTATTACATTAGTACAGAAAGCTCTTTTAATTGACTGTCAATTAAAAAGTCTTAAATTAAGTTCTATGCCTTTTATAGATGCTAATTTCTTGGTAGGTACTTATAAATTACGGAAAATCACTTCAGCATTAATCAAGAAATCAATCTTTAAGTTTTAATCAATTATACCTCAATTTCTCTGTTATCAGGCAGTCAGGTAACTGCCTTATAACACAATGGAAAATTACCAAAAAATCATCAACTTACCGTATCTAAACAGCTTATAGCTCCGAAAGCTTTGCTAACATTATATCGACGCCACTTTTTGTACTCAGCTGTTATAACTTTCCACTTGCGCTTCCAGTACTTGCCTTCTAAGATGATAGCCTGTGTAAATAGACATTACATTACTTTCATTACAGCACGTGATGATTCAATTGATAATCAATAATAATGTTTGTTTAAATGTTTTATATAGAAACTACAAGTCATTGACTTCTGGAACATAATTTATATCATAATTAAAGGAAATGTAACAATTTTTACATTCTAAACATCAGTCACGTGCCGATGTTGATTATGTTTTTTTTTTGTGTGTCTGTTTATAACATTTTAATTTGATAATGAAAAGTCTGGATTGTCATTATTGGAAAATGAGTCTGTCAGGTGCATGGCTGCATAGACAAATAAACAATTGCTTATTGGCGTCTACTAACAGACAATTAGCATGTCTACAATTGAGAGTTAACTCAAATAATCCTTCAAAGTGCGATTATGAGTATGAATTGGAATAAGCACAATTCGGTTAATAGATCAAAAGTCCGGAACCAGACCGGCGTGACTCTGATTTGTGCTGTTCGAAATTAAAGTTAGGGATCTTAGAATTCCAATATTAATAGGATTTGTTTCTATCGTAACATAAAAGATTGTCTTTCAGATTATAATAAAATGCTAATAAATCTACCAGAATGGCACAGAGGTAAATAGCAGCCATGTTCCATATGAAATCAAAATTTAGCATCAATCCAGAATCAAATCAGTTCATTGCCTAATAATTCGTGCTTTTGATGCAAAAAAGATACTTTGCCACCATACCCGAAACTTATTAAGTAACACAAGTCGTGCTTAAATGACAAAAGCTGTTTTGAACTTACCTGAGGTGTGTTATGTATGTCTACGTCTAATGGAGATGCGAATTGGCACACAGATGGCCTCTTTTTCAAGATAACTGTTATCAAAAATGAGAAAATAATACATTTCAATAAGATCAGAAAATGTTAAGATGAGAGATTTTTAGTGGCATGACTAGGCAAATGATAGGACATTCATAAGTATTAGACCGGCATTTTATGAGAATGTAAATGTAATACTTAGAAGCAATTTATGGATTCAAAATTTACCCGAATTCGTTTCTTTTGAGTCTTCTTGTAACGAGTTCTTCTAATAACGGAGTTAGACATTAAAGCACTACAAACCACCATGTTGGTGATTATATTAAACTTATTATAAGATTTTAATTATTTTTTAAATTCCTATACGTGGCAAAAAAGTGTCTACAATGTTTCTTATGTAAATAAAAGTTTAAAGGCTTGGATCCTTAAATATATATTCACTGGCTATAAAA
The DNA here is from genome assembly GCF_022539635.2 of Chironomus tepperi. Lineage (NCBI taxonomy): Eukaryota > Metazoa > Arthropoda > Insecta > Diptera > Chironomidae > Chironomus > Chironomus tepperi. The sequence continues at coordinate 150,064 of NW_027226259.1, forward strand.
CTTATATAGTTCAATACTTTTGTTTATATATTTGCACAATTGTCTATAAAAGAAATATGGATCTAAAGTTTCTTAAATTTTTTCAGTCTGTAGCTGATGAAATGTACACAATTATTACAGCTCTCGCTTTTGTCGGCTCAATTCCAAATGTTCTTTAATTTTCCACAATGCACCGCGAGTTTATGATCGCCACCCATCAACCTGGTCGTGGCCTTTTGATGACGAAAACCTTTTTTCGTTAGTTCAAACATTTATTCACACAAATTCTTAACCATAAATCTTGTTTTTTAATGTATGTACGATAAAAATAAATTTAAGTAAATATCCACGAAATCAACACGCTTATATCCACTTGATTCACAAAAAAATAATTCTTGATAAAAATATAAAAAGTATACGTAAATGAGAATGTAAAGTTGTTATTTTTAGTCGATTCCCCCCACGAAAAAAAATAAAGGCAAAACTATGACGAACAGTTTCGTCTAAATTTAACAAAAAAACAACTTTTTTTTTGTTTACAAACTTTTTTGCCCACAAAAAATACTTTTTCACTTTCTAAAGGATTGGATAACGGAACTCAAATGAGAGAAGTATAATGGATCTTTCGGTTGAATTATCACTGAGTGATTGCTAAACGTGCTACGACATCAGTAGACTTTTATAATGTTATTGCTTTCCTTATCAGAGAGAATTTCACTAATACATTGTAAGTAGTCACTCTTCATGTATTTATATATATATACAAATTGTTTTAAGCCACTCCAGACACTACATGAGACTTTTTTTTGTGATAAGACATCTTACTCATTTTTTTTAAAGGTTCAATTTAATTTTTTTACTTTCATAAACACATCCAAAAGCAGTTACAACTGTATTTTATGTACATAAGGGATATTTTCATTATTAATGATACATTGTTGCTGCTATCAAATCAGATTCTGTATTTAATTGTATCTCATACTGCATATGAGATTTTCATCTCCTGAATTTAGCCTAGTTACATCCTGATATTGATCATAATGAAAAAGCTTAAGCCCAGCAGTCCACCACGTGAATCGAAATATCCAGTCAAAATATAAAACGAGGCAACAGGTGAAACTTAGCAAACATCTAGCTTATGTCTGTTAGTAACAATATAGTCTACATGTGTACGATATGATATTTTTAACATGAGATTATATACTATATTTATGAGCCTACTGTTTGCTACTCATTGACTTATTTTGAGAGAATAATTTAATATTCTTCTTGTTCTTGCCTTTCTATTTTCATCACAATATATTGTACTTTAGACACAGATCCGTGTCAATTGATGATACATAATTTTTGAGGTCGTTATTCGGATTAGTTTTTATATAAAAAGCCAAATCATTGTACGTCTGATATCAAGTAATACTAAATACACTCGAAAATTAATACTTATTAAACCGAAAATTTCGATATAGCTTCAGTATGAATAGCAATTTCCTAATAAGGGGTCAATACACAAGCCCATAAAGTGATATCAACAATAATTTTCAATTCTCGTGACTTAAAAGAAGAAGACATAATTTTTATAGATATATGTTCTCTGTTGTATAATTTAAAAGATCAACTCCTGTTGGAAGTCGAACATATATCTTGAAATTTTCTATCTACTCGTTCACAGACGCACTACTCTCACATTTGCAGATACGCATATATATTTCTCGATACCCAGTAAATACAAAACAATTTTAAAATTCAAACCACAACCCAAACTCTACCAGCAATGGATATTATAACTATCAAACCTAAATCATTCCATAATCCACTAAATTCACATTGACATAATCACTAAAACAGTAAGTTAAATTAAATTTACATCCCTCATCATTTCCCATCATTTGGTGACGTCTTCACACACCTTTCAGCACCATTGGGACATTCTTATCAATTATTACTCTATCACGAACTTCAGGTGTGAGACAAAGGCATGTGATAAACCGACCCACCGACATTGAAATTTGATATTTTCTGCAGTAAAAAAATATAATGATCACATCCTTGATAAGATTTTTATGTCTGTTTGTTAAAAATTAATTTTGATTAAAACTGTCATGAGTTATTTGAGGTGGAGGTCAAACGTGTTTAGGGCTATCCTTACTAATGTTATTTACTCGCTGTTATTGTTCACTTGTAACAAACTTGAACGCGAATTGGAAGTGTACTTATACAATGTATTGGGTATGACATAGTTTAACGAATTTACTTTATTCTAGGATTGTGTAACTTCATGTCATATGAGCGGCACTCAATGTAATGATTAAAAGGTTTGTGTCCGGTTATATCTAATCAAAATCGATCAAAATAGACAATTTGATGCTTAACTGAAGTAACTGTTTGGCTTGATACTTCAAAAGCTCCTTCATACTGAAGCTACTAACTTCTATTTGAGTCTATTCACAGGATAAAGAACATGATCAACGAACTTTTGGCTCATCAAACTTCAGTCCTGTTTAATGACGAAATTAATTTAACCATAAGTTACCCAAAACTCCATCTTTTTGAGATCAAATTATATGCCTTAAACTTAATTTTACAATATTCAGTACGTATGAAGCTCTATCACTTAACTAGTTCCGTCTACTTACATCTCAGTGTAATCTGCAATGATTTCGAGTTGATTGGATGATACAGGAGGATAAAGTAAATGAGAAAATTTAAAAATATATCCCTGACGTCAATTTACATTGGTAATTATGAGGGAAAAAATTTCCAACGAGCGATAACAAAGTCTCATGAGCAGGCTTAATAAATATTTGTAGAATTTAATTGTAAAGTTTGCTATTTTTTTTTTGGGCTCGTCACATTTTTATGTGTACTTTAGACAATCGAGCGAGATATTTTCGCGACATACCATAAATCAGAATGAAAAGTGAGATTATTGCAAAGTTCCTTATCGTAAATTTATCAGTAATGCCACATTGTGATACTCAAAACATTATTATTTGAGGGATTATACTCACATTGCATATGCCAACATCTCCATATGACATTGTTTAGTCGAATTTTTTCTTTCCATCTTAACTTAATGCCTTTAAATGGATTCCATTTTGGCGATGTTAATTTTTGTCTGAAAAAATACAAAACAAAAATAGAAATAAAAGATAAGAGAAGTTTTGGCATATTAATCAAAATAAAGCAATTCTCGACAGCTTTTATCACTCCTTCTTATTTCTATTTTTATATACCAAAGCATGATAAAATTCTTTTTGAAATTCCCGTAATTAGTATAATCACAATCCATAAACTTTTACTTTCCATTACAAAATTCATTCATAAAAATGAATTTTTCAACTTCCTCCCCAAAAAAACACCACCAACTGCTTGTCTACCTGAATTTTTTACACAATAACACAGAAAATTTCCGATTTTTTCACTATGGCTCAATTTTCCATTCAGAAATAATTTTTCATTTAGTTTGATCGATACAGAAAAAAAAGTGGGGAATTCCTCATAAATCGGGCCACAAAGTGCACTCATTCAGTTGCAGTGTGGAAGCTAATCAAGTTGATTATGAAGAAATCTAAACAAATTTTTTAAGGATAATAAATTAGCATAATTAATCTAGTTATTGATACTGCATGTTTTTAAAAGTAAAAATGTTGTCGTTATCGCGAATTAGGAAGAAATTTTTTTAAGGTTTTTAAGGAACAAAAAAAAAAGTCAAATAAGAAAAATTTTATAAGAAAAAAAAATATTGAAAAATGGGTAATACAGAGAGTAATGTTACATCTGGTGTAAAAAAGCAGGCAGGAGTCTCCACACAAAAGCTTTATAAACTTGTGAATTTAAAAGGTGGTGGACTTCTAGTGGACATGATGAAAAGAGCAATCAATAATAAGCAATTTGCTGAAATAGATCATGCCATAAAGACTAAGGTAATCCTTGTCAATGAAATTAAATTGAAATTGAAAAACTTCTAGAACTTCCTTTCCGCAGGTTGAGCCATTTCTATACAATAAAGGTCGTGGTCGATACATTCCCATCGCACAAATAGTTAAGTTGAGAAATTGTGAACGGCCAAGACACAAGCAACTGCCAGAAATACGAATTTTAGAGAATCCGGAAGAGGATTATGACATTGAAGCTGATTGTCCTGAAGTATGTCATTTTATGAATTGAAATTAATTTGCATAAATTTAATTCCTTTTGTTTAGGTCAGTGAAGGAGATTATTTAATTAATCCATCAGCATATAGAGAAATTGTGTGGGATTTAAAGGTATGGAGCAATGAAAAAGAAGTGAATTTTCTCTTTCCCTTTTCATTATAACCTTGTTACTATTTTTCATTCAAAATCGATTTTCATTTTTTTTAGAATCATATTCTTCCTTTTCCCCTTCACAAATAACAATAAACATACAACAGCAATTGGAATGAATATGAACAAAAAATTATGATTTTTAATGACTTTTCGCACCATAAAATTATTTGACTTTTTTATTGATTCTAGGAACGAGGTGCTGTCGGTGAAACAATTCTTCATTTGTGCTTCCTTAATGCAACATCTCTACATGCTGATCTAGCTAAACGTTTACTTAGATTTTATCCTAATTTAATTAATGATGTGTATATGAGTGATGAATATTATGGGGAGAGTGTATTGCATATTGCAATTGTCAATGAGGATCCAGCTGCTGTAAAGTTTCTACTAGACAGTGGAGCTGATATTCATGAACGATGTTATGGTACTTTTATGTCGCCAGAGGATCAAAAAGGAACACGATATGATGTTATAGATCATGAAGCTGTTTGTGTTAATCCTTTTACTAATTATGAAGGTAAATGATTGTGAGATGAGAACATGAACGCTTAATTATGAGTTACTTCTGTATCCTTCCAGGTTATGTCTACTGGGGTGAATATCCTCTAAGCTTTGCAGCATGCCTCAGTCAAGAAGAATGTTATCGATTGGTCCTTGCCAAGAAAGCAGATCCCGATAATCAAGACATAAATGGCAATACAGTCCTGCATTTGCTTGTTATTCATGAGAAATTAGGCACTTTCGACATGGCTTATGAAACTGGTGGAAATTTATACATTAAAAATAATTTAAATTTGACTCCGTTGACGCTTGCCGCAAAATTGGCAAGAGTCGAAATGTTCTTCCATATACTTAACATTGATCGTGAAATTTACTGGCAGTTGGGATCGATTACCTGTGCTGCCTATCCACTTGAGCAACTTGACACAATTGATACGAAAACGGGAAATATTAATAAGGATTCGGCTTTAAATCTTGTCGTGTTTGGGGTAGGTCATATACACAGTCATACATAGCTCTTGCTTTTAATGAACTTGAATATTTATTTCTCTCATTTTCTTTTTCATAGGATAAAGACGAGCATTTAGATCTTCTTGAAGGCGTGCTCATTGATTTATTGAAAACTAAATGGAACTCATTTGTTAAAGCTAAATTTTATCGTCAGTTCTATTTCTTCAGTGTTTACTTTTTCATTTCACTTTTCGCATTTTTATTACGACCGAGAGCTATCGGAGACGATGATGATGAATCATCAAGTAATCGAAATAGTACACAAACTGATATGAATGCAAACGATACAACAAGTTCACCTGTTAAGGCTCTTTTCGCGCACAATTTAACGGAAATTCTTTGCACATATTCAACAATTTCTGAGAATGTCATGCAAACGGAAATAAGCATGGTTAATTCGTCGATTATAGATGATAATTCAACGTTGCCAATTAATGATGGAGATGAATGGACGTCATTTTCCGAATGTCCACTACTTGATATAAGCACACTTGAGAATCGGGTGAGTGATATTTAGTGGATGTGGGGGTGAATCCTGTAAGGGGTCTGGGTATGATCAGCATAAAAGAACCTATTTTGAGATCAGAAACAAAAGCAGTAGATAAAATTGAATAGAATCCAATAATGAAACTCTAACTGATACCTCCTAGCTACATCCCTGACTTAATGTACTTAAAACTTAACGGCGCAATTCCCACTTGACTTTTTATTAATTAATTCACTTAATCACAACAAGTAATCAACAAAGTAATAATAGCATGATGAATATCTTTCAGATAAAACTCAGCGCAGAATCTCTTATGGTATTAGGTGCCTTAATGTACATCTTATCAGCTTTACGAGAAGCTCGCTTTCTTGGCGCAAAAATGTTTTTTGAAAATTTAGTAATGTGATTAAAAATTTTTAAAAAAAATTTAAACTTGATGAACCTTCTTCTTTTTTAGAGCACGGCACCATCGCGTGTACTATTTTTATTCTCATGCTGGTTAATGCTGACAATACCACTTGTGAAATTTTTATGCCTACCCGAGCTAGAGGATCATATTGCTGTTGTAATCATGCTGACGACAGCTCCTTATTTCTTATTCTTCTGCAGGTTTGAAACTATTCTGATGAAGTTATGAAATTCAATTTAAGCTTCATATTAATATTACAGGGGATTTAAGACCGTTGGACCTTTCGTTGTCATGATATATCGTATGGTCGTGGGAGACCTTTTGCGATTTGTTACAATTTATATGGTTTTTATTATGGGATTTTCGCAAGCATATTACATTATATTCCTAACATTTGATAACTCTGCGGAAGAAGAACCAGAACCAGAACTCAATCCAATTTCATCGCCAATGGAAAGTTTCATATCAATGTTTCTTATGTCGCTTGGAAATTTTGGTGATTATTATGGTGGAATGGAATATACAGCACATGAAATGCAAGCAAAGGTGATGGCATGCAATAAAAAATATTAAATTAATTTACAGCTGTAGCTTATCAATGTTTATCATTTATTTTTTCTAGACTCTCTTTGTGCTGTTTATGGCTATAGTAGGCGTACTTCTAATCAACATGTTGATCGCTATGATGGGTAATACATACACAAAAATTGCAGAAACTAAGAATGAATGGCAACGTCAATGGGCTCGAATTGTCTTGGTTGTGGAAAGAAGTGTACCTCCACACGATCGACTAAAGAATTTCAACCACTACAGTCAACTTATGGCAGATGGAAGACCTGCATTGATTTTACGATTGAATATGACAGTATGTAGTATTTTTTATTACATTTTCTCATGAGAGGTGTGAGCTGTATTAAAATGTACATTTTTATTGGGTGACTAGTTGAATGACTTCATACATTTTATAGTTCAAATACAATCGACTGACTGTTTGTTTAAGACACAACATGAAAAAATTAGTTTAGCACCTGAACAATCATTAAAATACCTATAATTAACAGAAGCACGCATTCTAATGAATTATATCTATTCCGTAGGATGAAGAAAAGGCAGAGATGAAAGAAATATTGGATATGAAGCGTGTTCATGACAAACTCTCGCATAAACGCCAAACAGAGCGTGAAGCTCGTTTTCAAAAACTTGAAATGGACCGTCAGCGTGGTCTCGAATTGAAAGCAAAGGAGCGGAGATATGCAAATGCATAGGAATACATTTAAACTATATATTTCAACATTATCCAGTTATATAGATTTATAAAAAATATCATTGAAATAAAAACAACGATAACAACAAAAAAGAAATAAAAAAAAATGTTTTAAGTTCAGGGTCAACAAATCTGCATTGTGCATGTGCAAGTTTTATTGATTTCAAAGCGAAACGGAAGGAAGAAAATTTGTGCAAATTATTTATGTCTGTGAAAATATAAATCAGTCCGGAATGTGAATGAATGCATCAAAATTATCAAAATGTGAACCTTGAACCTTACTTTGCGTTTCTATTGAGGAACTACATATTCTACATTGTATTCTACCTGATAAGCCGATGAATCTACATTGCGGTTGTATTGTATGGGAAATTACATTTTTACTTCCATATATTAAGTCAAGATGAATAATTATGAAAGTGTTGACTTTTAAATTTGCTTTTGTTTGCACATCTATTAATAGTCATCGTCAGAAAAGGCGACACACTTGGATCTCTATTCGATCTAAATACTTAATTAGTTTATTTACTTTCTTATGAAGGAGGAGACAAGACTCTTCGAGTGTCTTATTACACTTTAATGGAGATTTTAAGTTGTCGTTAGGAAATCCTACTGTAAAATATCGCAGGCTTAAATTTTACTGTGAATGTTTAATGCAGAACTGTTTCTTTAAGCCAGATCATTCAAATGCTGCGAATTTATAAACCCGTTCCTTTGCAAAGCGATTTTAACCAGTTCCAGAATATTTGTTTGTCAATAAAAATAAGGTAGAATAACAATATAAAAGCAATAATCTTAATTCATGAGATTTCTTAGGAAATAACAAGTTATTGACCTTTTAGAGACAAAATAGAACCATTGAATAACTTAAGAATAACATTTCATATCATTTGATAGTAACATACAGTCATTGACATGATAAAACGGAGGTATAACCCACGTACCTAAACAAAAGAAAGGTAAAGATAAGAAATATTCTGTCTACAATCTGTCTAAGTAATGCCTCCATCTGATTGGTTGTGAATATGATAAAATCACTGATAAGACCATTCATTTAACTACAGGAAAGCCCAGAGTGGACAATTAAATTTCCATAAATGTGTTGGAAATGGCGTATTACAGTATGAATGTTAGGAAACTTTTTAATTTATGGAAAATCCAATCATTTAAATAATCAAATTTGATTGATTCTATTCTGTTGTGCGTCAAAGTTTTAAATTGTTCTTTTTATTCTTAATAGAGCTAATATTAAATTATTTTAATGGAACAATCTATCGACAGTCATGCTTTAGGTACCGTCGGCTAATTCAATCAGTCTTATTAAGCTACGATATTTAGTTACTCAACAAATCTCAGCAATAATGGCGAAATTCAAGAATTCACAAATCTGAGTGCTGAATATGCCCCAGAAACTAATACATTAATGATCTCCCCTGCGATACTCAAAATTCGCTGCTATTACATCATACTTGTTTGTCAACACTTGTAAATACTCTACGTGTATGCATAAAATGTGCTAAAAAAATTCTTAGGAAATCATTACAGCACATCCGAAAATAAAATGTGTCTAAAAACCGAGAGTATTTATGCTAATTTCACTATCTATCGTCAAGTGCACAGCACATCTACATCTATATCTAGTCGTTTTCATCATCATCATCATCATCATCACCCACTAATACACTATTTTTACATCGATCCAGCCTCTAAAAATTGTTGTTTTTTTTCTCGTCGAGCACCGTTTGGCACTCGATCGTTATTAAAAAACGATAATAGTGTATGTATGTGCCTTTTTTTCTTCTTGAATCACAGCTGATTGTTGCAAAAATAAGAAAAGAGTAGAGGAAATAAAACAGTATACGTATGTGCCTCTATGTAGGTATTAATGAGATAGAAATGCGAAAAGTAACTGAAACTAGTGTAGAATTAAAAATTATAATTAGTTAGGTATTTACAAAAAATTCTGAATGACGTCATAAGCATTGTCGTCGTATGTACGGTTGGGAGCATAAGACACAAAAATAAACATGATTTAAAAGTTTAATCAAAAAGATTGCTTTGTTATACGAATCAATTCAGGAATCAAGAATGATAATAAGGAAGAGAGAGCATGAAGAGCGTTCATGATCAAATATAAAAAATTGTAAACATGTTGCCATAGTTCGAAATAATCTTTAACGATAATTTTTTTCCACATTCTTATCTATTTTTTTAGTAGGCAATAAGCAGAGTTGAATTGCATAACGTGTCATATTAATGCTTATTGCTAATTTTATGAGCTTCTTATATTTCTCAAAATAAAATAAACATTGAATCGAATGACAGAGTCCACTATTGTTAAAATTGTATCGTTAATGGAAGCACAAATATTATTAATTCTCCCCCAATATTCATTTCTAATAATAAAGAAGTGATAAGGTTTGTCTATATTAAAATTCTACAAAAATATATGTATAGATAAGGTACGAACGGTTAATACTTCGACAATTTTGCACAGTTAATCTCAGTCTCAATTGATAGGAATTGTATTGTTTGATTATAAGAAGTCGATTTAATGTCAAACCGGTTTCATGAGCTGATTACTCTTAGACCTCTCAACCAGCCCAGACAGTTATGATGAAATTTCTTTTCTTCGTTTTTTGTTTTTTTGGACGGACGCAAATCAAATGACAGAGAGAAGGGAACCTTGAAAAAATTTGTTTTTTTTTCTGTATCATTATTTCAAAGCACATGTTAGTTGACGTCATAACTGAATGTTAATAGTGTACACGATTCTGGATCGCTTTATTATTAAGTGATTTATTTATCTTGTTTGTCCGCAAACACATATGTAAACAACAACTTTTTTTTGGTATTTCCACTTATGAGAAATGCGGATCATTCGAATGAACAGCACAGAGAGCAGATAGTAACTCGAGTCAATTATTAGTTATCACTTTTTGTGTGCAAATGTACAAATAGAAAAAAAAGAAAATAAATTAAATAAAAACAATAATAAATAAAACTATTGAATCTGTTCATAAGTCGAGGAACAAACTTTAAAATGAGGAACGAGATATATAGACCTACATGAACCTTCATGTGATGATAATATTGAAAATTACTCTTTTTCATGATTTCTTTTTGCTTGGAATTTTTTGATTTCTATTTTTAAATATATATAATTTTTTTTCGTATTAAAAATACTGTAAAGTGAGAGGAGAAATGTGCTTGTTGTCCAGTATAAAATATACATATAAGTAGTAAGAAGAAGGAGTAAAGAAATTTAAATTGATAAAGTCTGAAACTTACTTGTAGGTGACATTAAGTGTATTAAAGACTTGACTTAAATCCGAGTCAATTTCATAATGCTTGTCTTGTGCCTGTGGCCTATAACGTTCTAATTGCGTACACACATTTGTCGATGGACCCGGAATAATTTTTGATGTTGACGATTCTGAGATTTCATCACATTCATCATCATCATCATCGACTGGATAGTCTTGATATTCATCCTCTGCTTCCTCCTCTTGCTCAAAGTGGCTCACCATAAATTGTCCACTATGAATATGTTCACAATTTTTCTTCGATTCTACTTTTACAGACATTGTTTGGGTCATTCTCATTTTATTCTCTATTTGATATATTTTTAAAATCACTTTTTCTTAACTTTTTTTTCCTTTGCTCTTTCTCTTGTAACAAAAATAATACACTTTTGCCTTTATATGCCCTTTATTTTCTCTTTTAAATTTTCCACTTCACTATTTGGATATTCATCTATTCATTATCAACTATTTTAAATTAATTTGTTCTCGTTTACTGACTTAATTTTATCACAATCTTTTTCAACACACAACTTCTACGCTTATTATTAAAATATTTTTAAGACTATCTCAGTAATCGAGTCGTTTACATCACCCTTCTGGATCATTCTTTTTTACACGGACAATCCTTTACAGCTTTTTATAAAACTCAAAAGCGTTAATTTTATTTAAAGCTGATTTTTTAATTTTTTGGATTACTTTAATTTCTTTTTACAAATATTAATCTTAAACTTTGAACAATGCTATGTAGCATATAATAGTGTCATCGTAGTAATCAAAATCGATACTGATAGTTAACTTTTTCGAGAAAATAAAAACAAAATATTTTCTTTCAATTGCTCAAAAAGCTTGACTGAGCAAATGAGTTTGAAGCTTATTTGCAGTAGAATTGCAATATGAGGGATTTTAAAATGAAAATGAATCTTATAGGACAACTTTGTTATAACTTTTCACAACTTTTGAATTTTTAGTTTTTTTAATAAATTTTATCAAAACTTACTGAGTTTGCCATGATGAAAAGTTCCAAATGTAACAAAATCTTCTTCTATTTTAAGATTGAATATTATTACTGTTTAATACTTATCAGTATATCTTACTAACTCAAAAACTGGATTCTAATTGAAATTTTAAATGAAAAAAATAAAAAATAATAAATTTCTTTCACACAGGAAAAATCCTATGAATATGTTATGATTTGAATTTAAATTTTTAGAATACGTTAGAAAACAAACATTTCTTTTAATTTAATTTCACCAGGCTAACAATACATTCGTGTTTTTTAGAGATAATTCAATTAAGCCTGTAATTCAGTTTAAATTCAAATGCTCTAAAAAATTCTCTACAACCATTTGCACCTTAGTTCTTCATTTCTCCCTTCAACTCAACGCACACCAACGTGAGTTTGTTTACATCTCTTGTCGATACGATTGTGAAAATAATTTTTATTATTTATGGAGGTTGATAACGACGAATATTTCAAGAGTTATGAGGATTTGGATGTTCACGAGTTGATGCTTAAGGACAAGCCAAGAAATGAAGCGTACAGGAATGCTATCATGTCAAATAAGAAGCTTTTTGAGGTAAGAAACATTTTAATACAAAAATTTATACGATCTGAAAATAAAATGTTTATTATAGAATAGTATTGTGCTGGATGTAGGATCTGGAACAGGAATATTATCAATATTTGCAGCACAAGCAGGAGCAAAGAAAGTTTTTGCTGTTGAAGCATCAAAATTGGCAGATTTATCAAGGGAAGTTGTGAAAGAGAACAATTTTGAGGACGTTATTGAAGTTGTGAACTGTAAAATTGAGGATTTTAAGCTTCCAGAAGGAATTGACAAAGTGGATATTATTGTATCTGAATGGATGGGATTTTATCTACTTCATGAGAGTATGTTGGATTCAGTTTTACTTGCTCGAGAGCGATTTTTAAAGCCTGGAGGTGCTCTGTTTCCTGATCGAGCTGTTATTTACATTTCACCTTGTAAGTTACCTTCCTTATTTGATGATTGGGATAATGTAAGCGGCATTAAAATGACAAAATTTGCGGAACAATTGAGAGCACAAAAGTCAAGAAATCCAGAAATTCAGGCAATCAAAAATGATGATTTACTTTGTGAAGATACAGTGATGGCATTTCTGGATTTAAATGATATATCATCAAGTGAATTAGACTTATTTGAGTTTAGTGAAGTACTTGTTGCTAAGAATAATGGTAATTTTCAAGGAGTATGCATTTGGTTTGATGTCCTATTCCCTTCTGATGATGATGAAGTAGTTTTATCGACACATCCACAAGTTGAACCAACACATTGGAAACAAACAATCATACCTCTTCCATCTAATATTGAATTTATCGAGAAATCATATCCAATTGCATTTAAATTAATAATCCAGAGAAATCCAGAACATTTCCGACGTTATAACATTTTATTAGAGATTTTAGATCCTGAAAGTGAGGATGTTCAGCATCCATTACCATGTGACTGTAACTTGACAAAATGTATCCTTACAAAAGCGCATTTAGCTAGTCTAGCTAATCAAAATAATCTCGAAAATGCATAATAAAGCCTTTTATTGTCACAATTATATCCTTTATTATTGTTCTGATTGTCAGTTTGATACAAAAATTATTAATTAACATTAATTATTGATTAGTTCTTTCACATATTTATTTTTATCTTTAACTTTATGCGTTATTGATGAGTTCTGCTTTTTTGAATATCATGTAAAGGTATAGAGTAGTTAGTATAATTTTTTTTCTTCTTTAAAACCTGCACCTTGCCAATTTTTTTCTTCAAAATTTTAATTTTCATAAGAAAATGAAAAAAATCTATTAAAAAATATAAATTTTCAAGCAAAATGTTCATTCATAGATAATAAAAAATATATATAAATCAACAAAACCACATCGGTGTGTATAAAAAAGGAGCGAAATCATCATCAAATTAACGCGTCAGATAGATCAAATCTTTAATACATCATCTACATCACAATTTAATGAATAGTAACTCAATTCAAACAAAAAAAGAAGTAGAGAATAATAAATTAACAAAAAAACAGAGGAGAGGAAAACATCTGATTCTTCCTAAAAATATACAACTGTTGCTTGATGATTTCTTGAGCGAGCCAAAAATCAATTAAAGACGACATTAAGATTAAAAAAATTTTTTCTATTGTTTATATGAAAAACACAATTTGCTTCTAAATTTCATCCTTGAAGCGACGATATATTGATTGCACGTAGCAGAATACACACTTCCAGTCAGGCTTTTTGTACATTACCATATCGTCGACGTCAAGTAATGGAGCGATTCCTGCTTTTTCGCTGAAAAGATAGAAATTTTAAATTAATTTTCTATACAGAAATCCCCGAGCAGCATAACTCAGTCGACAGAGCACCAGATTTGGCGTTGCCTTGCCTGCTTTGTCACTCGAATTCGTAATGCAAATCTCGAAGTCGACTAAGATTGTATCTGAAAACTCAAAGTAGACTAAGATTTTATCTAAAAAATCAAAGTCAACTTCGAGCTCAGGCCATGTGCATGACTTACTCTGCAACACGGAATGCTAGTGTGAAATTATGTCGTCTCTCCTTTGGTGTTAATTTACTATAATCAAATGCATCGGGTAAAAAGTGATGTATGAGAGCGGCAAATGCTATAAATTGCAATAAATTTCATTAATTACATCTTCATTCAATCATATGGTGTCATTTTGCATACCTAATCCATCTGACCATGATGATGAGAAATTTTCTATGTTGACGTTCTGTAAAAATAATTGAAAAATGAGATGATTTTAATATTTTTTGTCTTGTTTGTCAGATCGTATGAATTGCTTGTTTATATCATCTTCATTTAAAGCAGTGATGTCTGAGTGGGGAAGTCCACAAATGACGTTTATCTATAAATAGGATTTTCATGCTTCCTTTTCTATTATTTGAATCTATGTCATGCAGCTACAGATCACTCAACTCATAATAATACGTGACGTCATTTGTGAATGACCCCCAAAACTTTTCTGTTTTTGGCACACGTGGGAACTGATCAATTTTTGCCAATATATCCATAGACAGATGAAGTTTATCAGCAAGAGTGATGTAGTCACTTATGTCAAAACAGAAATTTGTGATCGATGGTTGTTGATTTATTTTTTCTTGCCAACGACCTTGAGCTTCCTTTCTGTGACATGTTGATTTGCTAGATCTGCGATTCTCAGGGTGAGAACGTATTTAGAGTAGGCACAAGTTGATGAGGTCTTAACCATGAATTTTTAACCTTGACCTAATCACTCACAAAGATTGGCTTGCGTATTCTAGACATCACTGCTTCAAATGCTTCCAATAAATTCAAATTTCAACCAACAACTCTCAAATTAATGATTTTAGCACATTAGCACTAACTAAACTCATTTTACAAGCGTGTTAGTAACTCTTCAATTCATTTATGTTAGTGAAATTAAACAAATTAGCGGTCGATTATCAATGTCTTTTCATTGATTTTTGTTTATAGTCGATCATCAATAACAAACTTTCGTTATTGCCTCTTGAGACTTATTTTTAAATCAATATTTTAAGTTGCTATAAAATTTGTAACGATTTTCTAAAATTCAAATGTTCTAATTCAGCAGTATTCAGCTGAATAAAGAATTCAAATTTATTAAAACCGTTAAAAATTTCATAAAAATTAGCAAAAACAAGAAGCGTGCGAAGAAATTTATGTCTAATTCCTTAATCACTTTTGACTTGTTTTTGACAAAATATGAAAGATAAATTATAATAATGTAATATGACATGACGTTGGAACTGTATAACAAACGTTAAAAGAACGACTTGTTTCCTTTCTTATAAATTTTATAGCAAAAAAGAAATGCGAGTAAAAAATCCGTCGAATCCCACATTTTCATAATCACATTCAATATATATAAGAGGAACATAAAAAAAACATTGTGAGATGTAAAAAAAGATGTGAAAATTATACGTGGAAACTCCACTTGATGCGAATGAGAGAGTGAGTGAGAGAGAGAGAGAGTGGAAAACACGAGAAAATAAGCAGTAGTATTTTCCGTACTACAAAAATAGCGTCAGTTTAAGTTAGCAGGAAAAAAAAATTATTTCATGCATAGTCCATACACCATTTAAAAATAAAATAATGGGAAAAGCCAGGCATAGAGTAAGAAAATGGCTTTTAATTCCTCTTAAATATATTAGTTGACAGCCATTTATCAATTCTTTCTACGACTTTAAATTGTGTGCGGGGAAGTAAGGAAGAGAGAATAATACAAATTGTTGGATTATATATTATACATCTCATGAATGAATTAATTACAAGTAATAAAATGAAAATCACAGCAAAAAAAAAAAAAATAAATATGTCCACAACACGCAAAAAAAAAACACAACAAGAAAGCATGAATCGTCTACCTCATATTCTTTCGTCTTCATCTGTGCCCATGTCAATAACTGTTCTTTAACTGTGGATGCTTTTTTGGCGATAATTGGATCAGTAAAGGAGAACATTGGACCATTTTTAGATCCTCCGGGTGTTGTCGGGGTTGATGGTGTTCTGGGCGATGGTGAGCTGTAACAGATGGTTTTGTTTTTCTTAATGTCTGTTTGTTTTTGTTTTTTGTTTTTTCTTTCATATTCATCCTTCCGCACTCATTCAATTAATGAATTTGAAATGGTTACTCTTTCTGATGGAGGTTAATTGTGATCATGTTACTATTTTCAAGGCGTGGAAACTCAGTTTAGGTTCAAAACAGTTCAAAATATTGAAATTTTAACTTTTAGTACTCGTTTTTTTAGTACAGATCAAGTTTAGAACAATAAACTCAGAATTCATGTACTTTTAGGCAATTCAAACAACTTTAATTATTGATGCATCAATCTTTAGGATTTAATCAATTGAATGATCGATAGAATTACTAAGAATAGTCATTTAAAAGGCTAAATTTCGCAAAACCAAAATTCTAAATTTAAAGTACTAAAATTTGTAAACAAAGTCTTCTAAAACTTGAATTTTTTGAAATTCAGTTAATGAGGAAATTCAGTAGGCCATGAAAATTCACAATTAACTCCCATCAGTGGAGGAAATTTTCTCGAATAGTGAATAAATCTGAAGGAATGTTGAAGAAAAATCATTCGATTTTCTTTTGAAGTAAGAAAAAAATTATTGGAAAGAGAAATTTGCAATAAATTTAATCAAAATTCTCAGTGATTCCTCCACAAAGATAAATATCCACCTCAATCGTACGAAAATGAATTAAATTTAATCGTAAAATTTAATGCATATTAGTCACAGATAAGGAAAATTAATGAGAAATATGAAATTAGTCTGTTTTGTATTTATTAGCATCTCAGCTGTTAGTTATATCTAAGTAGCTTGTGAAATTGAATGCCAAATTAATCTAATTTATATTATTTTAATTAATTAATTTCACTTTCACAATTCGAAATTTTTCTTTCTTTTTCTCTTCATTTGATTGCACTTATTATATCACACCTGACCATATCCATCAATCTTTATTGATATCATCACAAGAAAGTCTTATGCCTTCTATTTTTATATACTCACTTGGGTAGGGAATTTTGTCGATCTAATTGACGGAATTTATCGAATGGTGATACTTTCTTCTGTGGTTGCATTGTTGATTTTGTGATAACTGGAGTGGATTGATAAGTAAGAATAAATCAAATAATTAGATAATCAGATTATAAATTCACTTTAATGTCGACCCTCACCTTCTGTGGTTGTCGTTTTAATAACTCGATCTCCCTGCTGTTGCACTTCTGAACTGGTCTTTGTCATAGTTTCTGTGAAAATAAAAGAGAATTGTGGAAATGAAAGATTTTTTTTTCGTTTCGTTGTCGAATTTTATAAAGAAAAAAAAAATCGTCTTTTTCTTCTCTTATACGTTAAATCTCATCTATAATAAACTTCTCACAAATATAAACGCAACGAAAAAATAAAAAAAAAATTGTGTGTAAAGCCAAGCGAAAAAACGAATTAATTCACACGATGAAAAGCGATTGCGGGTCTTGTTTGATGATAGTGTGATTTGTTATTGTATATGTTTTACGATACTTTATCATAAAATCCTATGAATCAGATTGTTTATGCCAATTGATAGTTTATGATAACAAAGGAATATTTCTAGGTTATAAAATAATTAACTAGATGACTTCATGGAATCATAAATTTGACATTGCAAGCAAAACAACCCCAGTTCACACAAATACGATGATCGGACGGCGATCACAAAGAAACAATAATTAATTTTCTTTTTTATCTTTATGTGAAAATTTTCCTTTTTTCTATATTTGTTCCTTTAAAGTTTGAGTCTTCTTAATTCATTTCTACTAATAATAATAAAAATAATTTTCTTTTGTTTATTTTCATCAGGAAAAGGCAGCGATTTTTCATCTCATTTTTCTCATTACACATAATGTAATTGCTCCCACACGAGTCAAGGCATCAAAATGTCTTTAAGCACGTTTTTGTGGAAAAATATTTGAACTTTGAGTTTAAATATGAAAATAAGAAGTTTTAGAGATCTCTACTCTATTGCGAATGACTTTTGCCATTCCAAAGATGATTTATTTTCGTGGAATTTGCTTCAAATCGATGGATTTGTTTATTTAATTTGAGAAAAACTTTTCGAAGTGGGAAAATTTTTAGTAATCATTGAAATTTTTTCTATTCTTTTAAAATTCAAATTTTGAAAAACCGTTAAAATTGAATGCGTTTAAATTCATAGAAACTCTTGAACTTGCAGCTAATTTTAAAAACATTTTCGTATGAAAAATGACAATAAGGAAAATTTTTCTTGGAAAAATAAGAAAGTTATGTACGAAACAAAGTATATATCGGTTTCTGACCTAAAAACAGACATGATATGAAGAAGAACGTACACACGATCGATCGAAACAAAATAAATGAAGCAGGAAGAGAGCTCAAAGGCTTATATGCAATACATGCGAAGAAAGAAAACAAGACGAAAATATTATCGCATCTCATCAACCTTCATAGAACTATATAGTGTGTACTACTGGATGTAAAACAACAGCGGTCATTTTTTTATGACGTAAATATAGTTTTTCTTTTGAACAGTCAATATGGCTTATACTTTTCGTCGAATTTGAAACAGACTGAAAATTTGAATATGCAGACACGAAGGCAGATGTAATGTTGTTCTTTTATTATTATATGTGTGATGATCAGAATAGAGGAACGAAAAGAAAAACTTTTTTTTTTTTGGTGTCGAGCCAACATTTTCCTCTAAAATTTTTCATCTTTTTTCTCAAAAAAAGAACGTTCGTTCACATGGGATATTTAGATGCAATAGTGTGTAGTAAAGAACTAAGTGCGTATTTATATTTTGATATTTTTTTGCATCAGAACATATGAAAAGTATAAACAATGAGGCTCTTGAGTCTCTAAAATCTTCAATTAAGGCGGGAAACATCCATTTCATCATGTTCATTAATGTTCTTCTACGTATCAAGCTATAATTAATTGACCGTCTTTCTTAGCGCGTATGTTTTTATAATTTGGGTATTTTTAAAATGTTTTGTGTTTATTGTATATGCTGATGACATCTTATAAGTGACAATTACTGGGTCGATGAAAGGCTTAGACTATGTTTGATAGGTGCTGTTGATTAATTCCTTTAGATTTTGGATTCCTATGTGATCATTAAAGGATCATTCAAAGAAGACAAAATTGGAAAAGTAGGCTTTGAAATCCATATTGGTACTATTTAAAATGGAACCTAAATTTTGTGTGATATCCCAGTTACTGCTAAATGGAGTCGTTGTGTCATATCGGTGATTGAACACATATTATCTGCTCAGTATGGATTCCTTTGCATACTTCGTGTCACTCAAGTAATTTCTTGTATTATCTAGTTTAGAAGACAGTGTACTAACAGACAAAGAGACCGCTTTTAGATACCGAATTGGTCTTACTGTACCATGAAAGCATACTCATTGCCTGTTAGGCATAGAAGCTCTCATTATTCCAAAATGGTCTCAAATGACTCAATAATTTTCCTAGAAATATCAAATTTCAGACAATTCTAACTAACATTAATGAGCTCATCATCCTCAAATTAAGTAAGTACGTAACTAGTATCTAAGCCTTTAACCTCATTAAAATATTGCCACCCATGAATGAGTTGAGTTAAATTTATGATGTATCATAAATGAGTAATTAATAATATTTCATTGTGTACATCAAATAAAGGAACAAAAAAAGATAAAATAAGAAAGGAAAAGTCACAAAGGCAGACATAAAAGAGTATTAACGACAACCGACAACGACACAAAAACAAGAAAAACGTGGAAAATTGTGTTTTGTAGAGTGTAATAATGAGGATATGGGACATTGTTTGGTCTGGTATAAATGTATGAGTTGTGTAGAGTCTTCAAATGTGCGTCATAGTATTTCCAATTGCTCATAATTTTCATGAATAGAAGTTTCCTTGAGGAAAAAATTTTCTTTATGATTTGTGTTGACTATAAATTTCATATGCTATTAATAAATCACACAACACATTAATTAATAAGTCATAAACAGCATCTTGATAATGTAAAAACATTAAAAATTTTAAATCACATGCGGGGTAAATATTCTCAAGTAGAGGAACAACAACGAATATATAGTAAAATTGGTTAGGATAGCCACAACAACAACAACATATAAAGCTTGTCAGACACGCTCAATCTTGATGCAAAACTCACAATATGATCAAGTCAGTTGACTTGCAAAGTAATTCGTTCGATTAATTGATTGGTTCCTGAACTGCAAATTTTTCCGGGATTTGTTTTGATTCTCCAAGTTCATATCCACTTGAGATACCTTTTGTATTACATTTGTTCCATAGTTTATTATGATGATATTCCAAGATTATCATGTGTATCCAAAAGCTCTTTTGAGAGTTTATAGTAATTGAAGTAAACCAGACAAGTAGGATTCATGTCCCGTAAAGTGTGTAGATAATTGGTTAAAAAGAGTTGATTTCGTTACATTGAAACCTTTCTAAAACATTGTCAGGAAGCTCCATAAATATAAGTAATTTGATTGTAGCATACGATAGAAGTATTAGTAGATCATGCGGCTTGTTACAAACACGTAGATATAAAAAGAATTGTAATATAAAATTTCTGACGAAATATCCAAAGCATGAATTTGCAAATTATAAAAAGTTATAAGATTCGGAATGTTTCATCACGTTTGTGTCATCGTCTTCACAGTCAGCAAAAAATAATTTTATCATAAAGATTCCAATTTAAAGGAACCTGACAAATCCATATCCAAACAAAATGTTACTATATTCATAAATTGGATGAGGTCAATAGCTCCTCAAATGCATCGTCAATATTGCTTTCATCTAAAAGCTCTACTTTTGCCAAACTAGGCATTGTCTTGCTCCTGGACAATGAGCCCATTGTCTTATGTGTCTCTTTAATTACAGTTTTTGTTGATGTACTCATCATTGGCTTCACTTGCAATGAAATCTTTCGAGTAGCAGGCTGTGATTGCTTTGATCCAACAGAAAATGAAATTGGCTTAATTTTCAGACTTTCCGTACGTGTTGGAATCAAATAAGAAGAGACTGTCTTCTGTTTGGCATCAATGAGATGCTGAGGAACTCCATACATTCCAGGTGGTGTAATTGATCGTTCAACTGGAGGTTTTATTGGAACTGACAATGAATGAGTTGAATGTCCTTTACTTGATACATTATTGAATAAAATATGTGATTGTGGGGGATCTGTTGATGGCGATTTGACCTGAATTCTAGGTGGTGATTTGTATACAATACTATAAGCTGTTTCTGGCACAGCTGCTATCGGTATTTTAAGTGGAGGTAGCTTCAAATCAATTGATGAATTTGATGAATCTTGAGAAAGTCTCGAATGTGATTCATTATGCGTATCAGGAACAGCTGGCGTTTTAAGTATTTTAAAATCTATTGATGAATTCGATGAGTCTTGCGAGAGACGTTTCATTCCATCATTTTGCTTCTTTTCAGGCGTGGGACTTTTTTGCTGTAACTTCTTAAGTGAATCATGTAAGCTTTGAATCATAATATTTTCCTTCTTCTGACCACCAAGAGATGTAAGTTCTGAACTCTGTGTGTATGCTGTTTGGGCAATTGGAGCTTTCATGACTTTACTAACAGCCGCTTGACATTCAATTGAGTCACCCAAGTCATCAAGTTCATGTTCAAGATCATCACAAATGGATCCAATAGAATGATCATTTGATATTTGAGGTGATGTTGGAATTGGAGGTGAAGCAATAAATTCAACTGGCTTTGGTTCCCTTGGACTAATCACAGAGCGATCGCATGTTAAAACTAATGGTTCCTTACTTGGATTTGTCAATGAATCTTGACGCTGCAATGTTGGTTTAAAGATTGTTGGAATTTCCTCGCTTGGTGCAAATGTGGATACAGATGTAGGTTGTGTAAAGTCTGTAATCACAAATGTTGCTTCCTTTGGCAAGATCAATGAAGTTGTATTCTTTGTGTCTCTTTGGATAGGATCGAATGAATTATTGTATTGAGCTAAGTGTGCAGTTGTTGGCAATGATGATCGTTTCTCAAATGTACCATTGTACAATGGATTGCTCCTGAATCTCACAGTTGGCTCTTCCTCTAAACGACTTCCGAAGTGGACAGTTGGAACATTCTCGAATTTGGAAGCAGCAAGACTCAATACTTTATCAGATTTTGGTTGTCCTGCCCATGGTTTTGATTCAGTCTTTGGCTCTGCAGGCTTGCTTACCTTCTTAAAGGTTGTATCAAAAGTAGCAATTGAGCGTGTTGGTGATGATGCAAGTTTCTTAGTTGGAGCTACTACAGTGTCATTAATATTATATCCAGTTTCAGCCATTTGTTTAACAAGACCATTGGTAATGGTTGGCATGGGCTTCTTGACGACTTCCTCAGTATTTTGAATGGGTTTGAAGTTATTTGAAAGTTTACGTGATATTGGTGGCTTAAAAGCTGACAATGGTGCATGTGAAAAATTATTAACTGTCGTTGGTTTCAAGACTGGAAGTTTGTTTGGCTCAGGAATTGATTTGAATGTTGGTGCTGGTGGCTGCTCTTTAGGAACAAATTTATCAGCCAGTGGTTTCTTCTTAGCAATTATTGCTTCCTCAGATTTGATGATCTTTGGTTCCTCATTAACAACATTCTTCCATGGGAACTTCTCCGTCGATACAGGCAAGTTCTTAATATATGGTTGACTATTCTTAATAGGAACAGCAGGCAATGGCGACACCATAGCACTTGGCTTATCCTTTTCAATATTTTTCCAGAAGTTTGCAGCAGCATTAGATGTCTTTGGAGCTGCTGGAGGTGATCCAGTTCTGGTGTCTTCAAACTTAGTCTTGAGATTTCCAAACTTATTTGTCCAGTTTAATGTTTTAGGTTCATTACGTTTTGCTGTTGGATTGACGTATGTAGGAACAACATTTGCGTTTTGTTTCTGTATGAATGCCAAGAATTTCTTATCATTTTCAGTTTTAGCTGTGAATTTTGGTGGATTTGGTGCATTTCCAGCTGTGAAAGTTGTCTTTAATCCAGCATTGGTACGATTTTGGTATGTATTGCTGGATGTTTCATTATCAGATGTATCTTTATGCATAAGGTCAAAAGTATTAACGAAGCTGTATGATTTTGGTATATCCACAGTATTTGCACGTTTCATCTTCATCTTCTTACTCATATATTTTGGTTGACGTGAAGTGTTGCTGGTATCTCTGCTTTCATCGCCAGAGCTATAATTCAATGATTTTTCAACTAATTGTTCCTGTATCTGTTGATTGCGCAAAAAGGTTTCTTTTGCTCTGAACTTTCCGTTTTGCGTATTTGCAAGATTCTTATTATTGTAATATTTCGTATTGATCATTTGATCGTCATCCTCGTCATCACTTGATGAAGATTCATCACTTCGTGCATCATTCACTTTATTTATATGATTTATAAATTTATTGTTGACGCTATTATTGGAACTACCGCCACTTAAATTGCGATCAATTTTTGGGACAATTTCCTTATTTAAAACATTCTTTAAAATTGGAACTGGATGATCCAAGCTGACTGATTGTTTAAATAAAACTTTGTGCTTTCCTGTTCCTTGTCCATTAACTTGAGCTTCCTTTGGAACAAATTGTGAAGGTCTCAATAATGTTATTGGCTCTGAAATTTGTCTTGTAAGGATTCCATTATAAACTCCTGGTGCTGAATTCACAAAAGTTGCTGTAACTTTTGGCTCAGGCACTGGTTCAACATTTTTAACTTCAATAAATTTCAATTCCTCAATAATTCTTCTTGCATCTGCTAATTCCTCGCGAGTTACGCCTACGGTATGTCGATTTGCACGATTTTTACGTTTATTAAATCTGTGTACATTTCCACCTGACCCACGACGTACGTCATTACTTTCTCCGTACTTTTCCGGGGACATTGGACTTGTTACACTCACAGCGGAATCTGCTGATTCAATATTTGACTCAACTTTCTTATCATTTGATATCAATCCAATTTGAAGACGATTAACAAGGGACAGAAGTGCTGTTTTCTTGTTCTGGTCTAAATCAATTTCACCAAGATTCATAGATTGTTGTAACTTTTCAAGTGCCGCAGTTACTTCCGTTAATAAATCAGTTCCTAATGTGTCTACATGTTTTTGCTGCTCTGGCTCCTCAGAAGTATTGTCACTGAGATTGTTGTTTGTGATGTCCTCCATATGATTGCCGATATTGTTCTGTATGTTAGCCGCTAATAATCGTAAATCCTCCCCACTCTCAGTACCTGAGTCTTCAATAGGAAAATCATGTCCTAAACGATCATTGTTATTATCAATTAAATTATTATTATTATGCTCACTATTCATCTTAGTAGGAGAATTATGTGTTGCTAAATCCTTAGACTGTTGAGCTATAGCTCGACTTAAATTTAATGTCAATATTTGACGTGCCGATAAATTTCTATATTTTGGATTCTGTAGTATTCCCGGTAAAAGCGATAGCAGTAGAGAAGACTCACCCTCTTCCGTAGATTCAACTTTATCGTCGCTTACACGATGTAGACTACTTCCACTGCTGCTGGCGTTGCTCTCAACCTCCAAATCAGCACTTAAATTTTTTACTAATTCTGCGCAAGCTACAATTATAATTTTAATAAGTAATCGATCGACAGAATGAAAAGAAAGGAAGAAAAAAAGAGAAAAAAAATTCGTTTCAGAATCAAAGAACTCAATGACATTCAGACACGACAAAGTTTCAAATCATGAGATCGCACAAGGAACAAAAAAATGTCAAGGAAGTCTAATTTCGTATGAATCACAATAATCGATGATCAAAAAGGAGGAATGAACTAAAATTGAGACATAAAAAATTTTGAGGAGTACATTAGCCATGACAATGTCAATACAATACCTTCTTTATCAGCCATCACTTGACGAATTCTCTCTCGAATTTTCCTACGATCGTCGTAATTTGTTGCTGAGTCCAACTGCATAGTTAGATAGTAAGGATGACATTAACACACATTATGATATTATTTCACAGCACATAGTTTTTGAGAACAATTAATTTTAATTAATGATCATGAAAAATACAGCACGAAGAAATAAGAAAAAGTGTTTCAGATGTGAAGCACATATAAATCAACATTTGAAACACTTTCTGCTTCTGACTTACAATTTTCTTTAATAAATCAACGTCCCAAATGTCGTTAATATCGTATGCTTTTGTTGATCCTGATGATGAATGTGAGGTCACTGTCTTTGTTGTAGCTTTCGATGCAGATGATTTCTACAATAGAAAAAAGTTGGGAATTGATTAGAGATTTATGCTGAATTTTATCATTTAAGTCTAGGAATCATCGTAAATTGTAGGCTTGCAGCCTTAGACCAACTACAAGGTACAGCCCAAAATTGTAGGTCTGCGCATCTAAAATGCTGGCATGCAGTTCCTATTCGAAACCTATTTAAATCCTAGGTAACCAGACTGACTACTTGAGGATAACTTCATCCATCTGTGCTACAACTTGAACTTCCATAATGTAGCACACATGACATGGACGATTAATAAAATCATTAGGATTTATTGGCATAGACTCAATATTTATGAAAGCTATGCATGTAAATAGCTTGAATACATCATTATTGTGCTAAATTGCCATAAAGTCCTGTAGTCTAGATTGCTTGACTCTTGACCTATATTTATGATCGTTGACCCCAAAAGCTCAATCATTTGATTATTTTCAAGTTGTCGGCTATGGACTCGATTCGGACAATTTTTAATGTTATCGACTTTAAGCTTGTTTTATAGTTTGCCGACTACTATGATCTAGAATAGTGTTTTCTAGATTTCCTGACTTGATAAATTGAGTTAACAGTTTTATAGCAGTTCCAAATTTAAAATTTTTAATTACTTCAATCTCATCGTCTACGCTTCCACTTAGACTAAAAAAATTAAGACTCGATGTAAATACGAGATGGAAAATTCTTAACAAAACCGCTATTATGAACCGATACATTGGAGTGATCAATTTAAACTGAACTGAGAATTCCGATCATTCAACAAATTTTTCATGACTTATTTTTATTTTTATTGTCTATCGATTTCAGTCTGTATTGAAAGGATTCTATTTTTATGGGATGTTTATAGAGTTCGTTTAACTTATTTTCTTTTATTTTGTTGCTGGCTGGAATATTTATTTAAATTTGGTAGGCTTTGGAATTTAGAATTGAATTTTTGTGCATTTATAGATCCAGTTATGCAATGGGATCTTTATTTATGGATGGAATTTTAAGACTTTCGCTAGATCCAAACAGCCATAGAGCATGCTTTACTTAAAAGCAAAATCTTTGACTGTGAGGGAGAAGTGCACGAATTTTTGGAATTGGATTCATTTACACAGCAATAAAACATCAGTCAACCCAGCATACAAATTGACAAATGTCCAATAAATCTGCATTGAGGAATATCTTATTGCAGAACAGCTGAAACGTGACTTAATATTTATTTAATTACTGTCCTAGCACAACATCATCAAGGGAATATACAGAATGTCTGATGAAAAAGTGACACTAATTATCCATTTGATTGCCAATAAATCCGCTATTACTTCCTATTTTCCCGAGCGACCCAAATGTTTGGCGGCCATATGGCTTCCAAAAATTGGCAGCTTCCACTTGGTGTTAATGGAATAGATTTAGCAAAGCCTTTAAAACTCCGTGGAAGAACCTTTTTCATTTGTGCCGCTCGGGTTTGTAACAAATGTGGCGATTTTTCCACACTTGCCAAAATTAGGAATTAATGTACTAAGAGAGGATAGCCCCTCGTGTAAAAATAAATCGTAGAATGAGAGAAATCACGAGGGAAATCCCAACAACAACAAAAGTTTTGTGCAGGTCTGTAAGTACACAAGTTCAATCAACAAAAAAATGACATGTCTAGCTGAATAATTTCATTGGTCAATGTACTCATTTTGAGGAAACATCGACACGTTGTCGTCGCGGAAATTTGCGATCATTTTAAAAAACTCACAAAATATTTTTCATCTCCTTATTTGGCCAAAAGGTGATTTTTATATTTTCGAAATGAAAATTTTCTTCTTCTCACATCTCAGAGATCAGAGCAGCAGGTACGGATAGATTCTCACGAGAATGAACAATTTCCTCTCTCATTTCATTCGGTGCTGCTTAATTGAGAAGAGTTTTCTAATTGGATGTGTGAATTTCATAAATTAAACTTTTTGGTATTTTACAGCAATTAAGGAATTTTTGATATCAAACAGCACGTGCGTTTGAGGTGAAATTCATCTTGCTTCTTCTTATTCACCACAAATATTCGACCGAGAGTAAAAAGAGTTTCTACTTCTTATTTTCCGCGCTATCGAATTAAATGAAAATTTTTTCACTTTCTCGATTGCACAATTATCGGATTTTACTTTTAATTTCCCATCCCCGTAATAAAACTTTCTTTCGTTTTGGGCGCCACAAATATTTATTTGCACTGTTCGTTATGCGGCCTGCCACACACAACTAATTCTTCATGCCACTAATTAATTGCAGCATAGTGAAAAACATTCGTAATGTATGTACACAAAATAGTTTCGGAATGAGATGAATAAGAAGAGGATAACAAGTCGGTGCGACAAGCATAACATAGTAGTTGTGCTTCTTATTCTAAAACATTTTCATGAAAAAAAAAATGTTATTTTTGGACGAATGAGGTCAGTTTTGTTGTAGCTATTTTTGATCATAGCTGATGCACTTAATGCTGTAATACCACAGAAGAAAAATATTTTCATTTCAATGTTCAGCACTTGGTGAACCTGAATTCAAGAAAAAAAGTTGTGTAAACTGATTCGTATACGATCTTGTTTCTGCATAATAAAACTCAATCGTGAATGAAAAACTAGCAAGCTTTTCTTTTTTTTCACATTTCATTCACAACTATTTCGA
Organism: Chironomus tepperi; assembly: GCF_022539635.2. Lineage (NCBI taxonomy): Eukaryota > Metazoa > Arthropoda > Insecta > Diptera > Chironomidae > Chironomus > Chironomus tepperi. The sequence continues at coordinate 178,323 of NW_027226259.1, forward strand.
ATATTTGTGAGACTTTTGCGGAACTGTAAATTGCATAATAGGCCGAAAATCTCGCACACAGACCAGAATGTGTGAATTTTTTTGTGTTGTGATCTTTAAATTTATTGTAGGTGTTCATCTATTTCGTTCGAAATTTTTCAAGCACAATATAATCGTTGCGCTAATAATTTTAATAATAAGAAGGTGGTATGTATGCGTCAATGTGAAGCTGAGAATTCCTTCATACGGTGGCTAGACATATGCATTGGATTTTCAGGGAATTCAACTATGAATTTGTGTTGAAAATTGAAATTCAAGGGGAAGAAAATAACGGTCATTTAGTATTTAAAAAGTAACGGAAGTTCAAAATTCAAAAAGGGAGTTCAAGATTGAACTTCAGTAATTTTTCAGTATTTTGAAATTTGGTGATCACGTAAGCATAGAAATCAGTCCTCTTCAACATCATCCAATTGTCAGCCTGATCATCCACCGGCACACAAAAAAACAAATACGAATGTTGGCATTTAATATTTTGTTAGCAAAAAAATGTGCAAAATTTTCTTATTTTTTGTTGGGAAAACAATATAAAGTGTTCATGTTTTGTCTGTAGACAAGTAAAATATTCTTCAAGTCATAAAATATTGAGATTTATAGACTATTAAGTTGGTATAAAGTGAAAATGTGAGTTTCGCATTTGTAGATTTGCACAAAAATGCCATTAATAAAAAGTGAGGTTAGGATTAGAAATTATGCTTGTTAATTATTAATTATAGCAGTTGGTATTTCTGACATTGATGGCATTGCTGTTCATTTATCATATCTTAGAAATAGGCGTCTAAATTCTTAGTCTAACTGAATATAGTTTCCAACTTAAAAATCTCAAATTTTTCATTTTCGAGGTGAAAAAGATACTTAATGTCATATTTCGACAGCATCAATTAGTAGTGCAAAAGAAAAGAGTTATTAATAGTTTCTCTTGTCAATAAATCACACCCAACTTCCTTCAAATTTGACCTAAATCATGATGAGCTTCTCCGGAAATTTCGAGCAATCATTCATCGCCGGTCAAATCAAATTTATTGCAAAGTGTATCGCTATAATAGATTTAATAGCCCCCCTTAACTTCTGATTCACCATAAAGTTTTTGGCATCTGTTTTAAGACTAGTTTTTTATTATATTGTGATCTCAATTCTATTTTACAACTTGTTTATATTACTCATATACACTTCTTGTCTCGAGTGTATTATTATTATTGGAAACGCATCGACTAAGAATTGGAAAAATCTTAAAAAGTTTCGAATTGCTATTTTTATGTGCTATTTAAATTTCACTTTAAAATATCAGTGATGGACAACCTGTGTGCCGCGGCAAAAATGATTGATGTCCATGCACCTAGTGTCGCCAAAAATGTTTGGAAATATCAATCGAGGATTACCATCAAGATGTGCCGAGGCACACAGGTTGTCCACCTCTGCTTCATATTATACAGTGATTATTTAAATTATTCAGAGATATTTCTGTTGTTATTGTTCATTTATTTATTTTTCCTATTTAATTATAGCTTGCAAGTACAAAAAGCTTAGAAATTAAAAAGCCGGGCTGTACTCGCCAATTGAAAATGAATCACATATTAAAAACAGACAGAATTTCACTGACTTGTGTCATTAATATCACGTACTTTATTTTCTCTGTTGTGATTTTTAAAAGTTTTTTCAACTTTTTTATATTCAGACGCCATTTGGCAGTGAGGTTCAATGTTTTGGCTTGCTTACTTTGTGAATTCCGAGAATTTCTCGCTTTAAAATGTCACATTTATGCGACTTTTCTGAGAATTTTTTAATTTACATGATTTACTGACTTTAAAGCTGTTTCTACCTCCGCAAATACATTTTGATCACCAAATATCCGCTGGACTATATTGCAAAATATACAATACAGGGGTGTCCAACCTTTTTTTTCGTGGGACACCTTGATGGTAATTCTAGACCGAAACCGGATACGCCATATCATTTTGCAATCATTTTGGTGCCGCGACACACAGGTTGTCTACCACTGATATACATGAGGTGTGAACTTAATATCCATGACGATCAATTTATGCGAAACAATCCCTAGCTCAACTTAAAAATGACTCTGACAACATCAAGTCCATTAGTCATCTTACATAAACAGGCACAGAATGGGATTAAAAATTTAAATGAACTTGACACATTCAAAATTTTTAAAAATAACCCAGCATAAAAAATATTTTAAAAATGACGCAATGATACTTTTTTATGTTCACAACCTTAGGAACGACATTAAAATCATCCAAAAATCTTTATGGCATATTAAACTTTACATATGACCTGTGAAAAATGTGATAATTCCTGCATCAACTAGCACTCTTTCTGTTAAAATGATTAATTGCTTTGTTTACACATCATGTCATGTCCAAAACTATGACATTGGCTCTTAATTAAAAAAAGATGAAGTAATTGATATTATTAGTCGATGATCAATGATGATCGTGACTGATGAAGATGGAGTCTAATTATTAGTTTCCTTAATTGTCCAAAAATGTCAAGCCAAAAGTGTCTGGATGCAGCTCATTAAATTTGGCAAATTATATACTTTTAAGGCACAATGGGAATTTTTTGGAGTCTATTGCAAATTAACCTCTGTGATATCCATAGTTTTGTGGATTCGTAATGATAGCTTGGAAGTTGTAATTCCTTCAGACTTAGGCCTTTATTGGCAAATATACCATCAATTGATGGTTCGGAAGACCTCACTTATTCTTAATTTTTGAGGATTAGTAATCTTTCAGAGGTTTAAGGTTAAAGTACCCAAAAATCTCTCAAAATACAGCAACAAATTTTTCAATTTAAGAGAGTTAATTAACTGCCAAAAGTAAGTATACCGAGTAGACAAAAATACGTTTTTACCGGCAAACATTCTTGACTATGCCTAGTCATACTTAGAGATAGGAGATAATTGAACAAAGGCATAGGTTGCCATGATAAAATGCCCTTTATGACAATTCTACTTATCATTAGCTGATTAGAGCGTATCATTGTCCACCAGGGTTACCCGATCGACGCACTACTCATATCTTATTATTTGCTGTGTGAAAAATGTATCGGTCTTAAATATGGTTCGATATGGACTCGTTTACACCCAGTCTTGCCTCTAACACTCCCCTATATGAGTTTTTTTCTGATAAACAGCCTGTAACTCCCGAGTTTCGTATAGTTACTATCCCAAATAAAATTATTTAATAATTTGTCAAGCTGTGATCAAGACAAAAATCTCCAGCTGCCAAAATAATCTCACCGACAATCACAGACGTCACGAAAAAGTCAAATTAAGGAGAACGAAATTTTCACCTTATTTAATTTGTTTCTAAATTTATTCACTCTATTTATAATCCAATTTGCTTTTTTCTTTTTCTATATTTGCAAGCAAGACATTTTTCGCCCTATTTGTTCACAGTTTCATTTGTGGCTTAATATCAACATCTTAATTGCGTTCAATGTAGCACGATTATAAATAGATGACGATTTTTCATCTTCCAGAGTAGCGAAAAAACACAGCGAAGCATGTCATGCAAAAAGCTAGCAAGCGCAAGTATGAATTAAGAAACATAGAAAATAAGAGATATTTTCTAAAAATAAAGACATCCAACAAGAAATCACAGCTTAAATTCGAATGATTTAATGACTTGTGTTTACAATCTTGAATTTATAATTGCATGGAAAATTTGACACCCCATATGACGCAATAGTTTGATTATTGGCTAAATGATATCGACCACGCGTGGCTTACTTGTGGCATATAAATGACGGGGATACAAAAAAGAATCTTCAATGATCTTCGCTTTTTCCAATTCGCATTTTTCCTAAAATAATTAAGAGAGACTCTATTTTTATCAACGTATTTTCAAACGAATATATAAAAACAAAGTAAAAAATTGCTTGTGGCATTTCATTTTTAAGAAAGAGAGTGAGCGTACGAATGGAGGTGTGAGGGATGGAAACTTTTCGTTCATAAATCAGGAAGTTAATTAATTATTTTTTTCAAATAAATTATTATAAACATTAAAAAGTAATTAGTTAATTTATTTGAAACCGCCTATTTCGCGTAAAAATCAAAGCAATCATTTTGCTAAAAATACCAACGACCTTGAGGAAATGCGATCCCTTTGATGATACAAAGAAAGAGCACTCACACATAAATGTCATGTCGCAGCATACATTTTAAGATGTGTGAACGGAAATATAAACAAAATGCTAGATTTATTTTTGTTTTGACTGACTTTGTGTAGGATTTTATGAGGTTTTGTAGTGTATTTTGGATTATTTGGTACTTGATACAGTCAGAGACTCTAGGGAAGCGCTTAAAATCTACCGGTAGACCGATATCAGGTCAATGTACTCAATTTTTTGAGAAATCTAGAGAATTCTTGAATTTAAAGCTGAATTCAGCATGAACTTGAACTAAGTCGGCACTACACTGTCTCTATGCTTCATATTTGGCTTTTCTGAGAGCTTCATACAATCCGGGTTTGTATGTAGATAACAAATAAAGAATATTTTGATCTCTGACATTAACTAGTACTGATCTATGCTAATAATTTGGCAAATTCCACCTGAATCTCTGAAATTTTTGTAAGCATCTCACCTTTTGCCAGCATCGATTCGAATGAGCTTAACATTAGAACATGCCAAAAGTTGTCAAAAGATAGTGCCAACTTGAAATAAACTCTGAACACAGCAATAAGTCAAATTTCACTCTCACCAACGAAATAACTAAGTAATTAAGCACCTTACCCAGCGATTTTCAGTTTCCAGTTGAATAAATATTCAAGCATTTAAAACTATAAACTATAATTGACAGCGCAATTATCCAATCTCCCTCTAACTTGGGTGGCACAAATAACTCAAAATAAACTGCTTTCGTCTCTCAATCTCAAAATAAAACTAAATTGTTTGAATGATAGACTAGAAGTGGCAAACATTAAATCAAAAAAACATCTTCAAATTGAGTACACAAGCACTGATTGATGGACGAAAAACTGCGCCATTTATGTATGACGACTTTAATACTTATCATCCACATTCTACGTAGAGCGAAGATCTCTTGAAGTAGAAGAAAATGTATAGTAAGTCTGTATTGATACTTGGCATTGAAAGAAAAATGGAAAAACCTTAAAGGCTGCTGAATGATATAAGGCCAAAAAATTTTGGGACGACTCGTGGAGAGTCTTACAATTATATTTTATTATTATTAATGACGGATAGATAAGGTAGATATTTTGAGTCAAGCTGTATTTTCATTGATCACTTGCCAATTTACACATGAAACCCGCTGTCGGATTCACTTTTTGGTGTAGTTTTGAATTAATTTTTTCGTCTACATTAATAAATGCAGTGGTGGACAACCTGTGAGTCGCGGTAAATTTCATGAATTTATGCCACATGCGGTTTCGATCAAAGCTTATCAACAAAGTGTGCCATGAAAAATCAAAGGTTGCCCAGAACTGATAAAATGTATCGAAAATCGAACCAAATTTAGTCATTTTTTATCGAATCACATTTGCGTACTTAGAGGAAAGAAACTCTTCGTTTTGTATACGCAATTAATTGATTTCACTTTTCTTTCTTTTCTTCTTATTTTACGCTACATTAAATTGCTTGAAATTTTTATACACAATGTGATGCGCCTATAAAACTTGTGATTTATTTAAATTTTACTTCACTTTATTTTTAAGTCAGGTGCGCTCCAATTAATTTTCATTTACTCTCTTTGATGATGATTACCTCAATTGATTACGGCAAACTGTTACTAGTTCTTTCTTCTTATTTTCAGCTCTGATCTGAATTTTGCAATGTTTACTTAAATCCAGTAGAATTTTTTTTTTTTTGCTTTATTTTTCCATCAATTCTGGAAATCTTTTAATCACTTTTTTTACTTTTTTTTGTTTTGTGGATGAAAAACTTTTCAGTTGCTATTTCGACATCAATTCAACCGAAACTGAAAAAATTGTCTGTGTCCAAAAAAGAATGAAAAACTCGCGAAAATTTATTTTTTTTTTCTCTCTTTTTTCTCGCGTTTTCAAAAAGTTTTCTTCGATCTTTACTAGACACGCTCAACAGAAAATAAGATTGTTAATGCGAAACGATTAGTATGAGCTTCAAACGAAGACTGAAAATGTGAAATGCAATCGTAAAAGTAAGATTAATTAACAAAAAAATATACTTTTCTTCCTACCTTTTGGCGAAATGCTTCGCGATCATTTATAATTGAGAGATAAACATTAGGGAGAGGCTTTTCGTCTCTCAGATTGCATATTGAGATACATTCTTCATTTTCTCAGTTTACAATGCGTGAAAAACAGATGTTTTCAGCAGATGATGATCGTGAATATTAAAAAGAAAATTCTGTATAAAGGATGAATTATTTCCGCGAGCTATTTCTGTGCCTGCGAACTTTTATAGCATATGGAAATGTCCGCAGCAGGCATTGTCATGAATTTATTGCATTTTAAATGCATCCTTTAGTGAATACTCAGCTTAGAGATAATTAGAATTAATTAATGAAAATGTCGAGGCACCTGCAAAGCTAAATTTCCTTCATTTAGACTTCCTTGACGATCACACGAGTCAAAAATAAAAGAACGATTTATTTTGCAAACTAAATGCTTTAATCAAGTTTATTAAGCTTCCAAAAATATTTTCACTTTCACGTGTTAGACATTTTGCTGTTAGATTAATGACAATGAATTTTATTTTTGATTTTTTTTCGATTGGGGGGAACATATAAGAAAAATATTTTAAATTTAGCTTACTTTGATTATTCTTTGATCAATTGAATTCTCTAATACATCCTTATCTTCAAGGTGTTTAATAGGGATTATGACATACTTGATCAGCATCCAATTCAAATCAAAACAAGCTTCATTTCAAACATTTTCAATATGTTACCCCCTTCAAAAAATATTCTCAATATTTAAAAATATAAAAATCAATTATGAGAGATTATTAGTCGATTACTGAGATTAAGATATACATATTGTATGAGTCAAGGTCCATCAACTTAGCATATTTGATAGATTTTTTTGCAAAAAGCACTTCTAAATGAATGATCAAGATTAAATTTCAATTACTAAAGATATTCATGGTCAAGATTTAAAAGCTAATTCGAGCAAGAAATCACTCAAAAGTTAATGCACCTTGGAAACAAAAATGTCAAATATTTTGACAGCATATAAAATTGATACATAAAAAAGTGTAAAATATCCAAAAAACATATAACATAAACTGACACATCTTAAAAAGTCTACTTCCTTACCGTTTTAGTTTTTGCACTGCCAGTTGACAAATAATCCTTTGTTAGACCGGAGCTGCTCTCAATTGTTGTCATCAGGGCAGAAGCACCGAAAAATTTATTCAAAAGAGCTTTAGCTTCAGCGTCTTCCTTAGTATCACCATCATCGATCACTGCAAAAAAGTAAGAATATTATTCACAAGTTCTGCAGTACATCCAATTCAATCAAACCTTCATCAGCATTTCTCATATAAGTAATGACTTCCTTCACACTAGTAGCTTTCTTGTCATTATTTAAAAATGACTTAGTCTCACTTGACTGACTCGATCTGACTGTCTTTGAGACACTACAGCAATCTGAATCATGATGATCCACAGATGATCGCTTGCTTTCACTTCTAGACATCTTCGATGATGAGTCTTTTCTTACAAACTTTTCTTTAATTTCTTTAACGGAACCATTACGAATGACTCTTGGAGTTGACTTTTTATCACTTTCGAATTTTTCAACTTTAGTTACGCTATAGATTCCACCTCGTGAATCTTTTCGCTCTGTAACTGACTTCGATTTTGTATTCACACCAGTTTCACCACTGAAGTCTGATGGATCTGATGAGTATTTCGTTGTTTTTCGTTGCACTACAGCTGGTCCGCCATTTTCTGAATATGACACTTCGCTGACGACTGTGCCAGTTGCTGTAAAGTTATATATTATTAATAAGAATTCATTGGATATACTTTAGTGACTTACTTTTACTTTCTACAACTGCAGGACTTTTCTTCTTGAGAGCCTTTAAGCCGAACAATGGAACTCCATTTTCAGTTGGACCAACACCATAGCTTGATGTAATACAATCTGTCTCATCACAGCATGTCTTTGAACATGATTCACGCATTGTACTGCTCTTCTGTGTACTACTGGTTGCCGATGTCTTTCTGATATTTTTCACGACGCTTTCTGTGACTTTTCCTTTATTATTTTTGTTGAATGTTTCAATGATTGTACGTGGCGATGCAGTGGATGTGACTTTAGTGGTTTTTGAAATGACTTTTGGTTCCTTATCACCCGAAATTCTTGTTGTGGTTGTCGTTGTAGTCGTAACACTAGTCTTAACTCGTGATTCATCATCTCTTGGTGCTTTAAACTTTTCTGATGTCTTCCTTTCAGTGACTTGCTTTCTAATCACAGGTTCATTACGTGTTGTTGTCTTTGTTGTTGTTATTCTTGAAGACTTGAGTTCACTAGCTGATTTACTGTCTTCAATCTTCTTCTTGACTATACGAATTTGAGCACGGATGCGTCTTCTTTGTTCGTAGCCAACAACAATTTCCAATAACTTTTCAAGTTCATACAGATCGAAGATTTCTTCAATATTGATTGTTTCACTTCCGAGACTGACTTTTCTGGTTGATGATGTTGTGCTTGTAGATGTCTTGAATGAATCAGTTTTCTTCAGTTCAACGCCGAATTTCGTTGGTGATCTTGGAGATTCTGGAATTTCATCTCTTGGTTCCGATGGTTGCTTAGATGTTGATCTTGTTGAATCTCTTCTAGTCTCATAACCTTCGCGAGCTGTTCTGCTTAATTCAGACTCACGAATTTCAGCTCGTGCGACATGTTCAAGAGATGAAACTGTATGCTGCATATAATGTTTATCACTGCTTGACATTTTTCTGGTTGGATGATGAATCTCCTCGGATGTGATGGATGTCGTGTACTTCTCTTCAATTGAGCTTTGTTGTGACAATGGCTTATGATAGGATGTCTCACTGTCCAATTTGGATGATGAAATTCTCTTTTCGAAAAGATCTTTCTTGGTAGAAACTTGATCCTTCATATAAATTGGAGTTCTATCAGATGAACCACGTCTTGATGATGGTTTTGTATCAGTGTCCTTCAATGGTGACTGTCTATCAGGTGTTCGTTCATGGACTGGCTTTTCTTGAACAGGCTTTTCATATAATTTACGTTCTGGAACTGGAGTTCTCTTGCCTTCAAAAACAGATGGACGAGATAAAATATCACTTTGACGATTAATCTCTCTCGTTGTGGATGAATTAGTCTCAAAAACTTCACGTGCTTTCTTGATAGCTTCTGTACTCTTCAATGTTATTTCCGATGACTTCAAGTTTGTTTTTGTATCGCGTTCAAGTGTCGACATTTTTTCATTATGCATAAATGAGTCATTGATGTTCTCGATCTTGTCACGAACATGCTTTGATGTCTGTTTCATAATATTCTTGACAAGCTCCGGAGATTTTTGTGGTGTTGTTGTGCCAATTTTCTCAGCAGATGCGATAAATTTATTGACTTTATCAGTAACACTCAATAAGCATTCATCATTTTTGAGATTCTCATCGACTTCATCGATAGATGTTGTGAGCGTGTCTTCAAGTTTTTGCTTAGTAACGGTTTTAGTCTCGTTTGTAATTTTTGAGAATTTGGAAACTTTCTCATTCAAGCTTAATTTTGCATCATCATCGACATCGTCAGGAACATCTTCCAATTTATAGTCATCATCTTTCTTGAATTTCGATGATGTTTTGGGTTTCTTAAGTTGATCAACAGTTTCATTGAACTTATTGACTTTCTGGGAAACACTCAATAGATGTGAATGTTCTTCTTCATCATCTTCTGACAATGCATCAATCTGTACTGAATTTCTCTTACGATCAGCTTTTTCAAGAGTTGAGGAATTGATAATCCTTTCGGTTTCTTCAAATTCTTCTTCCTCAATGATTGTATGACCTTTTTCAGTTCCAACTTCAGTGATTTCGAGTCCAACAAATTGATTTGTTTCTTCCTGGAAAATTGGGACATTACGGACTGCCGGCTTTGTTTTTCTACCATCATCAGGTTCTGTGACTTTATGTGGATGTAAAATATGTTCTTCATTGACTTCATCGTCAGTTTGAACTGGAATTGGAACAACTTTATTCGGTGATGGTTCTCTTGATGATTTAGCATGTTGGACATTGATGTCAACTTCAACATTGTCAAGAGTATTGGAATGTAAAGTTGTTGTATCTCCATTAATATTTGTCAAATTAATTGTCTTTGTTGTTATGCATTTGACTGGTCGCTTGCTTTCCTTTTTAGGTGATTCTCTTGGCTTTTCGACGGTTCCTTTTTTGTCATTCTTGATGATTTTTTCACTGAATGTTCTGGTTACCTTTTCCTTGTCATGAATACTTGTTGTCTTGGTCACTGGTGCCGTATCTTTGCGTGTTTGAAGCAACTTCTTCTTTGTGGACTTAGTTCCAGGCTTGTCGATGTTTCTAATCAATTCATGATCAGTGTCACGATCAGATTCAGGTTCTGTTGATGAGATATCAGTATTTTGCTTCAATAACTTGATATGAGGAGCAACCTTAAGATTCTTATTGCTCTGAACTGTTGTTGTCTTTGTGACAATTTTGCTAGTGACTCCACGAGATGGCGAGATTGTGATTTGTGCAGTTGTGATGTGAGTTTCTGGACTTTTTGGTCTTGTTGGACTACGACTGCCCTTTCTTCCAGTTATTCTTGTTGTTTCTGTTAGATCAGTTTCTCTTGTTGTTCCTCTTGTCGTTGTTTCTCTTATATCAGTTTCTCGTCTTGTTCCTTTTGTTATTTCCGTTGAATCAGTTTCTCGTCTGGTTCCTCTTGTTGTTTCTGTTATATCAACTGTTTCTCTGACTCTTGATGGCTTTCTATCATCAGGAACATTTCTATTAGTTTCTGGTTTATCTTCAGGACGTTTTGGATGAATATTCTTATGAACTACATTCGTAGATTTAGTGGTTACAGTAGTACTTGTTATATTAGTAGTTTCATCATCATTTAATCGATCTTTCGGCTTTTTGGATTCCGTTGGCTGTTTACGAGTTGGGCTTCTCTCAGGTGTAGATGCTGGAGCATGTTCAATTTTCTCATGCTTGATAAAATCGGTAGTAGCACTTGTGAGTGACTTTCTCTTATTAGTTGTTGTGACTGACGACTTTTCAATCTCCTCAATTTTAGCTTTACGTTCACGAATTTCTGAAACACGTCCAGGTGCTTGACTTGCCTTAGTTGGTTTCAAATAGTTTGGAATATCTTTAGGCTCTTCATCAGGTTTAACTCCAATGAGCTTCTTTGCTCGTTCTTCAAATGTTTCACTTCTATTGAATGGTCTCTTATCACCTTTTGGTGTCTTAGTGACTTCGCCATCCTTAACCTTTGTCTTATCATCAACAATTTCACTAATTGTAGTTTTAACTTGAAAGTCATCATACTGATCAACATTTTCAATGTTAATATTGATCTCAATGTCCTCATTATCCAAGTCAGTAATCATTTTTCTGTGATCACTTGCTGAAATATATTCCAAGTCACTGACACTTGTTGTTGCTGACATATTTTTCGAGTCAATTGTCTGAATGATTTTCAAGTCATTGATTGTTTTGTCGATATTATCAATCTTGATTGTAGCTGTTAATATATCTTCTGGTGCATCTTGTTCATTATCATCATAATTTGGTCGCTTAGATGGTTTTGATGGACTGAAGTCTCGTGGAAGCGATGTTGTTTGTTTTTGTGGTGACGTACCTCGTGAAGATGGAGTTGACTTTACTGGAGTTGATTCTCTTGGATATGTGCCTGTTGGTGATGGTTGATACTTTTGTGGTGATGTTTCGCGTGAGTGGGATGGACTTGATCGAGCAGGAGATGATCCTCTTGGATGAGATTTTCCTGGTTGATACTTTTGTGGCGAGGCATCACGAGAATCGGATGGACTTGATCGAGCAGGAGATGATCCTCTTGGATGAGATTTTCCTGGTTGATGCTTTTGTGGTAATGGGTCACGTGAATCGGATGGACTTGATCGAGCAGGAGATGATCCTCTTGGATGAGATTTTCCTGGTTGATGCTTCTGTGGCGATACATCACGAGAATTGGATGGACTTGATCGAGCAGGAGATGATCCTCTTGGATGAGATTTTCCTGGCTGATGCTTCTGTGGTGAGGGATCACGTGAATCAGATGGACTTGATCCTCTTGGATATGATTTTCCTGGTTGATGCTTCTGTGGTGATGGGTCACGTGAATCAGATGGACTTGATCCTCTTGGATATGATTTTCCTGGTTGATGCTTCTGTGGCGATACATCACGAGAATTGGATGGACTTGATCGAGCAGGAGATGATCCTCTTGGATGAGATTTTCCTGGCTGATGCTTCTGTGGTGAGGGATCACGTGAATCAGATGGACTTGATCCTCTTGGATATGATTTTCCTGGCTGATGCTTTTGTGGTGAGGGATCACGTGAATCAGATGGACTTGATCCTCTTGGATATGATTTTCCTGGTTGATGCTTCTGTGGCGATACATCACGAGAATTGGATGGACTTGATCGAGCAGGAGATGATCCTCTTGGATGAGATTTTCCTGGTTGATGCTTCTGTGGCGATACATCACGAGAATTGGATGGACTTGATCGAGCAGGAGATGATCCTCTTGGATATGATTTTCCTGGTTGATGCTTCTGTGGCGATACATCACGAGAATTGGATGGGCTTGATCGAGCAGGAGATGATCCTCTTGGATGAGATTTTCCTGGCTGATACTTTTGTGGTGATGCTTCACGAGAATTGGACGGAATAGATTTGACAGGGGATGTTTCCCTTGGATACGTTTCGAATGGAGCTGATGGATGCTTTTGTGGAGATGTTGAACGAAGTTTATCGTTTGGTTGACTTGAAGCTGGTTTTTGTGGTGATGTGGCTCTAGGAGTTGAACCTTTAACTGGAGAAGTTTCACGAGGCTTAACCTCTGGTGTGACTTGATGCTTCTTTGAAATAATAATTTCCTCATCACTTTCATTAGTTACTGTTTTAGTGACGGTTGTCTTTTTAATGTCCTGCTTTGTTGATGAGACAGTTTTTGGAGATTCATGGCTTGGTTTTTGTGGAGATGGAGTCCTAGGCTTGTCACTGGTTGGCTTTTGTGGTGATGAAGCTTTTGGTTTATCGTCTCGGTCACGGACTGTAGAATGGGTGGTTTCTCTTGTTGTTGTCTCAGTTACAGAAGTAACATTCTTACTTTGTGGCTGTTTATCTGGAGTTGAAGATGGATACTTATCAGGGCTGTGACTTGATGTTCGTCTTTCTGTCGTTGGAACTTTGTCTTGACTTTTTGGAGTTGTTCTACGATCAATTGATGGATATTTTTCAGGGCTCTTAGTTGGTGTTCGGCGATCTAATGACGAATACTTTTCTGGACTTTTAGTGACTGTACGACGATCCAAAGAATTAGTATGCTTTGTATTGTCCTCCTTTCTAATGTCAACATTTGATGATCTCTTTGTAGAGATTGTCGATGAACTGTATCTGCTGTTTGTTTCACGTGATGGACTTCTACGATCTAAACGGTTTGTTGATGATCTATCAGGTGGCGGTGTTACGCTACGTAATGAACTTGCAAAAGCTTTATGTGCAGCATCAACTTCCAATTGGCGTGTAATTTTCTGATCTTTTTGTTGCTTTATTTGATCATCGATACGCTTCTGCTCCAATTTTCTCACTTCCTCTCGGCGATTAATTTCATCGCGAGTTTTTTCAATTTCATTAACGACTCTTTTATCGTTTTGTTGAACGATAATTTCAGTTGTAACATCATACTTTTCGGTATTGCGCTCATTCTGAATAAAATCGCGTGTTTTGTGGTCATGTTTATCCTTTGCGGTTGGACATTGACATGATGTATCGAAAATTTTCTTCGTTACTGCTTCCTCGACAATCTCACGATTTGTTGAATAATCATCGCTTCTGGGCTGTGCCTGTTGTGTTGTTGTATGAATTATTTTAACATTCTGTACATTTTCAACATTCTTGACATTTTTGGATTGAGTGTCATCAATTCTTTCGAATCTCTTTGTTGTGACTACAGTTCCATCATGCAATTCTTTCTTCTCAACAATTTGCCTTGTTGTTGGATTTGCCATTGTGACATCACGTGAAAGAATTTTGCCTGGTTGCTCAGCTAAACGGAAAGCTTCTTCATCTTTCGGTGTTCTATATGTTGTTGTATCGACTTTTGTAGTATTGGTGTCAGTACGTAATGATTTTGTAAAGTCATCATTTTGACGTTCCTTAGTTACTGTATTTGTGGAAGTTCTTGTATCACTAGTGGAATCGATATTTTCAAATCTTTTAGTGGTAACAATTGTTCCATCATGAAGTTCCTTCTTTTCAACAATTTGTCTTGTTGTTGGATTCGCCATTGTAACATCACGTGAAAGAATTTTGCCTGGCTGTTCAGCTAAACGGAAGGCTTCTTCATCTTTCGGTGTTCTATATGTTGTTGTATCCACTTTTGTTGTATTTGTGTCAGTACGTAATGATTTTGTAAAGTCATCATTTTGACGTTCCTTAGTTACTGAATTTGTGGAAGTTCTTGTATCACTAGTGGAATCGATATTTTCAAATCTTTTAGTGGTAACAATTGTTCCATCATGAAGTTCCTTCTTTTCAACAATTTGTCTTGTCGTTGGATTTGCCATTGTGACGTCACGAGAAATGATCTTTCCCGGTTGATCAGCTAAACGAAATGCTTCTTCATCTCTGGATGTTTTATAGGTTGTATCGACTTTTGTTGTTTTGGAATCAGTACGTAATGATTTTGAAAAGTCATCATTCTGACGGTCTTTAGTGATTGATGTTGTTGACGTTTTTGTATCATTTGAAGAATCAACAGATTCAAAACGTTTTGTTGTGACAATTGTGCCATCATTTAATTCTTTCTTCTCGACAATTTGTCTTGTTGTCGGATTAGCCATTGTTACATCACGTGAAATGATCTTTCCTGGTTGTTGTGCCAATTTAAATGCTTCTTCATCACGGGATGTTTTGAATGTTTGATTAGTCGATGTTGTGGATGTTCTTGTGATATTTTCAGATCTTGCATTATCATCTGATCTATCATTAGATATTTTTTCGTATCTCTTAGAAGTTACGATTGTTCCATCACTAAGTTCCTTCTTCTCAATAATCATTCGAGTATTTGCATCAGTCTGTTTGACATCACGAGAAATAATGTTGCCTGGCTGTTGAGCAAGGCGAAAAGCTTCTTCATTTCTAGTTGTTGTATTGGATGTCTCTGTATTTCTCGATTGATTTACAGTTTCGGTTTGATGCTTATTCACATTTGTGGTTTTATTGTCACGTTGTGTATTTGATGTTGTTGTTGTAGCTTGAATATCTACATGTTGGGAACTAATCGGCTCAAATCTCTTTGTTGTAACGATTGTTCCGTCACTAAGCTCCTTTCTTTCAGTAATCATATTAGTCGATTCATTTGCACGTTCGACTTTACGTGACAAAACATTACCAGGCTGTTGAGCAAGACGTAAAGCTTCTTGAACAACAGCTGGATCTTGTGAAAGCTTAACATTCTCATTTACATTTGACTTTTGAGTGTCATAATGACTAGATGACTTTACAGTACTTGTTGATGATCGTCGAGAATCATAATCATTAGCAACATTGTGGAAGTTGTCATTTCCGACCATATTGCCACTGACATCACCAGTATTGTTTGATGTACGAATAGTTTTTGTTGAATGACTTACTGATGATGATGATTTGCTTTCCGTTCTCTTATTTGTATCATCCCCAGTCACAATATTTTCATTTAATACCATATTGGATGACTCGCCGGTTGTATGAGTGAAATTGTTTGCGTCACCATCAAAACGTTCAGTTTTGAGTTCTTCATTTTTGCCAGAGAATGCTTTCTGACCGCCTTTTACGGCAGTAACGCCTTCAGTTTTTGCCAACATTTTGTCCGTTCGTGCTTTACCATCGTCGGATACTTCAGACGATGTTATTACATTCCATCCGCCAGTATTACCAAATTTGATGTCACTAAATATTGTTTTTTTGTACAATTTATCGAAAATATTAGTCTAAAATATTTAAAAAGTCATGCATTAAAACCTTACCTCATATCTGTACCGTGAATCTCATTGCTTTTTAAACTTTCGAAACTATGATCGGCCATAGCATTACCATGACGACTAGTAATTGGTGTCTTTGCATCAAATGATTGTTGATTATTAGGATCCATTTCATTAACATAAAATTCTCTCAATCGCGCCTCGCGCAATTTGTACATATGCGATCTAATCTCCTTCTTACGTCCAAAATCTTCCGTCTCTTGCCACTGTAAAGAATGTGAGTTTATTGTCAATATTTTTAATACAATATGAAGATTATTGAATTAAATTTTCTTTTAATACTAAGTGGGATGTGACAAAATGTCTATTATCAAGAACACACACGAAATTATTGGTAAGTAAAGTTCGAAAATTATAATAAATCTATATCCATATTCGATATAAAAGTGTCGATGAACTATAAATGTTAATGTCTCTATTTCGGTAACGTCAAGTTTCTAAATTTGATTTTGTAATAATAACAACAGATTGTTTATGGTTTTTGGGAACTCTAGAATTGACTCTAATGTTGAGTTAGAAGATCAAAATGTCTCACAGTCAAATCATAATTATAACGTATACGTTTTGAAGTCTGAGACGATCAAGTTTAATATAGAAATGATTCATATAAAGTAAAGCTTTAAAAACATCTAGCAAAATCCACCTACAGATTTGATTTGCCATAAATGGCCTTTCTTCTCTATATATTCAAAATGTAATAAAAATTCATACTAATTTTTTTGTTTTTTTCAAACTGACTGTCTATATTGAACGACAAGTTGAGAGACTTCTAGACGGTAAAAATAAATGCCGAAGCTTGGATTACAGTCCGATATGTCGATTTCAGATATTATTTTATGTGACCTAAATGAAGTGTTGATTTAACCAGCTATGTTGTCCACCTATTTACTCCAAATGTTTTCTTTTCGTCCATACGGTTGAATAAACTGTAACTTTATTCACAACATCTCCCCGATCGATACATATTATTCATGTCTGCCAAGTGACAATTTGTATACTAACTGCCATAAACATTGCCATATGGTTGCCATCGATAGACTTGTGCCGATCGGGTCAGCATGTTTGATTTCAGCTAGGCAGTGCTAATGGATCTCATTTTAGCGGAGCATATTTTACCATAATTTGGACTAAAATTAATGGATATATAATTTTCTATTCATTGACAATTCTCAGCACAGCTCAAATTAGCATCTTTAGCTAAACAAAGTGGTGAATTCATGGAATTTGGAACAAATCATAGTCAAAGTCTATATGACATTATAATGCAAATTGCAGACGTGGGAATTGCTGTGAAAATTATTCATTGACATCTCTTAATCGATTATTTATTGTATTTTAAGTGATTTTTATGTTTGAAATAGTTTGCATGACATCACGTCAGCTTTTAAAATAGAGACGATTATGACACATGATAGCTAGACTCGCGGTAATGAAAATACAATGTTTATTGTAATAGGAGCGAATGCAAAGTCTATAGAAAGATGACATTTATTATTATGGAGAGTGATTCGCAGGAAATTGTTAGAGCTATACTTTGAGTTTTAGGTTATGTGATATTTGGCAGTTAATTTGTGATCTTCATAGACCATTTTTTGGAAGTTTATCCCTGAAAGGATGATCTACTATGGACAAAATTATAAATTGATGCCATTTCAATGAGATGTTCCACATTCATCACTCAATCATTGCCGATCATCAACAAGACTGTCGAAAAAATTCGCATAAACCTCAAAAATAATTTGAAATGACCTTAGCTGTATAAAAATAGATAAGTACAATCATTCGATGCTGAGCTGACTCTACTGACTCTTGAAAGAACATTAAATCAAATGAAACTTTAAATTTATCACTCCATAAAGTGAATTAACTTAAAAAGAAATAGATTGGTGCTTTATGGAATAAAAATTCTGCAATATTTCATTTAATTAAGTTGATTGAATGGACTTAGGAACGCGCATATTCATTAAGTAAACACAGTACCATTTCTATAGCAAATTAATGTCCGTTTTTTATTATAATTAACCATTGAAATCATAAAATTCGATGATTTTATGGTCGTGGTATGTAATTTATTTTCATAGGTAAATGTGCACGCATTCAAGTCTAATTTCTCATGCATGCATATATATTTTGCTGGTTTCTTTGGAAGCTGGTGTGAATTTGGACTTAATTTGAGTTGTTGAGTTGTGGGATTGGCTGGATCTTATTAGTTTCAATTAGTAGTGTGATTAGGACTAGATTATGGATTATAGAGCTGTGAATAGCCTAACTTAAGTGTTAATTTCTAACATTTAGTGACCAGATGGTTCCAATTATAGTTGTAATCATAATTTGAGTTAGTCTATATGAATTAAGCTTTACTTTGAGCAAACTTTCTGTCGGTCTGGTCACTTTGGAATAATCCACATGCTGAACTTTAATTGCTCTTCAGGTCAATTGTCAATTTAGTCTATATAATGAAGTTTTCAACGGTATAACTATTAGTTAGTGTCCAAAATTCAAAATCTCAAAGGTAGATCATCAAAATTCGGAAATTCCTTCTAGACTTGTTCCTAACAATAACTCGAATTCAACCACAACTCAGCAAGTCATTTGCCCAAAAATGCGTCCAATCCACTCACATGCAGACACTTTCATACAACTTATGCTAATGTTCAAACTTCATTTCTTGAACGAAAATCATCATTAGTTGTTATGTTCTTTTAATTCACCATAATCGACCACTAATTGGAACGTTCACAATAAGAAATTTAGCCTAATTTGGTCTCAAATTTATTTTTAAGCAATTCTTTCTCCTCCATTCACCCACGCACTTGAAAGTCATTTTTCAACAAAATTTGAAACTTTTTATATATTTTTTAAGCAGTCCAATTGCCAAACAAAAGATAATTTTTTATTCATCGAGTCACAAGCTTAATTTTGAGTTGACCAGAGATAGCACTGATTTACAAAGCGGCTTTCTATTCATTTAACAGCATTGCATTGCTAATTAATGGACACAATTTCCGCCAAAATGTTCTCATTAGTTAGATAAATAAAGGCACAAACCTAGATTATTATCTTGGGAACAGCACTAAAAATTAATATTTAATTTGTTAATGTCGCGGTTATAAACCTCTTTAAGAATGAAAAATTAACTAAATAAATTTATATATTTTTTTGTATAACACAGACTTATAAGTTTATAAATATTTCGCGTTATAGTCGGAAAGTCAACTTCACCGTTCCGAAATCCAAATCGAACTGGAGAAAAAAAAACACCATCCAAATAAAAACAAATGCTGCTTTAAAGTTGAAGAAAAGAAGAAAAAAAAATCTCTCACAATGCGCGGGTTTCTCTACATAGCACACATTCACAGGCACTCGCAAAATAATATTTAATAAAAGCATCTGTCATTTATGGCACACGACTTTTTATTGCAATTTTTTAGTTCCATTAATAATAGATTTAAATTTTGAAAGTTGTGCAAATTTTCATTGTTATTGTTATTCTTTTATCTTTGACCCCTACGTCATGTGACATGGAAAATTAATCAGCATTTCATTCATGACTGATGTAAAAAAGTTAAATGACCACACAGAGAATCGCTCAACATCATAAATGCAGTCAATTAATCTCATGAGAGACTTTTGAGTATATCTCGCTCTATACACCACAATGAGAAGCCTTCCAGCAAGTACTCAAAAACCGCCTACTCACTGCTTAGACCCGACAATTTGTTGGCTTTATAAAGTCAATAGAAATAAAAGTTTAAAAAATTGCACTTTGTAAAAGAAAAATTGAGTTGGTGATTTTACAGCTTCTAAAAATGTCTCATAAAATTTTCACTGATTCTTGCTTACTAATAATATCTCTCTTCGACAGAAAAAAAAATATATGCACCTCTAGTTGCATCCCACGTGTGATATTTTATATTTCATTGCCATGATTATTATATTTTATTAATCAAATTTGGTATGCGAAGTTCTTTATAGGCACACATTATGAAAGTGAAAGAAAATTTATTGTAAAGAACAGGTTAGCGATTGTAATTTGGAATATATACAGTCGACAATATGTAAATGAAGCAATTTCTTTATATCATGTTATAAATTTATTGTCACAACTTTACGGAAACTTCCTTTCTTGACAATTTTTGTTTCGATTTCTATTGAAATGTGATATTTGACATCAACCAGCTATTGCTAATAGCCGGCAAAACAGAGAGATGTCTAACAAAAGATAAATATAGTGGCGACCAGAGCTCATATTACTTTAAAGCAACAAGCTATTGTTTTTGTTTTTTATAATTTTATTATCTATTTGGATGAGCTTGGATTGTTCATGCATGTTTTAATATTTTTGGACTGACATATACAAGCAATTTATCAAGTAAGGTGGAAATGAAGACATATATAAATTGCTTCAAGAACTCAAAAGCTTGTTGCTGTTTAAAAAACAATTTATGACAACTTTCCAATATTCAGAACAATTTTATTGCAACTTTTAAAAAAAACCGTTATTTTTTATTTTTAAACGACAAATTTCTTCATTTTTCTCAATCAGGGCACTTAGCTCAGAGGAAAGAGTACTTGCTTCGCATGTGAGGGGTCGCGGGTTCGAACCCCGCAGTGTCCAATTATTTTTTCACTTTTTTCTTCTGAATTGTTTAAGTTAAACTAATTTAATTTAATTTTTCAAAGATTTGATGAATTTTTTTCAAAGATGACTAAGATCTCTCAATAAAAGATTCTGAAATCTGCTCGTACTTAGTACCTAGTACTTTTTAAGTAAACAATTCAGTATGCTTGCAGCTTTACCTAGCAGTCGCATTCAAATTAAATCCTACACTAAACAGTAGAACAAAAGGATGTCATCATCATCATCAAACTTAATTTACAGTTGATATTTGAGCAATTATCTCATATCCCAGAGACACAGTAACACAAAAAACATCAAAATAATTCAATTTAAATGCAGTATTAAAAGCATTAAACCTTCAAAATTACATTCAAGATCAAAATTGTTTTTGAAAAACAGGAAAAATAAGATTAAGAATTTTATACTTTCTTAAACATCTGAAATTACTCTAATTTATTGAGGATCTGACTGTCAAGATTCATCAGCATAGAGCACACTGCAATAGTCCTATTAAACTGTTTATTAAACGATGATAACACGCAAATGATGAAGTGTATGGGTTTTAAAATGTATAGCACAGTGATGATGATGATGACGATAATCACGCCATTGCTTTACTGTCACCTGCCTACGATCTACGCTTAGGTGAACTTGAATAATTTTTATTCAATGAAAAACTTTTTTTTATGTGATGATTTCATGTCAATTGTCTGATTTTCCACACACAGCACATTCATGGGTCACAATATGAGCTCATATGAATCAAAAGCATGTGTCAAATCGATACGTTTAAATGAAACTGATCAGTGTTGATTTCAAGAACACCCTCTCAGTAACCTAACCCAAATTTTTTTATTGTTATTTTATTTCCCATACGAGAATGTTCTTTTGTGCTGTAATAATAACAGGCAATTTGAATTACAATAGTATAAATAATAAAAAAAAGGCTACCGACACACAGAAGGAAGACTTCTTAAGCTTAAAATGGAAACGATCCATTAACGCTTTAATGCTGGCTACCTTAAAAATCACCTAGAAAGATATGTCCACTTAGTTAAGAGCTACTTCAATTTATTGTCATTGAACTTTGTAGTAATAAGGCACTTATTCTAGATACTACTGCTGCTGCTGCTGGTTGAGCTGGTTGCTTTTTTGGTCATTGCGACAATATTGCTTCATAACATACTGTGTTATTTCCCAAATTTGTCATTTTAATATCTCATAAAAATAAAAGAAAGACAAGCACACACAAAAGCTTCATAATAAAGGAAATGCTTTGCTTTCTTCTTATTGATGTGCTTTAAAAATTAGAACTAGATCTGCATTTTTACTGACTGTTTCATATTTAAAATCGAAGTCTTTTATAACAGATCATTGCTATTCAAACTATACACAGACAGTAAAATTAGAACCTAGCCGTGTCCATTTGGGTTTGGAGATTTTTTAGCCTTTATAAGAGATCGACTTCATTGTTTAAATTGATTTTTTGCTGATATTTAATAAGACTTTAATAAGAAATAAATGAATTGTTTAAGAATACATTAAGTTAAGAGTTCAAATCTCTAAATTTATAAAATTTTTGACGCCCGGACTACATTCTATTTTTTCTCTGATGACTTATATTTTTTTAAAAATTTTATTAATTCATAAAAATTCAGTGTCAGCCAAACTTTTCGAAGCCACGTCTTATTTCAACTCTATGCGCTTCTAATCACAAATATCAAACCAACCTTCCCTACTACATTTTTTATTGTCTACCAAAACGATTCTTCCAATTATTATACATTGTTAGGTGGGTGGACAACTCGTACCAGCAATTGAGGATGATCTCTCTTTCTTTCTCATGTGCGGTATAATATTCTCAACAAAATTAATATTTTAACAATTTTCTGAATCATTCCAAAAATGAAATGGCATTAAATATTTTAGTTTTTGCCCACTCTCTGTATTTTCATTTTAGATTCTAATCAACACGAGCACGCAACGAGTTGAATTCATTAATAGGATAAATGCAGTATAACAAGCAATTACTATGATTAATGTTGACAGCTTACAATAAGTGAAAAGAAATTAAATAATTGACATGCCATACATACCATTTGGCGAAGGAGATCTTCGTCCTTGATATAACTCAAATCACTAGCCATAATTCAGCTTGTTGAAGTTAGGTCTCGATTGCAACTTCCGATCAACTGCCCACTCTTCTGAAATTATAAAATTATTAGCTCATTATAGACCATGAAGAGATAACGAAAATGACAACACAATTTGCATAAATTTTAATTAGAGCAAGCTTGTTTAGCCGGTGGCCAAAAGAGACAATAGGCACTTATCCATTAGCGGAATCAATATAAACATCTAATTGATTCATAATAAAGCTCGTGACAGGATTACTGAACTACCTGTCGTTCCTGTCAAGCATTTGAGATGTTGAGTGCTTTACTGTTAATACGATTAGTCTCAGCAAATAAAGTTGTAAGTATAACTTTATTATTCTCATTTTACTTTAGAATGAAATCATTCAATATGTATATTAGTTTGCTTGTTTTCATTCATAACTTCGTATTTCCACACGGCTATTACATCATCGACAAGTAAATGAATGCAGAAAAAAAGCAAGCAAGCAATGAAATTTTGAGGATTGTGTCATATGGTATGAGAATTTTGAAATACAGACTTTTTTGCTGGAATTTCTATAAAGAAGGCAGTTTTTCTGAGAAGGCGGAAAAGTGTCCACACTAAGAGGTCAATTTATGGTTTATATTGCTTAATATTTTTAATATATATTCCTTTAATATCCATACGAGCTATTAAAATTGTATCAAGTTCTCGTTTTGGATCTCTTTAAAATTTATACTGTGCTAAATATTTTGTTTGCTTAAGAATCAAATTTATTCGTCTTAAAAGACTCAATGGTTTGAAACTTCACAATTTTATCTTAAAATTGACATCAACAAGTAATCTGATCACCAAATTCCCTTTAATTACTAACAAAGGAATGCCATAAAATTCCAAAAACCAGAAATTGATTCCGAATTCTCAAATTAAACAAGATCCAGTAAGAAATTCTGTAATTCTCCCATAAATCATTCAAAAATCCATGCACAAAACATTTTTCGGTCTCTTTAACGTCTGTAATTCAATACAAATTCTTTGAAACATTCCGATGATATCAATAATATCCGTATTGATGCATCCACCTTCTTTGGTAAATCATTTATTGTCATTTAAATTGAAAGACGAGACGAGTCTTATATTGCAGGAGTCCATAATTTAAGAATCTTTATTGCTGTTGAGTAATATTTGAGAAACTTTTTAATTCCATTTTAAGGAGACTGAATTGCTTAATTAATAAAGAAAGTGCAATTTATGGTGTCAATGTAGTTATAAAGCACGGATTGTGTAAGATTTAAGTTGGTGAAATTTTGAATTACAGACAGTTAAGGCTGTAGATTTATGGAGAAGATTGTTGGAATATAACGTAATTTAGATGATTTTAGGCTCTATTTTGAGTACTCAAAGAGATGCTTTCTACAAAAGAATCTAAAGATTGAATATTTAGGTCGATATCGTCAACAAACCCGACTAAACATCGACTTGACATTGATTTGATGCCGGATCTTTTAACTAATGCTTCACAGGATTGTATATTAAGAATTCTGCTTACATAACTTGCCAAGAACAATCAAGAATAATATTCCAGTCCAAAAACTCAACAAACTAGAGACGATGGCAATAATTCACTCCAAAAATCTTCTCATCAACCATTTCATTCATAAACTCACATTCAATGTCAAAATTATAGACAACAACAGTAAACAAAAACAGAAAAAAAATACAGTGACAAGTTCAAGTGAATGAATGAATTGCCTTTCAACATCCACAATGATTGTGCTGTATAGAATAGAACAGTTGCCTCAAAACAAAACACAAAAAATGGAAATTTGCATTCGGATTTGACACTACATGCGTACATACAAACAAGACAATAAAAATGTAAATTTCATTCAATTAATTGCTATTAAGAATAAAGTCGTGTATGCTTTTCAGATTTATTATTACAGCTGTGTCGTGTACACATAAATTAATATCAATTTGGGTGCAACAACGCACAAGCATGTAACAATTACCAGAAAAAAATCCGTTGAACTTATAATTTAAAGTCATGCAAATATTATGGCTTTTTTTGGAGCACTCAATGATTTCGTGGAAGTCAGATGAAAATTTCAAATATTCATGCAATTAAAAAATTAGTATATCCAACCATGTGCTGTGTGACTTTACTTTTAGTCTACAAAATCACTGATTTTCATCGAATTGCATGTAAGCAAGCTTTTTTTCAAGAGAAAAATAATAAGAAACAAAAAATTACTGATGGAGCTGAAAACATAGGCAAACGGCTTAACCATAAATGGCAATGATGGCCGATTTTGTATAAATAAGTGTCCATATATGTGAAAAATATATTATTTTTATTTTTTGCTGTTGTATATACACACATTGTATCAAGAAGTGAGTGAGAAACCTAGAGATGCTGTAATCGCATAGATCATTGGCATTATTCAAGTCGACATAACTGAAGTATCGATGCATGAGAAAAATAAAAATAAGAGATGAGATCATCATCAACTGTAAAAAAAATGTTTAAATTTCCAAATTTAGCGATGCAAGTCTATCAATAACGGGAATCTGCAGTCTGTTGTGATTGCACAATATACATCACTTACACCACATTTGTACTTAGACTCGAATTATAAGTTCTTCCTTGAGACTTTATTGGAAACAATTTATTCAGCGCTAAAATTAATTCGATTGAGTCAATTTGCTATTTTGCAATAAATCATGTGTCTGTGGAGCTTACAAAAAAAAAATTTTGAGGTTAAAATTTATTCGTGTCATTTAATAGTCACATTCTAATGGTCATATACGATGAATTGCCCGTGGAGAATCATGAGGAATTTTAATAAAATTGCAACTATGTAGAGCTACAATTTGGATGATAGTTTGATTGGTAATTGAGTGATTGTCTTAAACTCACATCTTAACGCTCACAAAGTAGACAAAGACTCGGTAAACTCTTGACACCGTGGAGCTTCTGTACAAACAAACTGGACCTTTTGTCGATCGAGAGACCAGAGACCAGAGACCAGAGACCAGTCGATCGTTAAGGAACTACAAGAATCAGGTTTATTATCCGAAATTCCCTCAACTTAATCCAATCTTATTTTTCTCAGAATCGCGGTAATTACAGCTGTGTCCATAAAGTAAATAATGCAATTAATCGAATGATCAGTTTTAATAAAAGTAACCATTTTTATAATGTAATAAAAGCTCCTTAATTATAATAGGTGGAATAAAGATCATTTTTGATTCATTATTATTAGCAGAGATTAGTCTTAATTAGGCGACTGCTTTAAGTACTGCATAGTAAATATGGTATGATTAAACGGTGCATGATTAATACTAGACGTAAATTTGTGATAAATAACAATTAATTAATTTATAAGGTGATGCTTTAGTCACCTTAAATGCTAAGGAAGCAGCAAAACGCCTTTCTAAAGTGACTTATCTGACAATCTACAACTTCTATTTCAATGCCTATGCTCAAAATTCTAAACATCCCTAATATCATCAAAAAAACATCTTATCATCGTGATTTTGGTCATTTCTAGGTAGTCACAAACAACATTCATCATAAATTCTTAATTGATCAATTAGTCAGCACGTCGACACGACTAAGTTAACTTAAATTAAGACTACAATATCGAAAAGTTGAATTAATTCACGCTCGTACGTGTCATATCGCCCACTATAGATTAAATGACGCGGTATTGCTATTCTAAGTCTAATGACAGGCTATTTTTGATGTTATGTTTATACGTACATTACTGTTATGAATTATAATTAAATTTAATTTAATTCAATAAGAACGTGAATTGCCTAAAATATTCTCACAACTTAGTCAGTCAGAGATAATATTTAAATTAAAAATTAATTGTGTTTTTCATGCGATTTCCATAAAGGGAGGACATGTCTGCAATTGTACTTAAATTGAGTTCCAATATTGTTGTTTATGAAGTAGCACTTATTGCCGTATGTTATGAAAGATGGCGTAGTCGATATAATTTTTATTTTATGTGTGCCAATAAATCACTTACTAAATTGCAATATTGTTCTTTTTCATACCCACATGATACATAGCCTTGAGAAAAATGCCCTTACGGTCAAGCGGCAATCAGTTTTCTATTATTTAAGCTATAGATTTTCATTCCAGAAGTTATGGACACATGATTACTAGTTTTGCTGTCAAGAAGGAATTTTACTATGGAACTAAAGTACTGGATCATAAAATCCGTATGGAAATAGCGTGATTACTGATAATCACAAGTCAACATGTCCTTACGGCAGGCCAATAAAATTTCAAAACATATGGTACGTGCGAATATAAATAAAATTCCATATACATTACTCACTTTTGATCATTGACTTTTGTAAAAGTACTAAAATACAGACAGAACTGAACTCATTGAAGATCACAGCATGATAATGTTATGACCTGTCATTCCTTTCTTATTTTTAGACTGCAATTTTTGAAGGATTGAATTCCTTAAATAACTCAAATTTGTGCAGCATATGATCACTTCCCCTAAAAAGCAATTCATCTCTTGGCAACATAAACACGCGAATTCATCAAGGCCTTCCAAGGAAATCTGACCCGACTCAAAGTCTAAAATGTTCAAAGATGTCTCAATTTTGGATGGCCAACAAATTCGCGTGCCTTAGACACATAGACGGTCAGATACAGACTGATCAATTGATATCTTACACACAATTATGAGCTATTGAATCAGAACATCATCGAATGTTGAGTATCAAGTGATCCGTTATGGAATAGCATATGTTGTGATGTAAACTAATAAATCTCATAATAATTAAGAAATCAAGGCAGATGTTATGATGAATTGCCTTTCAATTTAAATAAATCATGCTTGACATTTCGTCTAGAATGGCCTACGAATGCTTATTAAATACTTAGCATACATCTATCAAAAATGTAAATCACCAAAAAAGTTCAAGTACTTTGGATGTTGCACATGCTGTGTCATGTACACTTATTTATTATTATATCTTAATTTGGAAATATATACAAAATACTTGATGAGATATTAATCTTTCATGACAAATAAAGGACTATTGTTAGTCGCAAAGTTCAATTTTACTTTGACTGACTATTGCATTGGCAAATCTTGTCAGTGACATCGGAATTTCTTCTTATTTTTACTATTTTAAATGAATGTGGGGAATTCCATAGATAATTGTGTGTTTGGATGATTGACAGATAGTGCTGAATAGAGAAACATTTAACGGATATTATTTGAATTTTTAGTACAGATCATAGTTTCTTGCCCCTTTCTTAACGTTCATCTTTTAAATTGTTAAATTGCAAAAATAAGAAAACAAATTTATTTTGGAAAAATTTACAAAAATTTGAAATTCCAACTTTCAAGCACTAAGATAATAGAAACAAATAATATCTTTCTGTGTACAGCACTATTTACATGGATAATTTCCACATCCAGTACTTAAAAATATTCAAATCCATAAACTTCGAAGAATATAATCTCATCGTAATCAGATATAACATTTAATCCTTTCATAAAAGGAGTTACAATCAGCTTAGCACTTGAAAAGCACCTTGCATTAGAGCTATCATAAAATCAATCCCCGGAATTCCCCATCTACATGGATATTGATATTTTATTGAGAAATAAAATAAAATCAATGAATAAAATTAAAAAAAGTGAAGTTCAAGAAGAAGAAAAAGAATTGCAATGAAATTTTAGTCAAAGAAACGAATGAAGAGAGAGAGAAGAAAAAAAAGCTTCCATAAAAGGCAATGTCAGTGATTAAATAATAAAAAGGCTTTTGCCTATTTACAAAGTGTGTAATTTCTTTTTTGTTCGTTCAATTAAAATGCGCAGTGTTGAATGAGAGTTCATGAATATTATTGAAATTGGAAGGTTGAAGCATCAGCAGTAACAAGTCGAACACATGTTCACTGCTGTTTTTGTCCAGCCAAATATTATTGACCGAATAATATTTACAGATGTAGTTGAAAATTAAAACACTGAGAAATGACAGTAAATTGATTTTTTTTGGCAATTGCTTTCGGCACTTCTGGTCCTAACTAAAAGTTTACATTGTGACCTTAACGATCACTTTCCAAATTCTCAATGCGCAATTTTTGTAGATGTCCATAATGTTGTTATTAATTTCGATGAATATAAATAAATATAATATTCACGAATATGTCAAAAAAGCAGTCATTGCTGAAGAGAGTGACAGAGAGAAGGAGATTGTCGACTGAAGGCGAATGATATGAAACATGTTTTATGATCTTTGACAAGGTCATCATAATTTATCTCCTTTTTATTCCATAATTACTTCTACTTTATGCATATCTGAATATTTTTTTCGTCTCAATCACTTTGGCGTGTAGATTAATATTATTACCGTATGTGCACGCGTTCATGACTAGAAAAGGAAGTGTCGGCGTTTCAAGAAAAGGGCTTGCCTCTTTCCTCTTATTGTTATTATTCAGATCAATTTATAAAAGCTCATTAACGTAAGCTGATTGATTTTACTATTCTAGAACAAGTTGATGAAAGCTATTCCTAATTCCTTTAATACGATTGAAATTTGATTTCTGTGATTGATTCCTTTGCTACTTGAATTAATTATGTCAACGACTCGTATGAGTGCAAATATGCATGAATCATGGAATTGCAATCATACATTCAATGAAACACAAAACAAAATCCGAGAATCGTTCAATGATCGCATTCGGATTTTTATGGATGTGACATCCTTGTAGCTAACTTTACTTATATGAATCAATTTAGAGACAGGTTGCAACAATGTATTTGATTAAGGTTCGATGTGATTGATGCGTTTAAATCAATTTTAAAGGTCCTTACTTTTATTAATTGAATTTTCAGTCAATAACAACGACTGATTCACAATTCTGCCCAATTGCATGACCTAACCATAGCATGTGACATAACCAAGCACATGACATTCAACAAAATATATAGAATTCCTTTATATACCATTTAAGTCCATCAGATCCACGATCCAACAATTAAAATGCCAGCATTTGGATATGGAGAAATCCCTAAAGACACAGACCTATTCATCGTTCACATTTATAGTATACAAATTAATACAGAATAAATTCACATTAAACAATTCTTATACCAACATGAATGCACCAAAGCCCTTGAAACTGTCAGAATATTCACTCACGAAAAAAGAATAAAAAAATCTCGTCGTTTCCATAAAATGATAAAAATAAATTCCTGTCTATAGAGGCACACACAGGCTTGAGTGAGTAGCTTGTGTCTAGAAACATTTCTTTTCTCCTTAGCAGTTCATCAACGATCTGAATCTTAGATATGAAGTTTAATTACCCCAGTACAGCAGTCTTTTAGCATGTAACATATATCAAGAGCAAACAAGTTGCACATAAATGGATAAAACACATAAAATTGTATAAATTGGAAGTTGCAAAAAACACACACAGCATGTTTGTTTTCTAAATTGGCTCAAAAAAATCCTAATAAATTAATTAAATTTTAAATTTATCGAAATCACATGTCAAATAAATTTTATCATTTGTTATAAACTAATTAACATCCAATAGACTATAATCCAAATTAGAATTATGATAATAAATACAAACACGAATTTACCGATTATGGAAGTCCAATAAAAGTTTGTTCTTGTAAAAATATTCATAAGAGATTGAGTTATATTGAGAATTAAGATTAAAATATTGAACTGTTAATCGTTGAATATGTTTTTAATGGATAAAAGCCTAAAAATGGCTAGTCAACATACATGACTGGAATTAACATTTTGCATTGATTTTGGCAAATAAAACCAATTGAAATTCTTAAGATAAAGTCAATTAATATGAATCTGTGGTATTTAAATTTTCGAAATTTTTTTGTTGGTCACCACAAGATCACGTATTTTTCAAACGCACTGACAACATCCAAATAAGGAAATCTTTATGTGACCGTCTATAAAAGAAGTGAAAAAAAGGTTTGTTGGCATTTCTAGACTAAAAATTCACACGTGAACTAATAAATCAATTTTTAACGCACTTTTTAACGACAAATGAGGCTTATTTAGACACATTAAGCTGTTTTTGAAAAGGAGATCATGTCTGTTAAGTGCTGTTAGTGTCTTTTTAGGCTTTTGAGTGATTTTTGAGGGCGAGAATTGAGACATGAATTGTGATTTAATGATAATTTCCCTAGCAGCACAAGATTGTCGAAAGGATATGACTAAGTCACTGTTTATAACAAACTAGAACTCGACCATAAACGGCAGAGGACTGTATTTTACAATTTTTTGATGCAATTCTGTATGAACTCTAATTTATATCCACAAGTAGATCACCTTGTCTAAAAAGTCTAAGTTTAAATCCTATGATAACTAATAAGCATCAATTACTGATCACCATAACCATCCCTCTAATTTACAATCCAAAAAAATAAAACTTCCAATAATTTATTCTATCCCATCAATCCTGTCATCATTATTTTATCACTGCATAGCAAATAAGCCCACAATAAGTTTGATTTATCAGAAATTTATGCAGCACAATTTACAAACATCCAACTGGACGAGATAATATTTCATGAATAAATTACAACATTTTGTAAATCAATTAACGCATATCATCGTACATTCACTGGCGAATAAAACAAGAGACTGGACATGCTAATGAGTTACAAGATATGGTTTTAAAAGCAATTTAAAAAGTGTCTCACTGTGCGGTGAACATGAAAAGACTTTCTGTTGTCCCAAAAATGACCATTTTGCGTTTTTTGTGGACATCTGTTTTGGATACATTGATGAATATTTGATGAAGTGGCACCACAATTGGGTGATTTTTTATTGTCATTAGACAATGCTAAGTTAGTCATTCAACGATATTTAATGATTTTAATCCGATCGTAATCTTCAGATAAAATTGTAAATTAAAATGCATTTTAAATCAATTTGTATCTACTGCCTACAAACTAAACTAGCTATTAAGCTCATTGAGATATATAATTTGTTATACGTTTTATATGTAATTAAGAAT
Source organism: Chironomus tepperi (assembly GCF_022539635.2). Classification (NCBI taxonomy): domain Eukaryota; kingdom Metazoa; phylum Arthropoda; class Insecta; order Diptera; family Chironomidae; genus Chironomus; species Chironomus tepperi. The sequence goes on from NW_027226259.1 coordinate 210,368, forward strand.
CATTGAGGTGTTCATGCCTGAACATATCTTTACCTTTTGAATTGTAGAAAGTTCCTTTAATTGATAGCTATCTTCAGTCTGTAGCTTCTGCGAATTTTATTTTAACTTTTTTTCTTATTTTCACTCAAAATTTCACAAAGGTTGCTTAAATTTTTAATTTTAATTTTAAAAATTTTCAATATAAAAATTCGTTATCACGTTCTTAATATTGCACAAGAATCGTCAATTTTTATCACAATGTCATCGATATTCACAGTTCACAGATCACTAGAAGAAACGCATCAAGTGTGCGAGATCAAATCCCAATTGCGTCTGGTTGACTCTATTAATGAAATGAAAATAATAAATAAATAAAAAAAAAGTTTTCGCATGACTCTCTCAATAAAGCAGCAGCAACTAGCAGAAAAATAAATGTAAGGTTTATTGATGGTTGTAATGGTGTTTGCCTTTTTTAACACATAATCGCCTTTTAAGTTATATGCGGTACATGAATTTCAGACGAACATTGACGCAAAATGAGGCACAATTTTTACGTATTATTTTGCGGTCACCACAGCAAAAGAGCAGCTTAATGGAAAGCCCTTAAATACATCCATACACAGTCATATTAATAATAATACAGTTCAACTCGACGACGATGCGAACTGCATATTTTTATATGATGTCATCATCATCATTTGAACTTGTTCGTTTCTTCTCCTTTGGCTGCATTTTTGTCTTATTCCTTCTTATCGTCTCTTCTTATTCTTTGAGAATTTCTTCATTTCTTCAGTTTTTTTGTAAATATTTAAATAAGATCAAGGGTCATAAAATTCCTAGATGTATATACATCTCAGTGTGACGAAGAATGGTGTAAAGGAGAAATGGAAAGAATTTTTTATGTTTATTATGAACATTAATTTGACACATGTTAATCATTATGAATCAAGTTACATGTGTTTTTAAATTGCGTATATTTAAAATATGAGATAGTCTTCTTATTAGAATATTTATGTTTTTCTTATGATACGATCTACTACAATAATAAGATTATTAAAATAGCAAGCATAAATCTTATTGGATTAAGGAATTAGATGTAACGTATTTTTAAAATTTAAATTTCTGATTTTCGTCAAGTTTTCGTTCAAATTTCAACGATTGATGGAAAAATTACAAAAACATTGTTTACTTAAACAATTCATGATTTTTAAGGATACTTAGTGCCATTCATGAATCAAACTTACTTTATTAAGTCATATACAATCATTAACAACAAAAATCAGCAAGAATCATCAATTAAAAATTGAACTAATCTGAAATTCATCTTATCATCATAGCATCATCGACATCGGATTAGAAATAAACGAAATTTTTTATTTAGAGAAATTTGTAAACCACCTGATTATAAATTTGATTTTCCTTAGTTATATCTCATTATGTTTCCGTTAATTTAGTTTAGTTTAAGAGTGAAATGTGTTCTTAAGATAATAAACATAAGTGCAGTATTAAATATCAACTAGATTGTGCAAATATCTGAAATTAAATTTTGTGAAAACAAAGTCAATGAACTTTTTCAAACATGAATATTAGACATTAGAGAAAACAAATACTCTTTATATCTATCCGTAAAGTATTTTTTGCGCTTAAATCACGAAATCACGACGTCGCTAATCATCTATAATGGGTTCGAATGGTAACTGCGTTGTTGTAGTATGGGAAGTAGAATCAATTTTATTGAATAAATATGTACCATACTCATCATCCGTCTCACAGCATTTGGAGAGAGCGTATGCAAAGAAATTGACCCAAGTCTTCCTCGGCGATTCCGATGCAAACTTAATTGAATATTATGTGAATTTAAGAACAATGAAACAATGTTCTGAGAAACCAGATGCTGAGCATCCTTTAGTAAATGTACGAAGACAGTTTTATAATCCATCAAGTCCTGCAGGGAAAGGAATTCGATGGGAATATTCTGGTAATACAAATAGTGAATGGCACCAATATGATATGGAAATTCAATGTTTAATAGAGGATGCATGGTCGAATGGAAGTCAACAAATCGACATTTCATCATCATATATTCATATGCCATATATTATAGACTTTTCAAACATGACTCAAACACGCAAACCAAGTGGACCGATTCGTCAAATTCGTAGAGTATCTCAAGCACCGTATCCACTAACAAAACTTCCAAGTGCAATCAACTCAACGCAATCATCAATGGTATTAAATACAAAACAAATTGGAACTTTTGTTCATCCTGCAAATCCTACGAATAATTTAAGTACAAGTAGAATGTCAATTAATTCGGTCAATAGACGTAGTGTAAAGTCAAATTATCTTCATCATCAGCAAGCACTTTCAACATCATCGCCTAGACTGACAAATTATGGCGATACAATATCTCAAACCGGTAGTACTCGTTCAGCACCATCTCATGTAACGTCTGCAATTCCTCCAAGCGGCAAAACAACGACAACAAAGCCATCAACGAAACCACCAAAACCAACAAAAACAAATAATTCTGAATCCACAACATCTCCAACTAATCTTGCACGACAAATTCTCAATAATCTCAATATATTTTCTCATCATCATCACAATCATCATGACAAGGGAGAATCGTCTTCAAATAATAATACAAATCATAAAAAAGGTTTTCTCTTGAGTCATGGAAACAGTAATAAATCATCGAAAAAATCATTATGTAAGAATCTCCATGGTAGTACGTCAACGCTTGATATGGAAACAGTGAGCATAAACTCAAGGCGACCGAGTGTTGATACAATTTCTACATATTTGAGTAATGGAAGTAAAAATAGTCGCGGTGGTTCAGTACGCGGAAAAACAAGTTACGGATCTGTATCAGATCTTTTAAATTGCTCATTAAGCAGCGAGAATGATGATGTATTCTTATCAAGCCATAGTAGTTTATCTAGTAGTATGAGTATGAATATGATAATTAAAGGCAGTATTGTTGGTGTCGATTCCAGTAGTGAACAAATTTCAAAGTTTGTCAGTGTTGTGAATGACATTTTACCACCATCACAGCCATGTCCAATTTGCCTCAATGAACTCCACCGAGATAACAGTGCCAAGAATCCAACTGTGTCATTATCAAGATGTCAGCATCTAATGCATCTCAATTGTCTTAATGAATTAATTTTAAGTCAGAAAAGTGATCTACAAAAGGTGAGTCTTTGTGACTTTTTTTGGTTCCAATTCTTATTAATTGTGGATTATTAATTATTTCATTAGAATTTATACATTGAATGTCCAACATGCGGTATAATCTATGGCGATAAGAGAGGAAATCAACCGCCAGGAACGATGAGCTGGATAACGATCCCAAAATCACTGCCAGGTCATGAAGACTGCAACACGATACAAATAATTTATAAGTAAGTTATATGATGACCATAAAGTAAGAAAATTGCTTATCTTCAATCTTTCGCAGCATTGCAAGTGGTATTCAAAATCAGAATCATCCAAATCCTGGTCGAGCCTTCTTCGCTGTCGGCTTTCCAAGAATATGCTACCTTCCTGAAAATCAAACAGGTCGAAAGATTCTCAAATTTCTAAAACTCGCCTTCGATCGTGGCTTATTATTCTCAATTGGTCGTTCAGCAACAACCGGAAAGGAGGATGTCGTAGTGTGGAAAAGTGTTGAGCACAAGACCCAATTCTCAATGTATCCAGATCCAACATATCTACAAAGAGTAATGGAACAACTCGTGCATCTTGGCGTGACGGATTAAAAATAGTACAAAATTCTGCTTTCGTGCTTTGCATGTCGATGAGGGATTTCTTTTGATTAATGACTTTGTCCTGCATGATCTTATGCAGACTATTTCTCACAAAAATTTATTTAAACTCTAAAGTAGGAGGTTGGTTACTTAATGATGGGAACTAGCCTCAGATAACAAGATGGATCTAATCCTTCTGTTTATCATATATCTTCCACTTCTTATTTTTTACACTAATTTAATTATGCAACTGATTCGTTCTACAATCATAGCAGTCTATGAACATATCTTCCATATTTTTAAAACTAATGAATCATAGAATTTATTGAGGGGGTAGAATAGATTCGTGATTCTTGTCTAACCCAGTGTTGCTCAGACTATGGATAAACATGATCTGATGTTTCCCAATGACACACAAAACATGCTAATGTTTGAGAATCACTGCTAGCACTGTACAATTGAATATTGTATGGCTTCTAGAGTCAAAATAGATGATAAAGAAGCCAACAAATTGAATTTTCAATCACAGCATGCTTTATACAAGAATTTTGAAACTATCTTACCCCCCTAAAAATTTATTATATCTTTCAACTTGCCAATGCAATTTTATTGAAATGACAACTTCGAAGACTTTTTGTTTTATTTCTGATAAACAACAATATGTGCCAATACAAATAAACAAAAGAGAATTTTTTTATAAATGACTATAATGATATGTATAAAGATTTTAAAAATGATGTGATTTGTTTTTAAAAGGAACAACTTTTTAAAGATATGAAATGAAAATATTATAATATGTACTTTATGAAACGCATCTTCCAATTATTGATCTGTTTAGTTTGTAAGGAAATATTCAATTTCTCAAATTTTATGTGTGTAGACATTTAAGAGACAAGTATTTTTTTTATAGAAAAAGACACATCCGATGTAGCTATTTTTTATATATATTTTGATAAATAAAGAATTTAAAATAAATTGCTTGGTTTTTGTGCATTTGCGACAGTTTTTTGGAAGCAAAATTGCAATAAATATTCCCAATTTTCATCGTCTTGGTCGATAAAGCATGTCTATGTCTGAATTCAAGCGCATTGATATAAAATAAACGTGGGATATGGTAGCACTTTGGGTATGCTGACTAAACAATCTAGGTAAGCCAATAAAAATTTAATTTTTAAAAACCGTTAAAAATTTAAAAAACTGATAAAAATTCAAAATTTTGAAAACCGTTAATAATTCAAAGTTTTGAAAAACGTTAAAAATTCAAAATTTTGAAAACAAATTTAAAATGCGCTTAGTTCATTAACATGCTACATAACATACTTTCAACCCAAATCAGCAGGAGATATCAAGCTGTCTCTCATAAAATTGTCTGTTCTTACTCTTTAGGTTAACTTGTTAATTTGATTTTATTTCAGCATTTAAGATTCTTAAGATTTCTCATTTTAGAAAAAATAAACTAAATTCATACAAGTTAAGTCAAAGTCTTATCCAACAACATCCTGTCATCTGTGATGAAAGGACAAGTTTCAAACTTAAAAGTAACTTCCGTGCTCAGCGTAGAAGTTTGACAAAAAGCTTTAAATTTTCCGCAAATTTGCGCTAGAAATTTCATTAGATTCGTTCCATTTCAATATCTGTGGATGGAGGAAAAAGAAGTAAATGTCAATAATGTAATTTGAATTAATTTATCGATCAATTAACTTACTTCTAAAGGCAAATCAGGTTTATACCTGACCAAATCACCATTTTCAAGCTTTTCAGTTGAATCAGCATGTGTAGGCGTCTCAGATAACATAATATCCATAATTTCCTCCGCCGAACAGTTAATTAATCTCTGCTTACATATTGCTATTGCATGAATAAATTCATCTTTGCCGACAAATCGATGTTCGATGAAAATACTTTGATCATCCCAATACACAATTTTCGTTGTGATTTGAAAGATTGAATAAGGTTTAATAAATCTACGGTATCGGATTGTCGTTGATCCTTGAACTATTCCACCTCCTTTATTTCGAATTGTCTTGTACAGTCCAGTTCTTTCATAAAAGTCAACACGTGCAAAGTCTAGTTCACGTAAATAACGACTCTGGAATGGAATTGAATTAATTTTTATAGGTCAATCATCAATGACGTCTATTGAAAGTTCTAAAATGGTCAAAAACTTTGTTTACAAATTTTTAGTACTGACAAATTTTAATCTTTTGGTAAAATTAAGCTTTTTGCATTTCAATTTACTGTCATCGTGTCACTCTTTATATAGTTTATGACATTTAGGTTGGTATCTGAGTCTCAAACCCTACTGTAGTCATCAAATAGTCCATAAATTGAAATCTTTCTTAAATTTTGAGCATTTTTTCGTGTACTAAAATTTTTGAACTTTAAATTTCAAATTTTGAACTTCAATAACGACTTTTATCAATTAAATTAAATTATCGACAGATTCAATGATTCTGCCTGGTGATGATAACAATAATAATATTTACTTACATTATTCATATGAGTTATTAGTGTGTCTATATCATTTGTTAGACAAATACCTAAAGCAATGCACAAGAAAACAATTCATTAAATGAAGCCACAATAAATCAATTATTTACATACTATTAATTGTTGTCAAATCCATAATGTGAGCCCTCTTCTTAGTAAATCGAGCAAGAACAAGTGTCAAAATCATCCGAAGAAAATAGTGAAGCTCAAAAAAGCAATAAAATAGGAGAATGATGATGATTATGATACACAAGATTGAACACAGTCCCATTTTATTGGAAATTGGATATTTTCGGCCAATAAAAATTAAATTCCTTGACACGTTCTTACTTCCTGTGTCCTAATGCATTTATGCAGTCAACAATAAATTCAATTTTTCCTTGGTCGAGGTCACCGACGAGCAAAAATCAATAAAATGTGACTTTTTCTTATGCAACTTTGACTGCTATGGAAGTACTTTGTTCCTTTTTGCACACTTTTACTTTATTATTTATGAAAATTTTCTCTTAGCCATCTTTGATGAAATTATAAAATAATTAAATTTTAAATGCAATAAAATTCAAATTTGTTGCTTAATTCCTTTAACGATCGTCAACGAACACATTTTTATTACTTATAGTATAAAATTATAACTTAAACAATATCAATTGACTTCTTTAAACTTAAATGCTTCTTCCTTACACTCTAATTTCTTAAATTATTTAAATTTTTTTGTGACCTGCATAAGGAAGAATTGAGTTCTGAAAGATGACTGAAAACTTTCGCACACGGCGATTGCGAAAGCTTTTTCCTTTTTTCATATTATATTATAGAAATCATATGGTCGGCGCACATGCGTAGTTCATTTGTTTATCATCCAATTGTACCCACTTATCGTTAATCCAAATACATTCGGTTGATTGATTCATTTAATTGTTTTTGCATGTTATCGTGCTACACAGAGTTGCTAAGGGATTTTCTCGATATATCCTGAAGCTCTAGGAATTTCGATACCTAATTTAGAAAATGGCAAAATAAATGAAATTTATTTTTATTCATGTCAGTTGTGTCATTTTACTGGTTTGTGATCACATGTCATATCACATGTTCAATTTGCATCCATTTAATAATAATTATTAAAATTATAATTAATTAAGCAACAAACTTGCAGCTGTTCAGTTTGTCAATTGAATTCTTACTTTCCTCGACTCAAACTTTAACGTATTTATCAAATTTAAATTTGAAACTTTACAAATGTTGAAATTTTACACATCAAAACTGTACAAATGTTTTGATTTTACACATCAAAGTTTCAAATTGAAAACCATTCAACAGCAATAGAATTAACTTACTTCCATAGGCATTTCCGGCTTTTCCAGCACTGGATCTCCTTTCTTCAATAAAGCCTCCATAATAGACTCTGCACTACATTTCATAAACATTTGTTGACACAAAAATATCGCATGAATCACGCCGTTAGGTCCAATAAATTTGTGTTCCAAAAATAAGTTATCATCATTCCAATACAGCACTTTTGTTGATATTTTAAATTTTCCAAAAATTGGTATAAACTTCCTAAATCTAACATTTGCATTAAATAAAACAGTTTGGCCTTTATTCCTTCGCACTTCATCATAAAGTCCAGTTCTTAAAAAGAAATCAATTCGTGCAAGATCAAGTTCACGAAGATATCTTGCATTATTCATATGATTCAGCATTACGTCAATATCGCGTGTAAGGCAGATACCTAAAAAAAATGAGATGATTATTTTCTCAGTTTATAACTTTTTTTTTTTGCTGTCGAAAGATGTGAAAGTTTACGAATGTTTGGTTTTTACCGACGTAAAGACGTTTTGTGTTTATTGTCTGATTATAAAAAAGTAACATCTTTGCATAATAATTATCTCTAAGTCAGTCTTAATTAATCGTGTCGTATGAGTCTACAAGTCTAAAGTATTTTTTGAAGATTATTTCCATTCTTTCGCTGTATTTGACTAATCTGAGAGACTCTCGAATGACGAAAATTTGTTTTGATTTCGTCACGTTTATGAAATTGCGTTATAGCTTTATTGACAAGCTTGTCATTGTTTTGACTTTTATTACCGAAATAAATATGAGAAAAGTGCTAATTAACGTAATTTTTGCATTTGAATTTTAAACTGCGAATAAAATTTGAAAATTGAGCAACACTGAGCAATTTTTCATACAATTCAAATTTTAAATTACCGTTATGAAATTCTTTACAATCTTTTCCACACATTTAGTTTATTTAACCAATCGTATCGCAATGATTGTCGATAAATATCACAATGTAAACAGTTCACGTTACTGTAAACACCTTCTCACTTTCATAATCGAATTTTACTCACCGCCAATCGCACATTTCTCAAGTATATGAATTCTTCTTTTAATAAATCGAGCAAAAAATACACAAAAGAACACTCGAATGAAGTAAATGACTTCAATTATTAATGCACATCCGATTGTCAATAAAAGAATAATTATTATCCAATAAGGCCAACTTTCAGACACTGAAGCACTCATCATTGCGCTGCGTGAAATGAAATCAACGTTTGATCAAATCGACGTTCAGCCTCAGACTGCTCATTTTATCTCGTAGTTTTTTCCAGTTGTAAAACTCACAAAAAAATAATAATAATAAATGTTTTTGATGCGATTTGAGATTTACAGCCGCACAGTCACTCTCATAGACACTTATACGCACTCATTTTGATGTAAATCTTGTCGCTTTATCACAGCTGGATGAATGCTTGTTAACCGGTCGAATAGAATTTTTATTACTAATTGATATTTACATATATGCTTGAAGATAAATTGATTTATTTGCATTCTTCAATCACGTGCTATTCATGCTTAATAAATAATGAATAAATATTGATTGCATTTAATTTTGAGCATCTTTAATCTTTGCTGATGTAATAATGGAAACTATGCTACACTATCTGCACAATGCTGTCGACAGAGCATCGCAGTATTGCTGTGTTAAAGACTCAAGGTTGCAGAAGCGTGGAAATACCCAGACAACGTCATAAATGTTTACAAATTAGATTAAATGCACTTTAATCCTTGAGCTTAAGAATGGACTCATGTGAGTAAGTAAAGCGAATTTTTTAATCCATATCCATCGTTCGGAATAGATTTAGAGCTTTTAAGGAACAGAATTTTTAACGTATTTGACAAACAAGTTTAAAATTTTGAACTAATATTTGAGTTTTGAACTTCCATTAAATTTTGAAAATAATTTTTCCGTTGTAAATTTAAATGAATTTTTTGTGTAGTTCACAGACAAAATTTGGAACGAACCAATTTTACGTGAAAACAGCGCTGAGAAGATGAAATTCCCAACATCATCAAGGCTATTACGTTTCATCACGTGTGAGATTATGCTGATTATAGCCGGTTTTCTATTAAATGAATAAGAAATGTGAAAATGCATACAATCATGGAATTATGAAGTCATCATTGATGTGATAAAGATTTTAGAGGAAATTGGATTGCGGATGTGAAATTGGGTTGTGAGATTTTTGTGTTCTTTCTTCGGTAGAAAGCTTTTTAACGGAAAAATTGAAAAAAGCTCTAAATACCAAATTTAAAATTATTTTGACCGTTAAAAATGATTAAAAAGTTTAATGAACTTTAAAAGCTTTCAAATAGATTTCAACAACTGAAATATCAAGTCACTAGCAACTGAAATAACTGAAACAATAAAAATGCAGTAAGTAAGTAAGTAAAAAGACATAGATTCCCAATTTTTTAATTGAAACTTTATTTCATTGTTTTTCTTATTAATTCATTTGTTCGCTAAAGCCAGGAAAATTGTGGGGAGAGCGGAAAAACGAGGAGAAGTTACAGAGTAACTCATGACTGAGTTTTTAATGCTTCTTCATTTTATTGAAATAGCTTGTTTTCACGTCCTTTAATGAATTTAAAATTTCACTTTTTTATGGCAAATTTTTTAACTACTTAATTATTCGCTGTGTGCTATTATGAACTAAGAGAGGAAATTATAATATATTATTAATAAATATAAACTTTTTTTGTCTTGTTAATAATTATGGTAATCATTGCAATGACTAAATAAAATATTTAAGGTTTCACGGATATGCCCAATTTTTTTTTTGTTTTTCTTCTAATAACATGTCTTTCTGAATCTTAACCCTGGGCTGCACATCATAGCAATGTGTGTCGCTAGAGTTTATTTCACGTCTCCTACATACTTTTCATAAAACTTAAAAATTGACTTAATTAGACGTTCATTCCTCTTCATAGTAAAATAAAAATTCATTCAAAAATTTTGTGACAAACATCAACAACAAATATCGACAAAATACTTTATTTATCTTGCATTATTAGTATTTAGGTATTATGTTCTAAGTTTCATTTCATTTTTTTTACTTCCTTGTATTATGCTTAACTTTTTACTTTAATTTACAAATTAAAAACGAAATTCGGCTGTTTTCATTTAGTGACTAATTAAATTAGTCTATAGGATTAGCCAAGAGAACGATGAGAACACAAAGTTTGCTTTATTTTACTTGATTTTTTCACCTATTTTAATTAAAAGTTTTGCATTATCATTTTTTTATATTATTAATTCTAACACGAGCGACTCGAAGGAATTGGAGATGCATAATTGAATGACATTCGTGTGACTTTCACAAATGACAATCGATTTGAAATGACATAGAATTTATGCTGCAGTTGCGTAGACTTGATTGATATTTAAACTACGTACGTATTATCGATTTACATCTCAAATACGTACATATGAATACTTTACATATTATTTACGTACGTAAAAATAGTTTACACGTCAATTACGTACGTATGAATACTTTACATATCACTACGTACGTAAAATCATATTACATATCAATTACGTACGTACTATTATTTTACACATCAAATACGTACGTAAAACTCTAAATTGCGTAATCAGAAAATTACTAACTTTTGAGTAAATTTACATACTTGATCATGTCAGCATATAATCTACAATCTCGTCAACATATCAGCCATATCGTGACAAAATGATAATCACAAAAAAATTTGTCGCACAACTGTCACACAACAACGCATTCACCATTTCATGTCGCTCGAGTCGATTATTTTAATTATTTTATCATGTTTTCGTCCGTACACAAAAAATAGGGTAATGTTATCAATTATCCAGTTTCGTGTCGTGTGTGTTTTATTTTTTGGGAGGCTGTATTAAATTATGGGTGGTAAGTAATATTAACATCAAATGTTTTGTGTTTTTTTAACTTTTTTTTCATCTTTCAATTAAATAATTTAATAATCGATTAACATTTAATAAGTGTCTGTCTCTTATCATTTACTTAATTAATAATTAATTAATGCGCAATGGATTCAATTTGCTTGTTCTTTTCTAAATTACTCAATAATTTACTTAGTTTTTTTTTTAATTAGCAGCATTTTTTATAATTTTTTTTTAAAACTAAAAACATTCGTGTGTGGTTTTATTTTCAATTACTAAACATTCTTATTATTGCCAACGTCAACATTACCTTTCTCTCACTTGATATCTATCCAGTTACTCTCAAACCAACTGCCATTCCTCTTTCTAACCATCTAAACGTTCATAATAAATTATATAATTTAAATTTTCTGCTCTCTGCGACTAATAATTTAATCGACCATCAATTCAAAATGAACAGATCCTCGACGTTCAGCTCGATCGTGATTAATGTTGCGTGCCCATGCTTTGCACTCAATGTTGATGAGGACACCCGCTACAAATGACAAGGCATTAATTATAGAATTCAATCAAAAATATCTCTTAACTTACTCTTTGGACGTTCAAAGTTGATGGCAAGGACTGGTGGCAAGTAATTCTTCTGATTTAAGAATGGGAAATAGTATCCGGAGAATCCACGTTCTGGAATGTAGTTGATAGGTCCCAAATTTTCAATATCTGCTGGATTCTCTCCTTCGCATGAGACCCAGATGACCTCGTGCTGTAAATAAGTAAAATTTCAATTTTGAAAAAATAACGGTCAAAAAATATTTGAAAAAGTAACTCACCTTCTTATCATTTTCATCAAAACTTTCTATTAATGTTTTTAAGTCTTCAGGCATATTATTAGGCAGTTCACTAGACTTGTTATAATACTCTGGAACCCAGTTGTAAATCTATAAAAGTTAATTAAATTCCCCACATTAATATTCAACGAAATAATAAAAATCCCAAATGACAGCAGTTGACGCACCTTGTTAAGCTTGAGGAATACACATGGAGATCCTTTGCTATATCCATACTGATTAGCTTTTGTACAAGCTCCAAATTTAGACGATAAAACATCAACTCGGCAAACTTTTCCGTCTTTTGGAGGACTATCTGGAGTGCAATCTACACGATTGTGTGGCTTAGTGTCCTCTTCTGCCTTCTTGTACACTAAAAAAATTACACAATAGAGTAATTAGCACAAGAGTCATGCCTATAAAATCAATAATTCTTACCGTCCAAGAATTCATCAATAGCTGAGATCCAATATTCAATATTTTCATCTTTTGATGCTTCGAACCACACGAGCGTACTTTCAACATTCGACTCTGGTGGCATTGGACGGAATCCTAATCCGGGGTTTGATCCGATTAATCCATTATCCAATTGCCATTTCGGTTTGTTCTCATCGAGAGTTTGATAGAACACAGCCAACATTGCAGCAAAGAAACCAGCGAGAACGGCATAGAAGAGCACATAAAATAGAAGAATTTTGGCTGTAAATAAAATAATAGAAAATTAAGCATTAATAATGATAATTCCATACTTTTATCATTTGACAGATAAGACTGACAAGCTATAGAGCTTCATTTTCCAGAAATCACTTGTTTTATCAATTCAGTACATATTCTATAAATTAATTATTATTCGCATTATCAGTACAAAAAAAAATGTTTATCATCAAGCCTTGAGGATCGCTAATTGCCGCCTAATTGATCAATTAACTAGTTGTCATGTCTTTCTTGAGTGCCATTTTTAAGTGAAGTGCAATTTACTTCAATCGGTCGTTAACGTCTATAATATTAATGTAATACAGCATTGTTAATTGCATTCGATATGCTTATGTTTTGATATTATATTCTTAGTGCAAATTAAGACTCTATACCTGATCTGTAAATTATTAATAATTCACACATTGAAGCTATACAACATATTAGCAATTCTGTTTTCAGCATCAATTTACATCTCTTTTCTATACTTAGAGAAAAGAAACAGCAAATCGTCAATTGTGAAGGCGGAAAATTGGAAAAAGTAAATATTTTTATAAATAAATCGATATTTTATTTATAAATAAGTTGTGCCTGTAAATAAGTAATTAATTCTTCCTTGAAAATGACTCACAACTGTATAATACATTCGCTTAGATTTTTTTGTGATCATGATTTTCAATGTGCCGTTTCAAGTCTTTATGAATGTCATGTCAGGTGAAATATTATTTTGCCTTTATATTCTTAATTAAGAGCTTCTCTTGTGTTTCTATTCAGCGCAGTTAATTATATACATTATGACTTGTTTGATCATGGTCTTTGGAATTGCTAATTCGCAGATAGTTAGCAACTTTGTTATCTGCGCTAATTTAAAAGATTTTAAAAAGTATGCAAGTGATTGCTTTCATTTGAGAGGTTTTGAAGCATTTAAAATTAAAATGACCGTTAAGTTCAAAAACTTACAAATTCGCGTAACGTTTAAGAAAATTCAAATTTAAATTGACCGTTACTTTAGTAAACTGTTGTATGGTTTTGAGAATTTTCAAATTTAAATTCTTAAAAACCGTTAAATTTTGAAATTGTTTCTAACCAACTTAGCAAAACGCAAATGATTCCAACTTGAATTAAAGAGAATCAAGTTGTTTACTGCATTTTTTAAGTATCAAGACTATAAAATAATATTACCCACTTGAACTAAAGCACAAAATTATCGCAAGATTTCCTTTCCAAAAGAGATTACCTAATGACAAAGATAAACTTATCATACCAAAAATTTTAAAGATTTTTCCGATTCGACCTTAAAAAATTTTTTTGTGTGCTTCAATTGCGCATATTTCATGCTCTAATAAGTATTAAAGTGCTGATAGCAAAACTCGTTTGTAATACTGCCAAGAATTATACGATAAAGTAAATATTTCCATGAATGACTTAGCCAGACTGTATTTATTATTGAAAAATATACTTTAACGATCTATAAACAAATAAAAATTCTAAGAAACATTCAAATTGAAATTTGTGCTTACGTCAGTAAGCTGTGATTCTTTTCAATATGTAAAACCTATAGACACATGCACAAGAAATAACAAATTTGCATAAATCATGTGATTATTGCTTCTCAGATAACTTCTTTTTAACTAGATGTGTATATTTAGGGAGCCGTCCATTAGTGACGTCCACTAGTGACACTATAAGGAATCTATAGCTTAATGACACTCATTTGAAAACAGCATGGTCTATAAAAATAGAATTGACGTCACTAATGAATCATTTCCAGTTCAAATTCCAATTCCGACTCTTAAATTATCCATCATTAAATTCATAATCAATGATTTGAGGTTTACCACTCGTTAAATTGAAGGAGAAAATTGTATTCTTGAGAAAAAAAAAAAAATATGTTGAAAAACTTTATTGATTTTTTTATATGTAACATAGCTATTGACTTTGCAATTCAATTGAACAAGCTGTATAGTCTCGTTTCGAAATGTAAACTTATCCTAGATATTTCGAGATATACTTTCATTGATAAATGAGACAGCAGAATGTTATTATCCATGCAATAAGCTATGGCTAGGTGCAACATAAAGAGAAAATTTTATGTATTATGTAAGAAGCATAAAAGAAAATTGGAAAAATTCTCGCTGTATGCATGGAAATGACGAGCAAGTTTTTCCTTCGTGGAAATGATTTTTAAAATATCCTGAATATATTTTTGGAGTGGCTTGAAACAATGGAACGAAAAAGTTTGACTGCCATTGCCAACATGCTGATTATTTTCGGGAATTCTTTGTGCCTGACTAATATTCTAGTAAGTTCTAACTTAATGTAATGATAAGAAAACTAGTCATGCAGTCAAATGTATTATATTCCTGTTTCTATGGCATCTTAGTGACTATTAAAGAGAAAATGTCATGGAATGAACTAAACCTAACCTATTAATAGTCAAAATTGACGAAACTAATAAGCCACAAGTCAATAGACATTCTATTCAGCTTTTACATTATTTTACATAATTTAGATAATTATGAGCATACCTAAACTACAAATGAGACAGAACAAAGAAGTGACTCGTACATTACATCCCTAAATGACTCAAAAAAGCCCCAAAAATACAAAGTTCAGCATTAAAATCAGTTCGGCATAGCTATACAAATCAAGCTTTAAACTGCTTTTGTGCCTTTCTGAGAATTATAAACTGCAGTTTAATAACAAGTCAAAAGATCGGGGAAATCCACAAAACCCGATTCTATTCAAATCGTCATTAATCTCATCCACAATCAAGGTGCTTTAAGGGATTAAAGAGCAATAATTTTGGCAACAATACCTGACATTATTAAGCATAATTGAAGGATTATTCTTATACCTTATAATAATCATCCTGGATAAGAAAACTAATGGCGGAAGCAGTTGTGTAACATGCAATAATTTTCGATGCCAAGGCTGCACTTTCTTGGTGAAAAATGAAATTAAATCAGCACAATCTCTTTCGCAACCGAGAGTTTATGGTATTTAGGTCGTGACGTTCATTATTCTACCTCAAAAAATATTAGTAAGCAACTCGTCTATTCCAATTATATCGGAAAATATCAAGCAGTTATACAAGGTCAAAAATCCCGAAAAAAGACGCACAGAACGTGACCCCAAACGACAACCACTGTGCATAGAAGCTTGACATTTTCATATTTTTTTTCCACTTCGTTCCTCATCAATATTGCATTAAATTCATTTACATTGCTGTAAACTCGTTCATTGTATGATGCTATAATGTAGTGTAGACTAAAAATAAATGTAAACATGGATAGGACGAGTAGAGAGAAAAATTGTCGTTCACAAACAGTAAAATTGAACGTCCTCGTGCTAATAAACTAGCATATTCAGCGCATTTTTGATTAAAACATGAAGTTATGGAAAAAGTAAGAAAATAACGGTCAAATTAAATTTGAAATTTAATTGCCAAAAAAAATTTCAAATCAGTTTTACGTACGTAAAACGTACGTAATTTTTTTGTTTACAGAACAAAAGTATTCATTAATTAATGTGGCTATAGATAGATGTACGCTTTCTAACTAATCGATACTGGAAAAACTAAATGCCACAAGGCTAATGTTACAAGCTATAACTGCATATTTTCTTTAAAAATGCGCTCAAAACTAAATTTCTGGATGTCTTACGTCACAGAAAATGAAAAATTCTCATCCTCAATCTCAATTTAATGACGAGTTGTACAGCATACGGAGAAACTCGTGAGGCACAATGATTATTAATCAATAAGCATCGCAACAACAAATTGTCGATATCATGACTATTTAAATGAATTTGAATTGGATACAATCAATTAACAAATTGTCGGACCTTACAAGCAATGATGAAAAAAATTGTGACTGAACATTCTAGTTTCTAGCAATTTAATGTGAAATAAAGCAAGCATATTAATAATACCTATGAAAAGTGTCAAATTATCAGATAGTTGTCAATTGATTTAACATCGCTGTAGAATTTCACGATTATGCAAAATAATTTGTGTGGAAATTCTAACTTGCAACTTCACGTTTTTCATCGATTTTTCTGTGCTTTCCTTCATTCCTCACATTAAGTTTCTCTTGATGAAAGTTTCTCATTCCAATAAATACACTCAATTCCTCCTTCTTTTTTTCTAGTCTACCAATTTATTTAGTTCTATTGCTGTTTCTGTGTCAAATCTACCTTTTTTTTCGTTTATGTCTGTATTGTGGAACTGAATTTATATGTATTGTAAAAGCTTAATTAATGCTAAGGAAGGGAAGTAAGGAATAATGAAAAAGTCAGAACATACTGGGAGATAATGACTTGATAATGGAAATATGGAATGACAAATAATGTCCATAAATATTAGTTATGCTTTGTACTGTATATAGCTTCTAGAATATGTACTCAATTTCATGAGTAATGCCAATGAGACAATCCTCCATGTTTTTTCCACACAGAAATGGAGAGAAAATGTTCTATACAAAAATTTTATGTTACGTAACATCCAGGAAAGGAAAAAAAATGTCCTTATAGTGTATTTTTTTCAACTTACCCCAACTTCCACCCGTCCTGCCAAGCATCTCACTCGTCTCACTATTCCATAGAAATTGTTTAAAGCCTTCCCATTTGCCCAATTTCGCTGGTCTCGAATAAAATTCACCCTGTTTATTTTTATCTGCCATCCTTAATTATTATTAGAAAGAATTAATGACTTTTATGGTTGAAACTCGCGTGAATTTAAATGAAATAAATTTAGAATTGTATTCCTTTAAAGCTTTTCTTTGGGATAAATCACTAATTAACAAAGATTTTGTTGAATTTTATTCCGAAATTGATGATGCAATTTTCCAAATTTTTCTTCTTCTTATTTTTCTTAGTTCTATAGCCTTCAATAAAAATCCCTACGAACACCACAATACGGAACAAAAATTCCTTTTTCTATAATGTTATATTAAGCGGTTCCCTCCACTCTGTTCTGTTAGATCTGATGAACACAACACACGACGAACAACTGAACACTGTTTCTTGCTTGTTGTATTAAAATTCTGTCTCAACATACAAAATGTAGAGCACTTTTGGATACGAATTCTCTGTGTATATACGTTATTCATTCTCCAGGCGACATTCGGCTTTTACGTAATGCATTTCGATTTTGAGCAGTCACAGATCCGAACTGGATGTTCATGTGCTGATGCTAATCTAGCGAAAAACTCGTTCTATTGATTTTACTAAGCGCATATTTTGCACGACCTTGAGGGTTATTGAGCTCATGGCTCTTAATTCGCAAAAATTCTCTGTATTAATTAATCTAAGGAACTAGTTTAATTTAACGTATTTTTTCAAATTTAAAGTGTTATGATTAATCCAAAGTCAACTATGATAATTTTTTCATGGACATGAAAATTTATATTTTCAATTTTACTCATTTTTGCAGATTATTTGATCAAGTTTTTCAATTATAATAACTTATTATTGTATATGAAGTCAATTGGAGTTCGTTATAACTCATAAGCGTTCCTATTTATACAGTAATTAATTAAAATTGAAAATCTCTTAAAATCCCGCAAAAAAGACAACATAAAATTCAAAAAAATTTAACCGTTGAAACTTCCAGTTTTCCAATGAAAGATCCAGCAGAACAAAATGCAAACATAATACGCTTATTAGCAAATATTAGTAAAAATTTTAATACTATTCGCATTCAAATCGGGTTTCCATTCCTTTTTTCCATGTATGAAGCAGTCACCACATACAGTGAGCCGAACACTGCACGAACAAAGTCCAAGAAGAGATTTCTGTGTCGTATTCAAGGGAATGTATTGATTTATTCAATACCTTACATTCTGGAGAAATAAACGTGCACGTTTGTATTGCGCGAATGCTTCTTGTATATCCATTTTCAATTGAGCAAGCGCCGCGCGAATGCCGAATTATATGAAAAATGTGGTAGAGACGTCATTTGATTGTGTGTATTTAGGATGTCTATTCTCTCTCGGATTACTAGTTTTTCCTCTTTTTAAATTCAACACATGAGTCTCTCATTGCGCACATTTGCCGAATAATACATCAACAATATCATATTCAATGGAATTGTCATCACATGGTTTAAACCTACTAATGAACACCAGACGTACATAAAAATCATTTCAATACTTTTTTCTTATTATTTCTCTTTCTAGTGAGCAAACCGGCTTGTTCATCTCATTTTGGGAATTTCTAATAACTAATCTTTTTGTAATGAATTCAAGTTCAACTGGGGATATTATTGACTGACCGACCTTATCATTATTTAATTTGCTGAAATTGATGTTATGAAAATAAAAAACACATGTTCTAGCTGTATCCCAAAAAAGTGTGTTGATTCATCAAAAAGCTGTCGAAAAAAAATTCCATCATCACATGCCCGCAATTATTATCAGAATGAATTCTCTTTTTTTGATAATGATAACAACAACAAAAAGCGACAGCATTGACGTCTATTACGTTCAGTTAGTACCAATGGTGGTGAGCGTGGAGACAAAAACGTGGAGGAACGTTATCAAATTTCAATATTAAAGAAGGTCTTTTTACTATAAACATTCTCCTTATGTTGTATTATTAAACAGCTATGTCAACAAATTTAACGCCGATATCAGTTTCCTAACTGGATATTCTTTCAATGAAAAAACCATTGGATTAGATAAAATAATGTGGCATAGGTTATCAGACTTGACTGTAGTGTTTACAGTACGAAATGATATTTATTTGAATTATGGATGTTGTATGAATTTTTATGACTCAATTGAGTCATTTTTAAATATCAGGGAATTTCCTGAGAATTAATTTCGTCAGAATATGAAAGAGTTTGTTGAAATACTGACTAATTAGTCACATTATTGAATAACGGTTGGAATTTTTTTGAATTTTGTATCAATTTTACAAATTCAATTTGAAAACCCTACAAATTTTATGTGAAAACCATACAAATGTTCATAAGTTTGAACCTCAAAAAGTGAGCAATTCAAAACCCTACAAATGTTTAACTTCAGTACCCTTCAACAGTTTTAAAAATCACAAAAATGAATCAATTTGACGCATATAAATTTTTCAGAAATGAATTTGTTGGCACGATCGAACAATTACCGACAATTTTAATTAACACAAAAATTGAACATCAACAAGCTAACACACAATTTTTCAATGAAAACAGAAAATAAAGTACTCAGTCACACAATTAATTTGTAAACTTTTCATTGAATTTCATCAACATGTGCAGCATTATAAGCATTTAATCGCATCATCAATTGAAATAAAATTCGATTCAATCATCAAGTCGACTTTTAAAAATTAAGGGAAATAAACTTTAGAATCGATTACTAGACTATTATTTCATTGTCCATGACGTAATTGATAAAAAGGTTTTCATGTATAATAATTGCACATTTTTTTTACCCGTTCGATTTATTTTCTAAGAGATAAGACATTTCAGTCTTTTCCGACATTTGAACTTGCTTCCGATTTCCATTTCCATGACTCATCTTCCACAATATGTTACTAATAAATTAGATTTGTACCAAGATAATAAAGATCACCGATCAACTTAAAAATTATTGTAAATTAAGTAAAAATAATGAATTGAACACGCGACTCGGACTGCTAAATATAAACTGAAATTAAAACTTCACGAAAGATATAGATGGCTTTATAGTATATGTAGTCAATATATTGTGTATGCAGTGTAAAAAGAGTGCTGATAAGAATTATTTCATATTGGAACTGTATTGAAGTTCCATTGAATTTAAATCGTCGAATTTAAAATAAATCCGAAGGATTAAAAATTAAATCCAGCTGAAATTTAAGTCTTAGTTCAACTGTTCACGACAGCAAATGAGTTATTGAATGCCAAGCTTTTCATTGTCATTAAAATAATTCAATTCCTAATAAATCAGGAAAGTAATTTCCCCGGACAGTCTGAAAAATCAATAAAATGTCCTTCATAGCAATTACGACATGCTAATTTCGAACCAAACTCACATGACCATTATATTTTAAGCTGTTGACATAGAATGAATATTTTATTAACTCATATTACAATTCTGATCGATTAACAAAATATTTACCAACTTTTTTTTATTATTTTCTTCATTTTGTGGACACAACTTTATATGTTTGTAATGTGAAAAATAGATAAATTTAACGGAATCTATTTAAACTGCAGTTCCATTAATTATTAATTATGCAGAAAAGTATTTCTTAATTTGAGGCACAATGAATTATTATCATCTTCTGTATTTTTTTTGTTGTTAAAGTTTGCAAAAAAACTTAATAAATTTTGAATCCGTTAAATGTAAAAAAATGAATTAAGAAAGTTAGCTCTAAGACAAAATTAAGTTAATTAAATAATTCAGGAACCAGCCAGTGATCAAATCAGGCTCCAATATAATTTTATGCTTCATAATTTCACAATACTGCGGCAAGAGGAGATTTATGCTGAATATTGAAGAATTGTCTTTTCGAGTTTATCAGCATTGGCGCCAGAAAAGCTATCGACCTTCTGTCCATTCTTGATGAATACAAATGTTGGCATAGATGAAATGTTGTACTTAACAGCTACTTCCTCGCATTCATCAACATCGACCTAAAAGCATTACAATAAAAATAAATATTAATAATTATCGTTAGTCATAGCATATAATTGCAAATGCATGGAAAGTTCCAATGCCATTTTAAAATGTATTGAGTGTGAATCAGCTACAAACCTTGAGAACAACAACTCTGTCAGCGTATTTAACAGAAAATTCTTCTAATTTTGGTGCAATCATCTTGCATGGGCCGCACCATGTTGCAAAGAAGTCAACAACTACTAACTTCTCACCTGCAGCTTCGAGTTGTGAGTTGAAGTCACCCTAAGTGGACATAAAAGATTTGATTATTAAGAAGAAAGACTTATTCGTCATGTTTTTTAGAATATTACGTCATCTATTCCTTCATTATACATGAAAACAAATGAATATCTTAGTATTGCTGATGGTAATGCCATAAATTGTTAAATTATTCATTTCTTTATAGCAAACTATACACAAACATACAGATACAATTATTTTCACACATACTCATTTGTATGGGAAATGTCAAGAATGCGGTTTAATTGAGAAGTAGCATTAATTTAGGCTCAGATCAATAAACAAATGTACAAAATAAGATATTATAAATAGTCTGATTACTTCACAGCCTCTAAAATGAATAATTGAATCTGTTTTGCAACAGCAATTTTTGACAAAATCTTGAACTTTGCGTCCGAGCATGATTCTTGGATATTTGTTCAATTACGAAAATTTGCTTTATTTTGCAATAAGTTAGAGTAAGACAACAAGAGTTTAATTACTTTAAATCCGTAAATTGCGAAACTACTTTAAGTACAAGAATTTTTCTAGAACTTTGGAAAATTTTGCGAAAAATTAAATCAAATAACGTGTTAATTATGAAATAGATTGTATATAGTTAACTGCGATTAAATTGCTTGGTAACATTCTTATCTATTAATTAAACTTTATCAGTCACGAATTTATTTATCATTCAAGTAACCTCTTAGACCAATAATTAGCTTTTTAATGCATTATCCACTAGTTTTTATGTATTAATCACTTCTATTAATATTATTAACACTATACTCACTTCGTCTTTAACGTGATGTACCATTTTGTCTGATAGAGTTGCTTGTTGTCGACTGAATTAACAAAATTAAAATGCCGAGAGTTTTGCTGACAAACTTTTTATAATCCGAGAGTTTGCTGTCACAAATTTTATACCTTGTTTTGAATTTTTGTATGACCGTTACGACTAGAAACATTAAAAAAGCTTTTTTCTTGGTCAATCCTTAATATCTTTACCTGTTATTTGTACAATATACATTTTGTTGGATTTTATACCGTTTTCTTTCAGCTATTCCACTTGTCCCTCACTATAATTATTTATAAATTTATAAAATACCGGGCAAATTCAAAGAGATGTCGCTTCCCGCGCTTTTTCAAATTTTTTCTTACCGTTGTTTCTTCTTGAATTGAAGTTATTTCGCAATATTGTAGTTTTAATGACATGTTCTAATACTATTTAGTTAGTCACGAATTTATTAAGTTGAAATATGAATAATTTATTGAATCATTGAATGGATTTGCCTCAATATTGAAGTTTTATGACGCAATTTTTTCAAAAATTCAAAATCCGTTAAATTTTGAAATTTTTAAAAAATGTAATGAAACTGAAATGAGGAATTAGTTAGCTAAAGTAAATTATTGAAGATATAGAGTAATCTTTATTATCTTTTTATACTTGTTGGCAAATTTTACATTACTTTATAATAATACGATGTGTATTATATCAGAAATATAATATATTTTTTAGTTGAGCGTTAACATTTACTAAAAATGTACACGATTTACGTCTTCCCATTGTCTTTAACAAAAATAAGTCATTGCTTCTTCATCATCATCTGTCTTACTAACCCTCCCATCCATCAAAATTGTATTTTAATTATTTGCTTTGTTATAATTTCTTTTTTTGTATGTTCTTTTAAGTCTTAGAGATTTAAATCTAATTGAAAGGTTAAAAGTTTCATATTTTCTTTCTGTTTCACAATAAAGTTACTGCAAAAAATTACTACAATTTGTATTTTGTAAGTGCTTAAGAAATAACTTTTTATTATTATCGTGCTTTTTGTGGTTTTTTTGCTAAAAACATTTTGTTAAATTTTTCAAATTTTCTTTTTTTTATGTCTTAAGATTTTTTTTTTGTTTATATATCAAGGAGGTTCAATCTTCCAACATTATGTCATGAAATCGTACGACTAACCACATTATGACTCATATTCACAAAAGAAGAGAAAGAAAAAATTTCCCTAGATGAAATTATTGATTGTGGAAATGCCAATGCTTTTTTTTTCCTCAGTTTTTTGCCCCCACTCAGCATTTCCACAGTGCTCTTGGCACAAGTTTTCGCTTGCTCAAGCTTTTCTACACCTTAAAGCCTTTCGAGACATACCAAATGGTTTGAATACTTAAACTTTTTCGATGATACTTTTAAGCTCGAAGATTTTGTGCCACTTTAAAGTCACTCGGGAGAAGGTACCATGAAAATTCTACATCATTGAATGTTCTTATGCTGAATATATATTGCGTGCATGTATCGACAAAAAGCCATTAGGGGTTAAAGATAAAAATCCTTTGCTTAACATAGCTGATCGAGATGGAAAAATACTGTATTAAGCCACACGAAGTAGTCTATCAAGATTGTGTCGTTAAGAAAAAGGAAATTTACAGTTCAAGGTTGTCAATACAACTTCTTATTAATGATTTAGTTCTAGGCAAGCTGTTTGAAAGTAAATTGATGTAAAGGGGTTGTTCATTTAGCTGATTAAGGCATAATCGCAAGATAAGAAATTCTGTTCATGTGATTCATTAACGCTAAGAGACTAGCCTAACTGCAATATATTATATGTAATCCCGAACAGCACACCGGGATGTCATCTTGTTATCGATAAGATGTGCGTGGGTCATCGCACTGTGCCGATCCGGCCTACTATAAGTTAACTCTAGGATAAACTCGAAAAGCTCATCCCGGACGCCCCTTAACACAGATTGATTTCAATTCTCATTATCCAAAAGTGACACAAAACTTCAGATTCTCTCGCAATCAAAATAAAATGTATGTCATGTGTGTACAGCTTATATAATTTGGCATTTGCTTTGAGGAATAATGACATTTGAGGATTTTCTTTTGAATTGTTGAAAATCATGGCATACTTTGAGCAATTTCTGGTTCTCTCTTTTCTTGGAATCAGACAATTTTTGATCAAAGTAAACTTGTTTGAAAAAGCATTTTTTGCGACTTGAAGGAAATTGTGAATTTTGGTAATATTAAGGCAAGCAAAATGATAATAATTGAGCTACTTTTTTGTGATAAAAGTCATAAAATGCTAATCCACGATTCAGTAATAAATTGTATAGAGTATTAGATACTCGGAAATCTTAGAGATTTACTTCATGGCCCTCGGGTTATTATCCAAAATTTAACTTTAAATTCTTCTATAAATTCATCTTAGAAATATCTGAAAACTGACCTCGCCTCTTTACTGCCAAAATTAAAATTTTATTTTCAATTAATCTTCGAATTGCGTTAATTATATTAAGTAGGTATTTATGCCTTATTGCACCACAAACGAAAATACTTGAATTTTGATTTTTGAGCAAGTTTCAAACTTCTTTTACTTTTTGTTAATCCTAAGAAAATTTTTGTTAACCAATAATCCACTAAATTCCAAATTTATGTCGTTTAAAATGTATAAAATTTTGATTTGTTACTAAGAAATGAAGTTTTTTTTTTCAATTTAATTAATGTTGTTTCTTTTATCTCGTTTTTTGTTTCGTAATTGCTAATATGTTAAATTATTTCAAGTCTAATACTGACGGAATAGTGAAATCCTTCTGTTCACTCAACATCTTCGCATGCTCCTTGCATGTATTCAACTTTTTCTCCTTCTTTACAAAGATTTTCTTATGAATAAGGTATCGTATCTTGCATACACAGCAACATAAAATATGAACAATAACAACAAAGAATATTGCACCAACGCAAACGACAATTGTCTTTCCTGGCTTCTCCCAATTCACTAAAGGATAAATGACGGTGTCGTTTTGACGATCTGTTCCACCGCATAAGTAGTAAATTAATGAAAAAATTGAATATGCCAATCCCAATCCAGCTATAATGAGAATGTAAAAAAAGAAAAGGTACAGATACATAAAATTACATTAGGAGGGTCGGAAAACAACACTCGGAAAAATGTTTATAATGGACGTACTTGAGAAATATAAATCTGGATCCATCCTCACCGGATGACCAACCAGCAACAGGTCAGCAAACATTATTACAGCCAAAACAGTATGTACGAAAAAGTTTATCAAGTCGAATGTGTCAACCTCTACGGAGAGTATAAAAAGGAAGAAAAGCCATAGGAACATATAAATTACATGATTTTTGGGTAAGTATGTAGATGTATGCAAATTACCTGGATTATAAACAGTTGTCCAGTACAAGAATGTCCTAAAATTAAAGAATAATTAATGAGGTAAAATAGAGCGAGACATGATGATGCCCGGACGTGTACGGATACAAAAAGCTAGTTCCTTTGAAATAGAATATTCTCACCACAAGTTGAATCTCATATCAGAGATAATCAGAGAAGCAACCGTTATTTTTCGAATATTTGAATTATCCCAGATTTAAAAACCTTTAATTTTCGGATTAATCATGCAGATTAGCTATGGAATTACAATGTTAAATGCTTTGCTCACATTTTTTGAGCACTGTCCAATCATTCAGATAAGCAATGAACATCACACTCAGTAATATATTAGAGACAAACTTTTCAAGTGAGAAAACGAAAATTTCGAAATCTTTCGAAAGTAGAATGCCCCAATATCGAAAATGATACACAGCTCTATCAATTATTGAGTCTACTATGCTTCATTGGTTTAAAAACCAGTCATGCTGAAATCTAATAGAGAAAATTGTCGCTCGATAAAAGAGGAAGAAATTTTGGATTGAGAAACTGAGAAACTATACTTTTTGCATAAGCACATCCATAATATATCAGTTTGTGTAGAACGAGAATAAGAAACGTACACAATAAATGCATAAACGGTTCCAACAGAATAACAAATCCAATAAAATTGTTGTACATAGCCAACTTTTGTCTGCAATACGAACTCATAATCGCGATTATTATCCATTAAAGCCTTCGTGCAAATTACAGCGGAGAGCCAGCCCTATTAAAGAAATGAGAGTGAGTATGAGGAATAATTTAGATGCTATAAATAACAATTTTACATCGTCGTCATTATCGACTATGGATATATTGTCTTTTTATGTTAAACAGAAGAAAAATAATTTAATAAATAAACGTGGCTTTTATGCCACAAATCCTCTTGAAATAAACATAAAAAGGTATTGGATATATGTACCTGTAAAACACAAATCAAAACAGTCCAATGTGTCAGATAGATCCACCATTTTGCATAATGGTGCTCAAACTTTTCTCCACCTCTTCCGATTTCGATGACGGAGCACACGATCATGGTTAGGAAAATTATGGCACAGATCCAGCGATAGAACAAGTAGAGCAGCAAAACCTTTTTGTGACTTTGCCATTGTGAGATGTGCAAGCTAGCAATGTCTTCAGTCTTTAAGCCTGAACTCAGTCCTTTCCACAGTCTCGTAACCATGTTTTTCCTATCCATTTTTATCGTTATGTATAAAAAGGAATGAAAATATTTTTTTTGTGGATTAAATAAAGAGCTTCGGGAGCTTTAAGAAGAACAAATGATTATATTTTTTTGTTTTTGTTACTTTTAGATACACAAACAAAATGGAAATGTTATTGCTATGATGGTAATTATCGCTATATAATTATTTATATACTGAAATCGTACAATCTCTTTTTTTTTACTGTTAAACCTTCCATGGCATTTGAAAATAATTCTTGAATAATTTCATAAATTAACCATTCAGTTGCGATAAAAAATTATTCATTATTATTATTATTGTTTAGAACAAAAAGTTTGCGATAAAGCAATTAAAGAGCAATTTCGCTCATGGGCATGATAATAACTGATAGAGCAGTACATACAACTTTTGACACCAATTTTCTGATGAGAAAATGTGATTACTCTCGTTAGACAATTGGTGCTATTATCAGTGCTTTGTCTTTTTTCTGTTTTTGATTTATTGTGAATGGTTTGTGAAAATTGTTGTGTCTAGGTCCTCATTCTAACCTCTCCAAATTTTGAATGAAATAATATTGAAAAATTTCGAATTTGAAGGGATTTTTACATCACTGGATCTTTCAATTCTCAAACTAGACGTTATTTAACATTGAAAGATCAATGAAATGACAAGCATACAGCTTATTTGAATGGAAAATTTCACGAAAATCAATATTAAGAAAATTTGTAAACAAAGATTTTTGAAAATTGATTTATGACGCAAGAAGCTCATTTAAGAGGACATAAAGTATTGTAGATCATGCATTATCAATTTTATTGCCAATTTAAAACTTTTTAATAGAAACCACATGCATGTGGGATATGCAAATTAAGATTTCAATTTATGTATATAATAGCTAATTTTTTGGCAACATCATTACCATTTATTCGCTGTCAATGTACCAAAAAAATTGCTCATCTAAATGTAACAGTATTAATATTTTTTTATTTTTTTGTAGGAAGCGAGGATTCATTGCTTCGAGAAAAAATTATGTTTATGCTTGGTTCTTATAACGCGTAAGCTGGTTTAAGTCATTCAAACGGAACTTGAACATGGAATTTGCATTTACTTCCAACGCGATGAACAATGATACTTGAATTATTTCAAGACGTGTTGTGACGGATATTCAGAGTGGAAGAAAAAATTGCTGGTGTCATAATCATTACTCAATTCATCCTGGATTTCACTAAAGAGAACAGCACTCGAATAGTGAAGAATGCAAATATTTAAAGAGCATCAATAGCACTTCCATTCATGAGAAAAAATGCGCTCTGAACAGGTACTTAATATATAATAATATAGCACTAAACTACATCCGGTTAAATAAATTATTCTAGATTTAAGTTTAATTGCTTGTTATTCAAATATTCATCCAGTCTGTGTGTCATGTTCTGTCAAAAAAAATACAATTTTTTTTATTATTTATGAGGGAAAATAACAGGTGACAAATTAAGTTTATCTAAAATCAGGAACGTCAATCTACATACGTGTCATCTGTTCTTTTTTTTGGCTTGATTTTGGATAAACGTTTCAAGAGTAATAAAACAAAAATTGGACGTGTTACTTAATGGAGACGGAAAATCTGCAGAGCAAATAAAATAAATTTTACTGCAGGCTGTTTTGACAGCCGAATGCCATAGCTTAAAAGAAAGAATAAAAGAGATAAAAGTCATCTCCAAAGAGATTCCATTGATTTTCTTTTATATCAAAATCAGGACAGTTCCTTAAAATCTGGAACAATTGTGTAATATCCTCAAGTCTTTATTGACTTGGAACTCTATATAAAAATTTAAATGCTCATGTAGGACATCCAATTTTATGATATGTGTGAAAATGTGTTAATCGACCTCAAACTCTATCAATTCTTTTCAAAAAAATTGTACATTAGGGATGTATGTCATGAGTCATGTCTCGTACTGAATGTTCATATTTTAGCAATTCTCTTCGCATTATCAAAGGTCAAGTGCGACAGAGATAGAGATAGAGCATTGAAATGCATGAAAAGCTCAAGAATTTTTCAATTCAACTAAATTGATAGTTTTTGCGGATACTTTAAAAATTCTCTAGAGAGTCTTCATGCTACTCGTTATGTTTATGTTTATGAACAAAACAAAATATATCGGAAGCTACATCCAAAAAGTTTAGATTCCGCATTTTCGCTTTTATTTCTCAGAAATTAATTCAATAAATTTTCAAATGCCATGCTAGGATGAAAAGTATATACGATTTATTATTATACTACATTATGTGACAATTATTTAACGAACTACACATATGTTGGCATGAATGAACATTAATGATATGCTGGAAGTTCATATATATTTAAATTTAAATTTCATGTTCTGCTTAATTTTCAATGAGTCAACGATATTGTGACGTGTTCGATGGGAAAAAGTTAATGGAGAATTTTTCGGCAGTGACTGAGACGAATTTTTTGGAAATTAATGAATTTATGATAGAAAGAAAATCCGCCCAAAATGAAAAAGATACAAGCCATGCTCTACATACTAACATTGAGAAGCTTCTAAATTTAGTTAAACTGCCTAAATCAGCAGTTCGCAACCTGTATGCTGCGGCACAACAGAGAGCCACGAACACCATCTCATGTGCGTTTTCGGTCATGGCCTCTCAATAAGATGTGCCACGCCACACAGGTTGTCCACCACTGGCCTAAAGCATGAAAGTTTCAAAGCTAATGCACACATTTCCTCAACATTCAATCATTATTAAGTCAGTCCATAAAGTTAAATTTTGTAATTTACTAAATTCTCACGTTTTATGTCAGCCTTAAATGTACTGAACCAAATACTGAATAATAAATCCCTTTGTTCAAAATGATACACTCGATATTCAGTGCTTAATATTCCACGTACGCATCACATCCAAGTTAAATTACGAATTATTAAAGATTCGACCCAATCATTTATAATTTTTCATGAGAATGTCAAATCCCTTTTATCGACCCGAATAAAAAAAATCTGCCATAACCTTCAAATCCATTTTTTGTTATGTGTCAAAAAACTCGTCCGAATTGTCAATTATGATTTGGAAAATGTAAATGGCTTTTTTGGTGATCTTAAAAATTCATACCTTCGATTCAATTGTGAGGCTTATGAATGTAAAATATTCAAGTCTTTTACCAGTGAGAGACAATTTGTAAAAGAAGAAAATCCTCGATTTCTTATCGACTTAACATTTGTCATGATGATAAAGAAGTTGGCGTGGATGTAAATTAAATAGAAAGGCACAACGGAGGAAGTTTAGGAACTATGGATTAATAATTTGAAATTTGAAAAGTTTTCAAACTTTTGTTTACTTTTGGAAAACTTAATTCTTCTTGAATTCAAGCCTTTAAAAGTGGATCTGCTTGTCATATTATCGATCTTTGCATTAATTATGACGAATATAAATTGATACTAGACAAGATTCAAGATCCAAAACAAGCTTAAAAGTTCAACTTTCAAATCAATGAATTTGAAAATTTCTCTTTTAAACTCAAACTTCCAGCTGCTTTAAAATACAGTTTCTGTACTAAATTTAGATCCAATATCTACATCCATAGTTATTGCTAGGTTGCATGGGATGTATGTGTCTATAAGAAAGTTCATAAGTTACGAGCTTTTCATTGTGTTTTAGAATATACATTGAAGCTTCCTTCCGTATACATTCCATAATATATATTGAAGGGTATACTTGCCCTTTTTGTGTTTTGCATACAATTGTTAAATAAAACAAAAAAGGTTGGTTCCTAACGCAATTTTTTGCGACAGTAAGGTTACGATATGAATTTTGCACAATCTTTCCTTCCTTTCCAATCAGATAAAGAAGAAGAAGAGAAATGGGAAAGAATAACAAAAAAAGGAAGAGAAATTTCTTTTATGGAACATTCGCACGAGATAATATGAAAATTATTCAGTCCGTTCCTTAAAATATAGAGGAAGTCAAAGTATTGAAAATTTGATTTGTACTTTTAACGTTTCTGGGGCACATGCGGGAGAACTTCCTGATTTTTTTTTTGAATAATTTAATGTTGGAATCAAATATATATTTATTCTGGATTATTCAGTTCCCTCACATGTGTATTTAATGTTATACAATTTATTCAAAAAGTACATACGTAAATACAAAGATATAACCATAATAGCCTTAAGGAATGTTCTTCTTTCATATCGCTCTTATGTCTTCCGCTCGAGAACATGTAATTGCACAATTTCCGCGAGATGTTTTCTGCTTTTTGTGCCTTTATGCATATAAAAAAGGCAAAAGAACGTATGTATTTTGGAATTATGGGCACAATTACGAGTGAGAATATTACTTCAAGTATTCCGTGCATTCCCTCCATCCTCAAAATACAATTTTAATGATATTTCTTTTTACAAAATGTCTGCGCTTAGAACTTCCTTATTTTTTTATGTAGCACTTGAAACATTGTATTACTTAACAAAATTAGATGCTGTCCATTTACCAAATAAAATCATTAAATATTTTATTCCACGTAATTAAAACAAAGAACCATTCTACTTGTTTTTTTTTTGGTACTTCCTTAAATTGCGTTTTAGGTCGATTTCAATGGAAAACGGGAAGAAGAAATTGAAGCGAATTTAATTACTTTGAAACTTGTTTAGCACGTCATTACAAAACGTACATTTTTCATTATGCTTTATAATTTTAGGAAGCCTTTTTGTATTATAAACTTTTAATAGCCATATGTATGTTTTCACAATGGGGCTACTTTCGTTGTACTTAAAATGTTGTTAAGGACTTATGTATGAGTTTTGTGTTTTTATAATAGGAACAAGAACTGAATTTCTATTGTAAATATTCTATGGAAAATTTAGTTTTAAGGATTTTGAAATTAGGCTGATTTACCACGCTATTTTATGAGGGTAATTCCATTATGATGTGAATTTAAGTGGGTTTTCTATGAATATAGGCTTCATATATACTCAAATTATGTTGCTATGCATCTAGACCACTCAGATGCTCAGGCTAATTTAGAATCTAGATTTATTCTTTAATATCAATATAAGTTTGCATCTTAGCAAGCTTTAAAGGATTCCCCGATTACTCAATGGATGGAGTATGTGACTGGAATATTTAAAGAACCTGGTTCAATTCTCATTCATTGATAACTCTTTCTAAAATGTTCAATATTTGAACATCAAATTCAAATTCAAACATTCCTCTTCCATTATTTAATTTATTCCTACTCACATCTTCCTCATATAAATCTTTAATTCTGTGATGTCTTTGTAGTGTAGAATCAGGAATATAAAGCTTTATGTAGACGAATTTGCCAGAGCAAGAGCAAGGTCTCTGTAGCTGATTTAATAGGGAAGAGAGTGAATAATTATGTAATCCTAGCTTATTATGAGGACGTGGGTTCGATTCTCATTTGTAACCGACCATACCAATCGAATGGATTGTTGCACTTAGAATCAGGAATTGTTAATCGATAGATTTAGCTTTAGGAGTTATAATGTACTTGCCATTAGTCTGAAGGACTAGCAAAGCAAATAAGCTACCGGTAAGGCAAAAGAGCCCCGTATAATGTTCTTAATGCTACACAAATTCAAACATCATTTATGGAACAAACTTTGTAAGTAAATGAGCACATGTCTATAATTAAAAAACTTCGAAAAAGAAATCCATAATTACTGACTATTAAGGTTGAATGAATAATTTTTAGAAATCACAGCACAAAATTCAAATGAAATGGAAGCAGAGAAAAAAAGGCTAGGCTAAATGTGACCCACATTCACGTAAACTTCTATAAATAATGTCCATGACTTATATTAAATTGTTCATCCGTTTACTATCAAGGATGGAAAGCCTACAACTTTTTATGACATATTTAGAGCAATTGTTCTACGCAGTATGTGAAAACTTTTTCAATCCCCGGCAAAAAAGTTTGGACTTGATTAGTAAAGTTCAGTCAATTTTCTATGAGCTTTCCACTTTTATAGGTTCTGTTTTAATTAAATTCAAGTGCTGTAACTGAATGAGGTAGAAAAACATGAGCAGGAATAAAATATATCCTTATATAAACACTCGACTACTATCTCAGGATAACCTTGAATTTCAGCACTGGCAAGAGACTCATAAAAGTCTCACTTGGTAAATATTGAGGCTTTATTATTTCATCATAAATGTTAATTTAAGAGTGTGTTACCTTTGCTTACAGATTTCCTCATATATGTAAATATGCACAAATGGCATGAAAAATTTTTTGTAAAAAATCACGATTATTATTATTGCTGGTGCTGTTGAGGTAATGTGTGCATAAATATCATGTGAGAAGTTGTGCTCCACTTATCACACAGAGCCAATACACATACAGACGCACATGTTATAGCATTCTAGAGATTATGACTATTCTTTCTTTCTTTTTTTTTATGTGAGAACGTGTATATCCAGGAAGAGCATGGCGAAATAAAAAAATCGAATATTTAAGGGCGGTTTCATGACGGAGAAAAAAACGGCACATGTGGATATAGATGTATGGAAAAAATTGTGGAAACCAGGAGGCAATATGATTATAAATTTTAAATGAACAAATTTTTGTTGTTTTTTTCTTCTCATGCCGTTTTTTTTTGTGAATGGGTCGAATTGGATATGATGGTGCATTTATCATCATGCGCAAAAACAAAGAAAATATTCGGAATAGCCAAAAAAAAAAGTTATGCTTCAAAAAGTATAAACAACGTTTGTTAAGCAAATAAACAACATTTTAGGTACATGATACATGCTCAACATATCCAAAAAAGTACATAAATGTTTTGCCATTAACACCGAAAAGCTGTACATAAAATTTCAATTGAATATTGATTGTATGGCAATAAAGATTTTTGATGCACATGAAAAACTTTTTTTTTTTTTATAAAATGCTTCCAAGCTACAAGGTCACAAAACATTTCATACGACAGGATGGGCGCTCCCAAATGAAAAAAAAAGTGTATGTGAAGAGCAAAAAGAGCGAGAGCGTAGGATAGTTGGATAGATGAAAATGAGTAATGCGAAAATTTTTATATATTTTCTAGATGTAGAATGAAAATGAAAAAAGTTATAGATTAAAAAAGATTTTAACTTTTTCGGCTCGTCATGTTGCGTCACTTCATACATTCCGATTGATGTTTGCATTTTTTCCGATTTTTTATTATATTTTTTTGTACACTTGAATAATCACAAAATGAACTGCTTTACTTTTTTTCTTTAATATCACAAGAACACGAAAAAAAATTATTTTTTTTGAGCAATACACACTAAAAAAGCACAAAAGCTAGGCTTTAAAACCCTTTTTCTTTATATTGACACAAGCTTTGAAGCTTCTTTTCTTCAAATAAGGCAAAGGAATGCAAAAATTAAAAAGAAATTTTCTTGTCGACTCCTTTTTTCCTCCTTTTTTTAAGTATATTGAATATTCTATGGTGCAGTTTTAAAATTTACATACTTCAGATCTTTCTCTCCCTTGCATACTGAGAGGAGCCGCAAATGAAACTGAAAAGGACTTTTCGAGATTTCATCGTATGTATTTGTATCCTTTGCTGTGTTCTTTTTTTCACATCTTTTAATTCCCATATTTTCTCATTTTCTCGCGCATGCACAGTTAAATGTTGAGTAGTGCTCGAAAGCATGGCTTTCAATGTCAAGTACACCAAAACAACAAACTCCGATGTTAAATGTCTACAAAATGTTATGTTAGGGATTCACAGTTTTTCGGTGTTTATTTGACGACTTTTTTGTTTTTGTGTTGGATGCATTCAATGCTTGAGAGAAATATTGAGACAGGAAGAGAGTAGACACTCTCAGAAAAATCACAACATTACTCATTTATGTTGAGATTTCCTTTTTTGTGTATTTTATCCATTGTCAGTGAAAAAAAATCAGAGACATCCTACGCATCCTCACCTGAGTCCCACGAATTCTTTACAAATTTTATTTTTAGACGCATCCGTTGCGATCCATTTGCGACTTAACATCCCCAACACTTTTTTTAATGAATTTTATCTTTTTTTATTGTTCCTCGTCGTCGTCGACAAACGCAGTATGCAGAACTTCTTTTTATGTCATGAGCTTTATCGAGCATATGTAGGTTGACTGAGCTTTATGTTACATATGTTGGCAATATAATCAGGTATACTAGCTCTCGCATAAATAGTAACGAACTCGTTATCGACATAAACATGATATATTTTTCATGGATGTATATTTAGCAACCATACACTCATTTATCCAAAAGTCAACATGCATGAAAAGAGCAAATTGAAAATGTTCAAGTACATGAAGAATCTGGATGCAATCGGTCAAGTAATTTCATTGTTAGATCTTAATTAAATTGACATGAAATGAATTGTTTGGAGTTTGTTGATGTCATTCAGTTCCTTTGTTTTCCATTGGGAAAAATACTTTTACATGAAGAATAGTTTAATCATTGTTGAGTCTGACAATGAACATTAAGAGATATTGAGTGGCACTTCTTCATTCAACTCAAGTTCCTGGAATTTTTAGTACTTGTTCGACTGTGAAAAATGAGAAAAGCTTTTAAAAATGTTTCATCAGTTTAAGTGACTATTAATGAAGCTTATGCTGATTGTAGTTACAAAATGATGAAGCAAAATGGAAGCTTTTGTAAAGTTTTTTTGAATGGGAGTAAATATCTATACAAATTTTGTTAAGAATGACTTTATGATATCCTTTTGTCTGGTTCCTTTTATCAATGTTTATGCAAATTCACGCTTCAAATATTAAGTTTATACCCTTTAATGCAAATTTTGGTTTCCGTACAGTTTGTTGTAGTTTAATTAAAGCTAAGAATCTAATCATATTATTATTTTTGATATTTTTGTGAGGACTAATGGAGTTTCTAGATAAACAAGCTTATTAAAGATAATTAGGATGATTCTTAGTCTAAATATTAAATGATGTTTATTGTTTGAAGATTGTAAACAAACTAAATTGTTTTAGTACAAGGGGATTTCAACTTAAACAGGGGAAATCAACCATTAATAGTTTTTAAATATTAAATGACCGTTGATATATTCTCATTAATATTGAAGAACTTTAATCAAAAATTCAATTAAATTACTGTATCCGGTCCATTATCTGTACACAGTCCACTATTATCAAACCTATTACCGAAACATACATCAAAAGTAAATTAATTTCTTGTAAATTCCCAACTTGTCGTTTAAAAAACTTTGCTCATTCAGTTGTAAAATTCCCAAAACGAACATGTGTAAAGAATTTGATAATGATATTTGAGCAGCTTTGCCTCTTTCTCTCTCCATAGAAGGAAAAAAAGGTAAAATCAATTCTTCTTGTTTTCTATCACACAAAATAATGTCTACAAGGTGGAACTTTTCTAGTTGACTTGTTTCATGAATACCAGATTTCCAAAGCTGGTATTTATCCATACAAAAGGTATACATTCTTGTCATACTCTCTGCACATTTCCGTAATTCGGAATTAATTTATTAGTGATGGTCCGAAACATAATCTTGTGGAATCTCGTTAGGTTTAATAAGCCATAAATAAGATAAAACTCTTTAGGCAGAATTATTGGATGTGATAAAGATTGAATAAGATTTTATGAAAATATGTATTACTAATCTATGTATAACTTCAGATTGATCTAGGATTGAAATATTCCGGAACATTACAGTCTTTAATTTGTTGATGTTGCCTTAATCAAACAAATTTAGTACTCGATTCTATTTGCAATTTCAACAATTTGATTGATTGTTCAATTCAGAATGGACAATGGACAGAAAAAGGAAAGGGAAGTAGTTTGATGTGTTATTTAAGACTTCCTCATAAAGTTTTTAGATCTTTTAAATTTTCACATAATTATAAAAAGTCTTTAAAATATTTTCTGAAACCATGTCATTGGGCAATCAAGTGGCAAGGCTTTTATATCCTTTTTGAGTATTAAGTATACTTCCTTTCATCTGAATTTTCATTATCTGTTGTCAACATTTAATGCTAGTATATAGTCATAGAATTTTTCGTCCTTTGACCTTTTTTTTCCTCTTTTTATCAGATCTATTACCTACTTCATAGCATGAAGAAGAAGATGTCAATTTGATGTCAAGACTGACATCCTCCCATTTTAATTTAAATAAATAATGATGAAAAAAATCTTCTCGTTAATACACATTTATTCTGAATAATGAATTTTTTAAATGCAAAATTTTTCAATTAAAATGCACATAAAATCTCATGTCTCTAAGTTCCATTGCGTAACTGAAATCAAATGCATGTTCAATTATAATTTTTTTATGTCAAGATTTTCAACAATTTTTATAATTAAATAGTAGAATATTTAATTTCCTTTTTAAAATTGTCTAAATTGAAGCACCACAGAACATTTGCTGAAATGATGTATGAACTTGTCAGTGTCTGTATATTTTCAACTATAACCTGAATAACATTCAAGGAGGTGGGAGAAAATTGTTTATAAATACAATTGAAAATTATAGACTAAGGCGCACTTACTTAATTATGTCCTGTTTTTGTTGACTATCTAGTAACCTTCGTCCATAATGTATTAGATTTATAATTGTCTGGATTGTAAATAAGACAAAAAATGCAATGTTTCCTCTTTGAAATTCAATGAAAGACTGAAACAATTCAGCAAAAAGGGGAAAATCAACCTTTTAGTACTAATTACAATTTAAATCCAAAATGACCGTTACAACATTAAATCACATTAATTCCTAAAAAACCAGTGAATTCATTAGTAACAAATATGTTGTGATCTAAAAATACATACAGCACATGCCATGGACCAACAAAATTCATTTTATCATTACATCATGACATGACAAAGAATATCAGGTGTTCAACTATGGAAAATTTGTCTGTCGGCAATTGGTTAACAAAATTTGTGTGACTTACTGCTGTTGACAGTTTTATAAAGGTCATGAATTTCAATTTTAAAGGAAACATTTTGACAGATTTTGGTGTGTCGTTAGAAACATTTATTCACAAAGTGTGCCTTAAGCAATAAAAAGTTCAGAAGACACTGTACTTACCTTTTTTTTTTTTTTTTTTAAAATAAACTTTTTATTCATTAAATTTTTAACTTAATTATGTACAAAGTTTGGATACATTTTATTTGTATTTAAATTTTTAAGGATTCTGACTTATCGCATTCAATCACTTAGTTTTTGATTTTATTTTGAAATTGTTTTGCTTTAATTTATGTTGTGGTTTATTCGGTGTTTCGCGACGCAAGACGAGTGTTGAAATTCGTTTGCAACTTTCCGACGTAGTCCTCAATAGAGGGTATTTTTGCTTCAGTATGTAGATCTGATATCCTTTCATATCTTGTTTTGTTGAGAACAATTCTCAAGAATTTGTTTTGTAGTACTTGTAGTTTTTGTAGATGTATTTTTGCCATCCGTTCAAATGCTGGACAGCCGTATGTGAAGATGGGTCTCACGGCTAGCTTATAGATGAGAAGTTTGTTTCGAACGTCGAGATGTGAGTTCCTGCTGATGAGGGGATAAAGTAGTCTTAGTGCAGTGTGAGCTCTGTTGGTCACATATTCTACATGCTGCTTTAATGTCACTCTCTTGTCGATTATCATTCCCAGATATTTAGCTTCGGTTTCCCATTTGATGTTTTCGTTGAGGAATTTGATGTTGTCTCTTGGAAGTTGCCTGGAGTACCTATTTGTGATGAATAAGGCTTGAGTCTTCTGTTTGTTGAGATTTATTTTCCATTTGTTCATGTATTGTTGTACTTTTCTTCCAGTGTGTTGTAGATGTGTTACAATATCGGCTGAGTTTTCTGCAGAATGATACAATGCAGTATCATCTGCGAAGAGTGCGATATTGTTGGTTGTTTCTCTTACAATATCATATGTGTAGATGTTGTAGAGAGTTGGTGAAAGCACTGCTCCTTGTGGTACTCCGAATTTGATTTCATTGGTTTCTGAGAACTGACCTTTAATAAAAACTGAGAAAGTTCTTTCAATTAGGAAAGATCTTACAGTTTTTATAAGTGGCAGTGGAAACCCTAATTTGATCATTTTAAACAAGAGTCCGTTATGCCAGACTCTGTCAAATGCTTTCTCCACATCTAGGAAGATCATTCCTGTTGATTTCTTCCTGATTATGTTTTCCTTTGCTGTTTTGATTACTTTGATGAGTTGGTGAGATGTTGATCGTCCTGTGCGAAAGCCACACTGTTGAGTCGGAATGATGTTGTTATCCTCCAGATGATCGTTTATTCTATTCAGCAATACTCTCTCCAATATTTTGCTTAGGGAACTAAGCAAGCTTATTGGCCTATAGCTGCTCACTTCGTTTGCTGGTTTGCCAGGTTTTGGGATCGGGATTACTTTAGCTTTTTTCCAAACTTTCGGAAAATAGTTAAGTTTGAGACACGTGTTGGTGATGAACTTCAAATATTCGAAGCCTTTTGGTGGAAGATTTTTGAGGAGTATGTTGTTGACATCGTCTAATCCTGGTGCTTTAGGATTTTTCAGATTTCTTACAATGTATGAGATTTCCTCTACATTTGTAAGTTCTGTGCAGTCACTATTTTCTCCTTCCAATGCTTCCTTCACTGCGTTGTCTACTTCCTGGGTATGTACTGGGTTGTTGTCCTCAAGTGGATTTTCGTGAGCTTTACGAAAATAGTCACTGAGAACGCTGGCTTTTTCCTTATTAGTGATGAATGTTCTATCTGCATCAATCAACGGTGGCATC
This sequence comes from Chironomus tepperi, assembly GCF_022539635.2. Taxonomy (NCBI): domain Eukaryota; kingdom Metazoa; phylum Arthropoda; class Insecta; order Diptera; family Chironomidae; genus Chironomus; species Chironomus tepperi. The sequence goes on from NW_027226259.1 coordinate 250,338, forward strand.
GATTTTGAACCTTTCCTGCAATGCTTTGCAATCCTCCAGACTGTTTGGTTTGATGGTTGGATTTCTGAAAGCCGCTTATTCCAGTTTGTATTTTTGAGTTCCTTAATTTTGTCTTTGATGACTTTCTGTAGAATGTTTAATTCAGTTTTGATTTGATTATCTCTGCTACGTTGCCATCTTCGTCGAAGACTTCTTTTCGTCCTGATTAAGTCTTTGATTTCTGGTGTGAGCTTTGTCGATTCAAAGTTGATCTTTTCTTCTTCACAGTTTTGTTTCTGGAATCCATGATGAGTTCTGAGAATACTTTGATATGATGTTCTATCTCCTCTACTGTGTTGCATGGGTTTTCCAGAGTGCTGTCTTCGATGCGACGAGTTATATACGATTTGAATTTTTTCCAGTTGGCATTTCTGTAGTCATATCTGTAAACTGTGTTGTCTGTTCTGTCAACTTTGGATGTCCTGATTTGAAAATACACAGCGCAATGGTCACTCATTGCCTCTGTGCATTTTAGTTCTGTAGTGTTCAGACTGGAATTTGAGAGCATCAGGTCGATTGTTGATACAGATTTCGTCGGATCTTCTGGATAATACGTTGGTGAATCGGGGTAGTAGATCATGAACTCCCCGGACATATCCTGTAGTATTGTCCCGGCTTTGTTTGCTACGTTGCAATTCCACTCTCGATGTTTTGCATTGAAGTCTCCGCAGATGTAGTAGTTTCCTCTGATGTTTGTTATTTTGTTGATGTCATCTCTTAGATGATCGTCTATTTCCTTCCTTTGCTTCCTCCTGGAAGATAGACGGAGAGGATGTGGCAGCTTGTTGATTCGTTGATGAAGACTTTTATTCCGATGCATTCTATTAGCTTTGTGTTGTAACTTGGTTGAAGCTGATGTTTTAGATTTCTTTTGACAATGATCGCAACACCACCTTTTGGTCTATCAATGCGATCAAATCGATGAATTACGTAGTCAGGATGCGAGTCTACTTTGGAGTTTGGTTTTAGGAATGTTTCCGATATGCACGCAACATCAACGTTTTGCATGCTGAGGTAGTCGAGAAATGCTAACATCTTATCTGCAAGGCTGTTAGCATTCCAGTAAATTACGTTGATTCTTTGGTGACTACAATCCATGTTGACTCATGTAGATTTTGGCAACTTCTTGGCCGATGGCTTGTTGTACCTGTTCCTCTTTTAGGTACTCTGGTTTTTTGGTGATGATTTCGATGAATGAGTTGATGAAGAACATGCAATTTGATAAATCTGTCTCTGTGCTCATTTCATCGATTGTGCCTTGGGCTGGTGAAATTTGTTCCTTTGTATTACCACTGGATGAAGGTTCAGGATCGACCTTGTTTGTTTCCAAGGTTAGTGAATTGAAGTCTAGGTCCATAATTTCCACAACCTGCGTTGAGTTCTGTTGATGATTGTTATTGGTCTTTGGCTTTGACCTGTTGTTATTTCCATTCCTTCCCCTTCTCCTGTTTCTTCGTGTTTTGTTTTGATTTCCCTGATTTGAGGGTTTCTGTTGTGGATGCTTATTTTGTGATTTTATGGTGACTGGTGCGAAGGTTTCAGAAGCTGGTTTTCTAGATGTTGTTGGTACCGGTTCTGGGATACTCCTAGCTGGTCTTTGTGATGTAAGTTGATCAGATCCGCCTGATCGTTCACCTGCTTTTGATGTTGGTGGAGCATTCCTTTGTTGTCCAGCAGGATTTCGTGAATTCCTTTGTTGTCCAGCAGGATTTCGTGAATTCCTTTGTTGTTCACCTGATGGTCTGTTTTGATTTCGGTTGTTGTCGTTCATTGATTTAGCTTTCCACTTCTCGATTATTTGTTTCCTGATGTTGCATTCTTGTGAGATTGCTGTATGTTTCTCGCCGCAGAAGTGACACTTTAGTTTTTCGATTGGGACCTTGTTGGTTTCAATCGAAATGTAAGGACAGGTTTTTGAATCATGCTGTTCAGAGCATCTGAAACAGATTAGTGGTTTGTTACAACCACGTTGTCCATGAACAAACTGCAAACATTTCGAACAGAAAGAAGGTCCGTTACGCCTGTTGTTGTATTTAGCCCATTTTACTTTGAAGCCGTAGACACAGTTAACCTTTCGAAGGTTTTCCAAAATGTTACCTTCCTGTACTTTATTAAAATACAGAAGGTAGTTCTGGTCGTCGTCGTTTTCGTGTCTCCTTTGTTTCATTGTCATTTTGACAATTTTAACTGGTGATATGTTTTCCGTTTTCAACTCCTTTTCCAAGTCTACGATCTCCATCATTGGAAGTCCGTAGAGCACGAATTTCATCTGTGGTTCCTGGTTTGCATAGGTGTGAAAGTGGTGTTGTTTTTCTCTGAGGAGTTTGATGAATCTGTCGTAGTCGTCCCAACTCTCCGTTGATACAACTTTTGTTTTGAGTTTATCCTTTTTGACGTTGATCATAAAACTCCTGGGTTGGTTGTTGATCTGGTTCATCAACCTTCTGATCTCCTGTCCTCCACCACTAGTTATATGGATCGGTGGTGGTTTTGGTTTCTGCTGTGATGTTAGGTTGTTGTCTTTCGATGATGATGATATTTCACTTTGTTTTGGTTGTTCTGGTGCATTGCTGTTATCTCCGCTGAAGTTGAAAAATCTGTCATCGTACAGATTCATCCTGGCATTTGAGAAGTCAAATTGTTTTTTGTTGTCATCTTTCTTTTTGCTAGCACTAGATATCTTTTTGGCTGGCGCACTGAAGATTTCAAGTTGGCTGCGACGTTTTTCTGCCCTTAATGGTTGGACGAATTGATCCATTGTTGTCTGTTTTGTTTTGAGATTTTCCATCTCAATGTCATGTTGCTTTTCGTTGTTTATATCCTCGGTGATGAGAGTTGTCACGGGTGCTGAATCTTGTTGTTGAGATTCAGGTTGTTTTTCCGAAAGTTTTTGGTTACTTTCTTCGTTGTTGAGATTTGTTGTTGTTCCTACCATTTTGCCGAACAAGTCAAAACACGTCTGAACAAGTTGGACTGAGATTCGAAACTTTAATCTCTGTTGTTGTTATCTGGAGCTTTTGAGAATTTTGAATTAATTGCGGAGCGAATCAAAAACACGTCTGTTCCCTTTGACGGACCGATGTGAACTGACACTGTACTTACCCTTAACAATCAACTTGCTATTCCCTTTTTAATAGCTCAAAACTGAAGTGCTTCTGACTTCTTAATTGGTGGATACCCTCTTGAGACAGTTTAAATAATACTTTGGCATTGACTGCGAAATATTAAAGCTAATGCTCCTTGGGATATTAAGTCATTAAAAAGACATTTTTGTTTAACATTTTCATTTAATTTCTAAAATTCGACATAGAATGTTGTTCAAAAATGTTTATTCAGGCAATTTTAAGTACATCTGATAATATCCAGCCAGTCAGTACAAATTTCATAGCACTTCTGTTTGGTGCAAATGTGCGATAAAAGCATGAGTAGAGTCAAAAGCACCTTCAATGTTAGAGATGTACAAACAGTGCTTATTGGAATTCCTTCCGTTTTCCGTAGGTAGTTAATTTCATTAGACTACATGTATATGTAGAGAAACAGCATGTATACATACACAACTTTCATATTTTATTTTTTGTTTGTCACCGGATGCACAGCTAATTATAGTGCAGGGCTGTTGATGTGAAAATCATCATGATGAATACCTGTAAATGCTGATGCAATAAGTATCTCCTAAGAGTCATGAACTTTCCCTTTAGTCTTGTAATTGAGAGTTGCGAAAAAAGTTAAATTTTTTTTTGTATCCTCTTGATGATGCTTATACCTTTCACTTAACGAATCCCAATTCCCTGCGGTGAATCTTTCATTTCAATTGGAATCAACCCCTCCTATAGTCTTCATCATCTTCTATTTATTTCCTTTTTTTTCATTCTTAAAGCTCTTTTAAGTACGGAATTGAAGATGAAGAAGATGAAGTCATAGAAATTCTTTTTGTTGCCCACTAACATGAAAGGTATGTTCTCCCATGTTGCTGCTGTGTACTATGTCGGAAGCATGAAAAAAGGCGTTAAGGAACAAAAAAAAGTTTTCAATGATAAATTGAGATTATGAGCTTGTGTTTTTGTACACAAATAAATAAGTAGATACAAATTTGGAGATAGACGGAGGAAGTAGGAAGAAAAATGGGTATAAATAAACAAAGGAAATCAGCAAGAACCGGCCCAAACTGATTTTCTGCAATTTCATGGCCTATAATACATAATAGCCTCATATTTAAATCCTTTCCGCTTCTACATAAATCTCATTTATTTTATTACATGCCCATCGATAATGTCATGAACGAAGTAGATGGAAATGGAATGTTGGGAATTTCTAAAGAGAAAATAATAAGAATGAAAAAATTATAGGAATCTCTGTAGGGCTATAAAATATTTTAGCGCATTTTTCTTTCTATAGAAAAACGATCCGATCTATCCTGCAAAAATACGATAAAAACAATTTAATTTGACTTTATTTCATTTTTGGCAATTTAGCCCGTCAGTTTATCGAATAAAATTGACCAATTCTGAAGTTGATATATGATGTCTATACACGGACCTACTAGAACGAAATATATTGAATTCTATGCTCTGCAGAATGACCAATTATTGTAATTGAAATGTTAAAAATTCATCCAAAGCAGTAAAGTCAACAAAAATTTTAGAATTTCTTATTTAATTGACGTATAAATGCAGAAGCCGATGAAAAATTGTTTATGTCTGACAAGAGAGTCTATTCTCAATTGTAAAAAAAAGCAAGCATACAATTAAGATTAATGAAGCATTCTTCATCACACTGATTTAAATCTTAAGTAGAGTAGACAATCTTTCAGCAATCTTTTAAATTTAAGAATTTGCATGAAATTTATGAGAAATTTAAAATGTCAAATTAAATTAGGGTTGAATATTAAAGGTTATTGCTGCAATCTATCGACTTTAAGGGTTCAATTGATACTTTAATAGTTTAAAAGGATATAATTTCAAAGTTTTTGGAAATTAAACATTCAATTGAAAATTCTGTATTTCAAATTCATTTTAACATCCTTAAATCTGTTTGTGTCATCATAAATTATGTTATTTTCCTAGGAAACATTAACATTCTGACCAAAGCAAAGCTAACTTTGATGGGAAAATTTATGAAAATGAAATTTCCAATTTATTTAAATGTTTGTAAACAACAGTCTTAGCTTGCTGTTGGATAAGAAATTGTTGGAAAAGACTTCTAATCAGTGATGGTAAACCTTTTTAGAGCTATGGCACATTTTGCTATAATTAAAATTTTACATTGAAAATCTTTAAATTTTTGAAATTTCTAGAAAATTTCATGGCTTGCTTGATTACCTTTAAAGAAACATTAGTGCTTCAAGGTACACAGTCTGTCCACCACTATACTAAATTCTTAATTCTGTTGACTTTAAGTTTCATGAATATTCATGAATGATTCTGACTTTTGAGCCAATTCAAATGAGCAATTTAGGAAAACTAACGATTTAAAATGACTGAAATTGCAATAAAAGTAACTTTCTCCATTTCCATTCGAGCAAATATCATGGCATGCTGACAAAGCAAAAGCATAATGGTCATTTCCCAACGGTTGATAAGAAAAAAAACAGTTCTAATAAAAAAAGGGAAATTGCCCATAATGAATGATTCTCCTTTATCATGCGTAATATAATTTAAAGTATCTATATATGCGTGCGAAGGTAGTAACAAAAGCAGACATAAATCGTTTTTTATTTGTTAACGTAGAAAAGAAAGTTTTGATATCCATCAAAAATTGCATTCCTTGTAGATATGAAATGCTTTATATAGTAAGAAGAAAAATCATGAAAAACTTTTTTTATTACAGCACACATCAGGTTGATAATATTCTTTCTTTTTCGATTCCTTTCCATTTTTTTTTATCATCTACACTACACATATTGCCATAACAACACCAAACGATCATAACTCTTGGTTGTGTGAATTGTTAGATAAATGTACAAATAGATAGATGGATGGATGGATGGAAAAAGCAGCACGATAATAAATGTGTTATTTTAGCATAAAAATGTTTATGTCTGTTTGATGTAAAGCTATATTGTACATACAAAAAGGAATATAGAGATGTTACAAAGTATGTATGCCTAACAGACTTGGGCATGTTAAGACACTTATATTGAATAAATAAAAATAAAAATGAATGAAATTTGAAAATCTCGCGGGAATGCGAATTATGGAATAGAGAGAATAAGACATAGAGACAAAAACAGAAGAAAACTGTCAGCCAAATACTCATTGTATTTTATTTTTATTTCTTTATATATTCATCCTTATTGTCATGATGATATGAAGCAGAGTGAGCTCGTTTGCTATCTTAAGGCACGACATTGCGAATAAGAAAGAGCAAAGAGGGTGTCAAATGAGACGATAAAGTGAAGGAAGGAAAAATGTCATGCACGTAGAGCTTTATAGAAAGATCACCAAGCGAGCACGCAAAAAAGAAGGAATTAGATTATAAAATATCACCGGGTTGTCGTTAATAAATATGGTCTCCTTTGTATTATCATATTCATCTCTCCTTCGTAAACATCTTTGGGACATTTTTTTTTGTCTTCTCTGGGAAATAAATGTGTTTATGTAAATGTTTTGAACGGCTGGCTGAATTATTGCTTCTATGGTTGATTAATAGACTTTCTTGCGAGATGTCTGACTGATTTGTCAATCGATTGGTTTTAAAAAGAAGCTCTTGACAAGTACTTTGGCTTTATATTAGTTCCGACTTTCTGAATTTCAATAATTCATGAAATTTGAGCAAATTCTTGAGAAAATTACTCAATTTCAAATCAAATATTTGAAGTACATTACTACTTCAAGGCACTCTTTGTAATTGTCTAAATGTAGTTTAATCAAATCGACTTCCAAATAGATTTATTTATTCACAATGATGTTTATTCTTCAAAGTTTAAAGACAAATTAAACTTTTATACGAAAAAGGGGTTTTCAACTATGCACATTATATTCTATTCAAATCTCAAATCAACGTTATAACTGTCAACATTAACTGCTTATCGATTCTAATGTCTGCATTTACCTGCAATGTCACTGTCGTTCTAATTTACGTCGAAATTTCACTTTAAACTTGATATGAGCATTTTTTTATATCCCCAGATTGCAGCCGCATTAATGCTTTATGCACACGACTTTATGGCTTCACAATCACCTAGTTTCGATATTCCTATTATTATGGCAATTTGAAAAAAAAAATCCTTCTTACTTACACATGACATCGTTTTCGATTTCAGCACTCTTTTGGAGATGATACGATACTTCATTTACATACCCTCAGATACAGCACATCTATACACACATAACACAGTCAAACCATATGAATAACATGCCATCGGTATCAGTAGAAATGGAAATACGAAGAAGTGAGAGAAAATGAAATCGTATCATAATATAAATCACATAAGCACGCGAAAAGAGGAAAAATATTGTTGCTCAGAGATAAAAATGATTGAATTTAATGTTTTGATTTTTGCACGTATTCGATTTCTGATGATTGAATACAAAGAGCTTTTTTTATAGATCTCACATCCAGGCATAAGTGGGCGTAAAGAGAACTAGAAATATGCTATTAATTCTTATTTACCTTTTTTGAATATTTTGTGCTTCTCTGACTCTCTTAATTATTAAAATCAATCTCTATAGACTCTTCGAGATGCTCATTTTATGAATTTTGAATGAATTTTGAGGAAGCAACCTTTGAATAAATTGTTTTAAGTCTTTTTTAATTTTGAGATACAAGTGCTACACTTATAAGAACATAGCATCTATTTTCTATTATTATTATTTGAGCACGTAGCTTCATATCATATCGAAATCCAATTTGGATCGCTCATATTCATAATATTCGGATAGATCATTTGACATTTGGGTTTGGTACACAACTTGTCATTATTACAAGATGTTGCTTTATTACTAAATGCCCAAAAACCGAATATAATATAGTTTTAGCTTAGCTTACAGGCCCTTACAGGAAATATCCAACATTTTCCCTTGAAAAGAATGAATCAGTTTACGGAAATTCCTTCCGAATGTGATAAATTTCGGAATAGTTTTGTTAGTAATAAATTACGGTCGTTCATATGAATTTGTTGATACTTTTTGGTATTTCAGAATGTTGCACGCAAATTGGTAATGTTGAGGGCTTTTTTGCTTCAGATCTGTTTTTCATGTTAAATTTGTGGTATTTGATGGAACGATGTCTATCAAAAGGAGAGCTATGTAGAGTAAAAGAAGGGAGTTGTTCATTCATGATGACCATAATTACTACATAAGCGTTGAAGGATTAACAACTGGATTGACTTGGTTTTAATGTTGATTTCAAGCCTACTCATTACAAGGTTTAAGAGAAGATGAGTCTTGAACTGAATATTCGGACAGTCCTGCTTGGTATTATCCTCAACATTAGCAAAGTACTTAATGAAGTGCTCGAAACGGCCTACAATGACCACATTGGCCTATTACACTTGAACTTCCTTCCAAAAGACTTCCCTATGAAGCATTCCTCTGTTTTTTAGAACCAATCTGATCTAAATATTCAAAATCCGAAATCCTCAACATCATAAATGAACAAGTCCCAAAAAAAAAAAATTTTAGCAACAAGGAAGAGAATATTTGACAAAAGCCGCAGAATTTTTTTTTGGTGAATACTTTTCCTTTTCTTTGAGTTTTCCTTTTTTGTGCCTTTACACAGGCAAAGTACATTGCTTAGTTTAAGGATATATTCTATTGAAGGATTGTCAGAGTGAACTTTATTCAATATTGAGGAGATTTTTGGGAGGTTTTGCAAAGGTTTTCAAAAAGGGATGTCCTTATGTTACTCGGAAGGATACGTTATAGCAGTGGTGGGCAACCTGCGTGTTGCTAAACTTTTTGGAAAATGCCATGAAGTGCATGCCAAATGCGGTTTCGGTCAAGATTTTTCAAGAAAGCTCTATGAAATTTGAGAAAGCTTTCAAAAAAGCTCAAATTAAAATTGAGCTTTTCAAAATTAATTTTTGAGGAATTAAGTCTTTAAAATAGACTTCTTTCATCATATTATTGATCTATTCAAGGACTTTTGAATTGAACTTCCCACGCTCAAAATTGAATTGAAAAATCCTAAAAATACCAGAAAACATCAAAAATTCAATTTTTGACATTTTGAACTTAAAGCTCGTTTAAAGTCATGAATAAAGCCGAAACTATTCCATTATTCACACTGTTTGATCAATTGCCCACTTAAAATTTTAATTAGAAAACTTTACTAATTAAAGCCTCAAAATTCATTTCATCCAAATTTCACACTAATTTTACCTCAATCCATGCTCATCTTTTTTGAAAAGTTGACTTATCCAGTCAGTCACGAAGCCCAAGTCATGTACAAGAATGTTATGGATATTTAGATTGTTGAATATTTTCTAGTGCTGCTTATTCCTTTACACCGAACGTAGATAGATAATTTGAAGCGTGAACAAAAAGTTAAATTGGCATGAAACCAATGAAAATTTTGAAGATTTTCCACTTGAAAATTGGAATTAGAAAAGTTTCCATTCCAGCCACTTAGTTAAATTCATTCAACTGATGATATCCACATTTTAACACAAAACCAAAAAGATTAAAAATAATCAAAAAGTTTTTCATTTTAATCCATGTTGTTGTTTAAGTTGATTATTCCTATAAATATGCATTCAGCAGAACATGCGGTGGAAATAAAGTACAGAACAGAACAAAAAAGTATAAAAAAATCAAATCAAACAATTGAAAATTGAATTTTCATCGATTTATTTCATTTTTTGTGTTTTTCTTTTTCTCGTTTTTTTTTATATATTTTGTTTGTCGAATTTAATGTCATACACAGATAGAACTGTAAGTGATAGTTCATTTTATTTTCAATTATATAACTGTTTTGTTTACCTTACTTTATTGATAACATTTTATTCTATATTATATATAAACCATTTGCCTACTGTTTATCTGTTGGTTCCATAATAGCGTTCATGATTTTAATTTTAAATATAGCATGAGAATATCTAGATAAATGTATATGTCTTCCTTACATGTGGGGAAATATTATTATTCAGATAAAATGGGAAGGAAAGAGCAAAAAAAAAAAAAAAAGAGGAAAAAAGTAATATGACAAACTTTCTGTTCTTTTGTTGGTATTCCTCCTTTTCTCTTTTCTTCATCAATTCAATTCATGTGAAAGGAATTCATAATGAAAATTTCATGGTTCCACATCTTCATGTTTAGGTGTTTATTTGATTTTTTTTTCACCATGCGTCAACATTTTTGATATAAATTTCACGGTAACAATGAGATTTTTGGGTTTTACCCGAGTGGCACGGAATATTTCGCTTTGCTGTTCATCACTTTTGTTGTGCAAACGCGATTTGATGTGCAAATGAAGCACGTGAGTACATTAGAATGTGCTGATTGTTGTCAATATGTATTAAAGCTTTTTGAATGTTCAAGTCTGTTTACATGATTGCTATTTTTGAACTGTGACTGATGATGACAGGAGAAGTTCAATTTTACAGGCTAGACTATCTAGGTTGCTAAAGTGACTAGTATCGTAAACAATTCTTATGCAGGAACTGGAAATAATGTGCATTCACAACTTATTCATCCAAAAAATAGAATCTCGGACATTCTACAATATTATGGACCGTTATGGACATTCCCACATAAACTCATGCACAGAAAATTCACCCAACATCTGCTTCAAGGCAATAAAGATGTCAAAAACACAAAAAATCAATGCACTATAATCAAAAGAAAACAAATTAAAGCCAGAAATCGACCAAACAGAAGTCTATACCGTACTCAAGATAGTGTTTATAGTCTACAAACTATAATTAATGTTGTTTCATCAACTTCGAATGTGTTAATTACTTTGTCACATAATTAGGAAAATTATACTCGCAGGTGTGAGCTTTTTCTAGTTAAAAAACGTGACTAGCCTTAAATGTTGCTCATCTTCTTTTGATCTCGTGCCTTGATTCTATCTGCGCGTGCTATTGATCAATTATTAATGTATTCTTCTTCATTTATGGATAGTAATTCATCATGAATCTACACAAAGGAAATAAATAGGGTGAATGAGCTTTAATCAATGAAATAGCTACTCAATATCGATGCTCTTGATTAAAGAGATTGAAAATGGATTTTATTTATTCGAATATCTGCATAATCTCATATTGAGAACCAATTAATTTATGAAAATAACCGTAAGTTAAATCAATTTTCATTATGAACCCACCAGCATTATTCGTATATTTCCATCTTCATATTGTTATTCTATGGTTTTTAATTTTTTTTTCTTTCTCATTGAACAAAGAGCTGTGGTGGAAAAAAAAAGAAAAAAAATTCTCGTTTGTCTGCACACATACACATATTATTTGGAGCAAATTTATAATATTGAAGTCTCGCTTTGATAACATTAGAATAGAGATGGTGTAAGTTAGATAACTTTTTCTTTTACCTAACATAAAAATTATTTGAATATATTGCCAGGGGTGTACTTAGAACTTTTCTTAAAGAAGTATAAGTCTCAGTGGTATCATGTCTATACTGTAAACTGTATCTGATGATTTTTCAATAATTTAGCGTATTTAGAGGTTATTCTGCGAATTTTAACGATTATTCAGCAAATTCAGCAGTTATTTAGCAAGTTTGGCAATTACTCAGCACATTCAGCATATTATTTTGCAAAGTAATCAGTCATTCAGCAAACTCAGCAGTCATTCAGCAAATTATTTTGCAAAGTCAGCAATTGTTTGGCGAGTTCTGCAAACTCAACAGTCATTTAGCGAGTTCAGCAATCATTCAACGAGTTCAGCAAATGCTCAGCACATTCAGAAGTCATTCAACAATTATTCAACAAACTCAGCATTCATTGATCAACATTTCAGCGAATTCAGCAACCCTCAATCCACCACTGCATACAAACATTCATATCTATGCCTTTACATACACATTACAAGATATTCTATTTCATCTACATATCCGATTTCAAAATATGAGAACATTTTTTTCCTAAATAAATATTTTGTTGAAAGATAAAAAGAAAGCTAGGGCATCTAGATCAACTTATTTGGTTCAGTTTCTAACCCGATCAGCAAATATTTAGACACAGTGGCGACGTGAAAACAATAAATTACAAACCAAGTCGAGGCCACTGGTCAATTTTTCTAGTTTAATTTCATCAACCCGACGCCTACTAGGTTTCAAAGAGCTGCTCAGCAATAGAATCAGTGCTGATCGGGCAAGGCATTAAAGAGTTGATGAAATTAAATCTATTCCTAAGATTTTAAAGGATAATATTACAAAACCAGAAAACACAATTTACAAGTAAATGAGAAATCTTACATGTACCTCCATCCTACCCCACCCACCTTTCCTAACCACAAATATTTTCCTTAATGACCATTTTCATGCAACTTTCAAAATCAGTAAAATAAATAAACCCTTTAAAAATTTGTGAATCTGGATATGCTGTAACATTTGCTGTTATCTTATCATCCTCATTGTCAGTCGAAACTTACTTAGATGGAAGTAAATGTAAACTTTTAATTTTCACTCAGCATCAATTTGCTTGATCTCATTCACAAGGAGTACGGATGACAAGGTATGAAAAATAAAGTTTTAAGGAAAAATGTTGATGAATTGGACTAGGAAGAGGAAGCAATAAAAAGTTCATTTTTAGTTCTATTGTTAGTTCCGTACTTTTTACAGTTATAATTTTTAATTTTCTTATTATTTTCTATTAGAACCAATTTGAAATTTCCTTCCATTTTGTACATAATGTAATTATTGAAATTAATTTTCGCAGCATAAAATTAAAATTAGCGAAAATTGGCTTCGTTTATAATAAAAGTTGTAGTATACAAAGCGGGAGAAAATGTTTGTATAGCGATAAATACTGCTTTAAAGTTGGTTTGATTTATTGTCAATGAATTTAGCGAATTCAATTGTTATTTAGAAATTATTCAGCAGATTTAGCTGAAATTCAGCAAATTATTCAGTAATTCATTAGGTACAAAACATTCATTCAGCACTTATTCAGCAGCTATTTTTCAAAAAGGTAAACAATCGCCCCTTGACAATCGGGATTCTAAAGAGTTAAAGCTCACCAGCCAAAACATATCCCATGAACCTCAAGCAAACTTCCCAGAAGTCCCATTAAACAGTTTTTATGTATAGAAACGAAAACAAAGGGCATGAACGGAAAAGCTAAAGTAAATTAATATTAATTCCTGCATATGAATAAAGTTCAACTGTATTGTTTTGTATAATAAATCAAAGGAAAGTTCTATGCATTGATATTAAAGCTTTCAAATAAAGTTGAAAAATTGGAATCAAAATTGTATTAAATTTAAATCGTCTTTTCCACACATTACTCGTGCGATGATTTTCGATAATATCATCGTATCTGTAGAATTAGTATCATGACAGAAGCTTTGAAAATGCCATAATGACATGAAATCAAAATTCAATTTGACAAATCCTGTAAGTTTACCATTCACGTTATATGTTACAATGTCAACAGTTACATTTTTTATACTCTTATATGTTTTTTTGAAGCTGAAAATATACGTATGAGTTTGATCCAAGAAGGATTACAGCAGAGTTACATTGAAAAAAGTTTGAAAATTTGATTTTGAGAATTTAAGTGACGAGAGAAATAAATTAATGAGGAAAATTGGAAAATGGAATCTGTAGGATCATAGAGCTCTTAGCTAAAATTGAACAAAGAGTTTTTCTAATATCTGATAGATGAAAATGTAGTCTTCTTTATAGGATTACTAACATCTATGTTTTATGGTGCTTTGAAGTTCAATTTTGAGTTTAGTACTCGTCTGTTTTAGTACATGAAATTTATTTTGGAATTTGGATGTTTTCGTCAGTATTTTCTCTACTGGATCCATCAAATAGCTTGAAGGAAGTCATGGACTAACATAGGATCCACACTATGACATTCAAAACTTGTTACAAAGTCTAAATTTTTACAAAATCATGAATTCATCAAACTCATATGTTTGCAAACAAAGTCTTAAAGATTATTTAGTACTTTTTAGTACTAAATCTCATTTTGTAATACAAAGAAATAGATTCTAAGAAATTCAAATCCTCAAAAAGATTGATGAAAGCTTACAGCAACACATTTATATTCCATACCACTCGGATGTTACCATGATAAATTTTAAAACCTTAAAGTTTATTAAATTACCTTAAATTACATTATTATATTCATTTAATTCGACAAATTTCATCTACTAATGTACACTCTAGTCAGAGTATGATGGTAAATAATTTGACATGTGCGAACTTATATCGTAACTATAATGTTAATGCGATGCGATGTGTTTTTGAGAAAAATCATCATAATTATTTTATAAAATTTTCATATTTAACTATTGAACACCTATCCTTAATTTTCTTTTGCATGGCAGTCATTTAAACTGCAAATGAAACATAAATTGAATTAGTGATATGGCTTTAAAAAGCACTATTATTATGTACATATTTGATTCCTACATTTGTAATTGACCTAGTTTCTCGAAAAAGGGATATTTAATTATCGTCATTCACATTTTGCCATTCCATCCTGTCCCTGTCATCGACAATTCTTAATGGGATACATTCAACTTGCAATTTGACTCATTTTAAATATCCCATCATGTTCTCTATTAAAATGTGTACAAGCTATTGTGGACTGACTCAAAGAATTCGAAATAATCATTTACGATAATTTGACTGAGCTTTAGTGCCAATTTAAAATTTTTTATAGACCAAATGCTGATACTCTTATCTCTTGCAATGTGACTCAATACCGAATTAATTTAAATATTTTAATTATTTTTTATCTCTTCTTTTTTTATACATCACAAAAGTTTCCATTCATTCTAGCTTAATTTCTTCTTATATATTCAGTTTTACTAATCATTAAAGGTCCTTTAATTGCTTCATGTTTCAGTTTTTTTTTATATTTTTTGGAATTTTCATACAACTTTTTAAGTTTTCTATAATTTTTTATGCCATAATTTTATACGTCCATGCAAGTATTTTATGTTAATTGGTAATTATAATAAAAAAATATTAAAGATTTTTATCTTCTTCCATATGTCGAACGAGGAAGTTTAATTTTTTTATATTCAATGCCTTTTGACATTTGAAGGATCAGATCAAAATTTAAATTTCGGTATCATAATCATAATTTAGATTTCTTTTTTCAAAGGCCTTAGGGGACGTTCATAAGTGACATCCATGAGATATTGTATTTTAAGTAGGGTTCATCCAAAGTTACAGGTTTTCAGCCTTGAATGAGTCCTAATTCCCCATTTCAAGTTGCATATTATGGCAGTTACAGTCAGAGGTATCATGGTGGATGTCTGAATTACTTTGAAGGAGCCTTAAGCTCAGCAACAGAGGAGACGCTTAAAATACAATATTTAGTGGACATCATTTATGAACAAACCCAATGTTTTTATTTATTTTTCAATTGGAGCACATTTGGGGCTAGAATATGGATGGATTTTATGAATAATTTGTTGCTCATGGGAGGATATACCTGCTTTCGGATGTGTGTTATTTTAATTGATGTGATTTTAAATAAGCTTGGGAAATAAATAAATAAATATTTGAATTTCGTAATCTGAAACCAAATGAATGTTTGGAATGTTGAATTTCATATAATTTAGTAACGGTTTTCCTTGTTTTCGAACAAATTTTAAATAAGGAATCTAAAAGCTCCTTATTTTAGTACATTAAATACAATGTTTCAGAAAATTGCAATTTTAAGTACTTTATGGATATTTTACAAGCTCATAACATGTTGAATACATAACTTTAAACATTATACTAACAAAAGATCAATAGTATGACAAGCAGTTTGGTCCAGAAAGGCTAAGTTTTGAATTTTGAGCTTTTTTGAGAAATTTTTCAACGGATTTCAAAGTAGTAGGCGTAAAATTTCATAATTCAGTGATCTCATCCATTCCTATTTATTCATCAATACCCAAAAAAAGCGCTCCGACCGCTCATATCTGATGACCATTTAACTTATTCAATACGACTCTATGTTTATAAATGTTTTCATGTTTATTATTTTCACATTGTGCATGATAAATATTACGGAATGTAAGAACTTTATGGATATAATTTTTTATATATGAGTTATTTTTTTATAGCTTTTATATTTTTTGATCCATTCTACATACACATAAATCTACATACTTGATGCTTGAAATATTATGGAGTGAAATTGAGGTTTGAACAGTGCATTTTAATACTCAAAATTCGAGTGTAAATCTTTACTTTAAGTTTAATTAATGATCTATACTATACGAACTGTTCAGATAACAATTTTGAATATGCTTAAAAAGAGTTCAGCTTGGATTATCATTACTGAGAACAAAATAAACAATAAAAAATAATCTTGAATTGAACATTAGTTAAAGTTTTTAGGCTATCTGTGTATATATACTTTATGGTGGTACTGACATTTTACAAATGATCATCATGTTCCTTTTCGTTTCTTATATCCTTCACAGTGTCATAAGCTTTACATTTCATTTCGTTGCTACATATGCATTTTCATACCCAAATCCATTTATTTTATGGATGTGGAATAAAAAACTCTTTACATTTCTTACCTCAAATTCATATTTTCTTCCGTGCTTCACATTCTCAATTCTTTCAGTTTTCTATAACATCACAATCACCCTTCCCATCATAAAAAATCATAAGCATCATATCGTACGTATAAAAAATAGCTTGTTGCATCCTGCTAACAGGAAATCTCTTCTCATGTAACTATTTTGGATGTCTTTTAAAGGTAACTTGGCTGTGGTTGTCTTGAAATGCAACAGAAAAAACCCATGTTACGGTATAATGATTCAACACGTCGTCGTTTCTCAGGCCACGATACATTTTTATCTTTTACGAGGACTTCGTTGCGTTCTGTAAAAGGCATTGAATAAAATATAAAAAAGTGGTGTGAAATTTTGTTGACTTTTTGGATGAGAAAGGCGCTTAAAATGATGTTGACAGTTTTGTTTTGTGCTGCGACGTGTCTTGTCAGTTCTTCTTGTTTTTGAACAGATTTTAAATTATTGCATCTTTTTAATGTAAACAAACAAAAAACATGGTATTTTTGTCTATTTTAACAGCACTGGATCTTTAACATAGCAATCTTTGCATCTTAGATAAAAGCAAAATCAACTTCAGGACACGATCAAAGATTTCTTTAATGAAAAAATTTCAAAATTAAAATTTGCAAACGAAAAACTTAAAAATATGAAGAAAATTCATATTCTGCCTTTTTTAAATCACTGGATCCTTAAAATACTAAATTTTACATCTTAAAGCGTACAAAGATTAATTTTATGTCCAAACCAAAGGTTATTTTGAATCAAAATTATCAATTTAAACTTTTGTAAACAAAGAACAAGAAAGCTCATTTGCAAAGTTTCTTTAAGCTTTTCCACGAAGAACTAAAAGATAAATTGCCTAAACTGAGCACACAAAAGACCATTTTTGTTGCATTACTGTGCTAAGAAAACAAGCATAAAGACAAGAAAAACGAGGAAAGTAAGTTATGGGAATGAGGTATGAAATAAAATTGCGGTTGGTATTAAATAATCATCACCATCATTAAATAATGTTTAAGTCTTAAAAAAAAAAGTGGAAAGCTTTAGCGAGGGGTGGGTGTGAGATAGAAGTGAATAACATAATTAGTGTAGCGTGAGATTTAAACGATGTAAAAAGAATTCTTGTCGGTGCCTTAGAGCACAAAATGAGGAGGAACTGAATAAAAAAATATTAAAATTGCTTTCCGTTGTTTTTGTCTTTTCCGTCTAATAAACGGAGATTTGTCGCAGCACATTAATTAAATGAGCACACAAAAAAAGAGTCTCTCTGGAGTGAGAAATTTGTAGCTGTCATTATTGAACCCTTTTTTTTAATGCTAATAGCATGTAAATTAATGAGAGAAATGTCTTACCCATATAAGCCTCTTGTTTCGGCATAAATTCCTGCATTTCAGATAGAACTTTTGCAATTTCCTTTGAGTCTTTCGTTATGCTGCCTAGCTCCTCCAGCTGGAAGTCTGGATTGATTTGCTTACAAAGCAGTATTTGACTTATCACATTTCCCAAGTTTTGTCCTCCAATACGATTCTCTGCATGTTCATATTCATATACATGCCATTAAATGCCATCATCATCATCACCAGCATCGAGTTGTTAACAGAAAGAAAACATGTAAAAAGGAAGCAACAAAAAAATTTGTATTGAGAAAATGAGAAAAGTTTTCTGTCACTTTTTTATGTTTAGCGTTCACATTTAAAACGAAAATTGTTAAAGTTGTAGCTGAATTAATGACTTGAGCGCATTTTTATTTATGATAATGTGTAGCTACGCACGATAATAATGAAATGTTTTGATGATTTTCCATTGACTTGTTTTGATTATGCTTCATAAAATTAATAGAGTAATTCCTTTGAGCTAGAAACTACTCACAGTACCGCAAAACTTTTTGAATATAATACCATAAATTGAGCTTGATTATGCCAATAAATGTTGGAGCTTTTACTTCTGGAACCTAATTTATTAAGAAAATGTGAATTGTCAAACTTTCACCAAATTTATAGACCTTTCATTAGCTTTGGTACAAACATGACATAAATTTTGAGGAAGTTCGTGTGTCACGGAAAGATAGTGCATGAAAAACTTTTTCTTGTTCCTTAAAAAGACTAATTTCGTGACTATTCAAAGCGAATTAATTACTTTAGTTGGTGACACTTTCGAAATGTAGTCACAAATGACTAATCAGCACAAAATGGAAATTCATTCAAGTAGTGAATTTGCGGTTAAGCAATTCTGTAGAGAAATCAGCAAAATACACTTGTAATCAAATAGCCATAGTAACTGTTGGCTGTTCTTGAAACTGTGCTTTTGTTTAAGATTCTTAACGCCTTAAAGTAAAATTTTTAAAACCTTTGCAAATTTTTCTCTATGCTGAAATGTTTTTCACAATTTTTACCTCAGGAAGGCAATTCAAGATAAAAGTTTTATGCTGGATGTTTGCTTGGTTTGATTGCACGTGATTTGTCTTTCCTTATGAATTGAAAATATAGTTAAACTACTTAAACTAATTATTTTCACTTTTGCTGTTTTCTTGTTTTCAAAATATATTTAAAACAACTGACACCCAATTTAAAAAATTTCCGTTAAAATTGAAGGAGAAGAAACTATGTCGTGTACTAAAAATTCAAATATTATCCGTTGAATGTTTCTACTTTCAAACAAAAACTTTTTGGGTAACTTATTACAACTGTAAAGGTCAGAAAAACAAATCCCAATTGCACTTATCAACTTATTCTCATCATCTAAACTGTTTATTCTACAGCTAAAAGCATCCAGAATTCTCACAGAAATAAAAAACTTATCAAAGCTCCACCAAATGTCCCCAAATAGAATAATTCACAAAAGAAGATTTAAAGTTCATAAGATCTGCCTAAATGGGGCAAAATGTACATTATAACTTTTATCTCGAGGGAAAAATGCGCGCCGGAAAGCGATAAAAAATATTTATAAGCTTTTTTTAAAGCCTCTTTAAACTTATGTCATCAATTGACTACGCCGCACAATGATAGAAACTTACCGAAATATCCGCTCATGTCCATAGGGATAATTTTAAGGAGATGATAAGAGCGAACAAGTTCACGAAGAAAAAGTTGCGTGAGGTAGAAGAGGAGAATAAGATGTGGATTATCAAATGGTGTTGCTGATACTTCTTCACTGCTATTGTTTGTCACACGCAAATGCACAGAGAATTGAGATGTTAATAAACAGATTTTATATGATATTATTAAAAGATAAATGAATTGATTGTAGATGTTGCGACGGGGGGTGTATCCACTATGGGCCCAAAATGGCAAAGGTTGTCAAAAATTCAGGTTAGGTGTGGATGTTATAGTGCCTAAAGAGTAGTGTACGGGAAAAAAAGAAATTTTGTCCAAAACTGCTGTGTGCCTGACTTATGGCCAAAAAACGATTTTTGGTACCTGCCATTATAAAAATTGTTGGCGTTCTTCAATACATGGACCAATTTTTTCAAACTTTTTTATTTATTAGATATATATAGAGCCTACAAAATAGCAACACATTTTCATAATTTAGGTTCCACTGTATATCCAAAAAAGTTAAAAATATGTCAAAAAATGCGATTTTTTTAACATTTCATGCTTTCATGCAGCTATATTGCACTATGGGATAAAAAATGTATATGCATTTGATAGAACCTATTTATACCTAAAAATCACCCATAGATTGTAATTTAATTGGATGCACTACAAAAGCATAAAATAACTTTAAATCAAAAAATTTTCGGTTTTTTGTGATTTTTTGACCTTTAACCCCATTTTACCCTATAAAGAAAATTCGTGCTGTTTCAGGTGAACAGAGATTATTATAGGACTAGTATTGTACTATTATTATGTGAAAAAAAATTTCAATATGGGACCCCCCTAGCTCATTTTTGGGGGGTCCAAAGGTATACCCCCCTTCAAAAATGGGGGTCTCTCAAAACTCAATGTTATTTTTCTTAACCGGATGTTTGACAAATAATTTAAAAACACTTTTAAACTACATTTTAATAAATTTTAAGCAGTTCTAAACTGTTCTGAACAATCGAAACTACTCATGTCAGCCAGTTCATAGATTTGTAAGTTTTTGAGTTTTAGACATATTTTCACGAGGTTTTTTGGACTCCAATGGCAATATATATATAAATTGTTTATTTTTTCATAAAGTACTAACAATATCCTATCCAACAATATATAATAAGTCATACATAAGGTCAATTCAGTCAAAAATTTCGAAAAATGTTCAAAATTTTATGTTTTTTAAAATTCATGCTTCACATTTATGCTTATAACTGCTGTTAATCTTAAGTATATGAATTAAATTTGGTATTTTTGTAGACATTAGAGTAGTATTAATGTAATAAAAAGGAAATCAAAGTCCAAAAATAGCTTAATGTAAAAAAGGACAAAGTCCAATTTACCACATTTTGACTTCCTTTACTCAGTGCAGGGAGCATCCAAATTTTATTTTTTAAAATATTTTCTATAGATCTATACTAGAACTAACAGAAAATATACACAAAAGTAATTTTTCGCTGTTAATCATAAGAATCGAGTTAACTAATTATTTCTAAAAATAGCTATTTTTAAGGATTTTCAATGGACAAATTTGTTCTAGCTAGTTTCGGAAAATGATTTTTGCGTACATATTTTATTAGTTTTAGTATAGATCTATAGAAAATATTTTAAAAAATAAAATTTGGATGCTCCCTGCACTGAGTAAAGGAAGTCAAAATGTGGTAAATTGGACTTTGTCCTTTTTTACATTAAGCTATTTTTGGACTTTGATTTCCTTTTTATTACATTAATACTACTCTAATGTCTACAAAAATACCAAATTTAATTCATATACTTAAGATTAACAGCAGTTATAAGCATAAATGTGAAGCATGAATTTTAAAAAAACATAAAATTTTGAACATTTTTCGAAATTTTTGACTGAATTGACCTTATGTATGACTTATTATATATTGTTGGATAGGATATTGTTAGTACTTTATGAAAAAATAAACAATTTATATATATATTGCCATTGGAGTCCAAAAAACCTCGTCAAAATATGTGTAAAACTCAAAAACTTATAAATCTATGAACTGGCTAGCATGAGTAGTTTCGATTGTTCAGAACAGTTTAGAACTGCTTAAAATTTATTAAAATGTAGTTTAAAAGTGTTTTTAAATTATTTGTCAAACATCCGGTTAAGAAAAATAACATTGAGTTTTGAGAGACCCCCATTTTTGAAGGGGGGTATACTTTGGACCCCAAAAATGAGCTAGGGGGTCCCATATTGAAATTTTTTTCACATAATAATAGTACAATACTAGTCCTATAATAATCTCTGTTCACCTGAAACAGCACGAATTTCCTTTATAGGGAAAAATGGGGTTAAAGGTCAAAAAATCACAAAAAACCGAAAATTTTTTGCTTTAAAGTTATTTTATGCTTTTGTAGTGCATCCAATTAAATTACAATCTATGGGTGATTTTTAGGTATAAATAGGTTCTATCAAATGCATATACATTTTTTATCCCATAGTGCAATATAGCTGCATGAAAGCATGAAATGTTAAAAAAATCGCATTTTTTGACATATTTTTAACTTTTTGGATATACAGTGGAACCTAAATTATGAAAATGTGTTGTTATTTTGTAGGCTCTATATATATCTAATAAATAAAAAAGTTTGAAAAAAATTGGTCCATGTATTGAAGCACGCCAACAATTTTTATAATGGCAGGTACCAAAAATCGTTTTTTGGCCATAAGTCAGGCACACAGCAGTTTTGGACAAAATTTCTTTTTTTCCCGTACACTACTCTTTAGGCACTATAACATCCACACATAACCTGAATTTTTGACAACCTTTGCCATTTTGGGCCCATAGTGGTATCCAGGAACGATATTTTCTGTTAAGAAAAGCTTTCAAAAAAGCTCAAAATTTAAGCTTTCAAGATTTTGTTTACAAAATTAGAAATATCTTATTTCTGGAAATTTAAGTCTTTTCATGCACATTTTCTTGTAAAATAACTAATCTTCTGGAAGTTTATAGTTTAAATTCGTGATATCAACATATTAGCCACTTGCAGAACAAACAAAAAGTACAGAAAATACCATTTTATCTGATCTAATAATTTGTTTTAAAAATCCGTGACATACTCAGATTACTGAGATCAGAATTCCCCCTGGATACACCCCTTTGAGTCTGTAATCCTCTTACATACCTTTTCATTTGAGGTAAAATGAGCTCTGCTACCTTCAAGCATTGTTCAACACACGCACGACGTGTTTTCCTTATTGATATCCTAAGTTCTGGTGAATCGTGCTTGTCGTGACCAATGTGAATAAGAAGATCACGAAATTGTGCTATTTGACAGTTTATCTCCAGCAGCATTGCTGTGAAATTCGAAGAAGTCTTTTCACATTCCATTTTTTTTTTTGCTTTTACTTCCTTTACTTTTCTCAAAAACTTTTTTTTCTTCTTCCTCTTTCGTCTATTCATTTAATATTACATTTTCTTTATTAACATTCCTTCTCTTTCTGTATCTCCATTATCTTTCATAGCCTGCTTCCTTGACGATGTAAAAATACAATTTTTTATATATCTTTGATAACTTCTATTAATGCCCCGGCGTGTGATTTTTACTGTTATTTTCTCTGCTTATTACGAGAACAACACGATAAATTTGTAATTTTTTTGTTCCTTCCTTCCTTTCTTCTTTCTATTCTCTTTTAAATCATCCAGTTTAAATTATCCATATAATCTTAGAAGCTTGAACTGCATCAATTCATTATTTAATAATCATTTGACTCTCGTTCGACGATCTCTGACTTTAAGATTTCAATCCCAACGCGAACAGAACTGTAAATAATTGAATTTGAGGTTTAAAGTTATTTTGCTCCTTATTTTTTTCTTGTGTAAATGAATAATTCAAATTGAATTAAGAGATTCGATTATAGAGCAATAGAAGCTTTAAATGGAATGACTAAAAAAAGGTTCATGAATCCTACATTATGGATGTGGATAATGTAATAAAATAGCTATTAAAATGTTGATTGGCATCAAGTTTTTATAGGAAATTTTTGCAGTTTATTATGTGCACATATTGACTTGAATTATTAATTTATTGAACAGGGTTATTTATTGACAGAGACTGGTCATTGACTGTAATTGGAAATCGTTTAGTATTATTGATTCGATATTTCTGTGTTATACTGTATTTTTAATCCTTTTTAATGCGATTAAAAATGTGAGCAATGAACATTCAGTTAAAAGTTTTAAGTCTTTGTTTACAAACATTGGAATTTTTAAAATTTTGTTTTTCATGAAAATTTATATTTTAAGCAGCTTTATTTTCGTCATAATTGTGATCTTTCTACCTTAAGTATGATGAACTTTGATATTTAACAGATCCAGTGCAGTAAATATAAGCAGAAATTGGAAAATTCTTGATTTTCTTTTATTTGTACTAAAATTTGTTTTTATTCTTCTAAATTATGATCAAATTGTGTATTAAACTGACAAGCTGACATTTGAACATCCAGAAGAAAGATTTTAGTGAAAATGTAGAACATCCACAGAAGCAAAACTTTTCAAGCAAGTGAAAATTACACAAATTATGGTTTATAATGTTTCATTTCTATGGAAAAACTTAATGATTTATGTTGAACTACTATTATAATTTCCAAAAATATACCAAACTTCTGGTTTCAATCCATATTCTGCATAAAATTTAAGAATACCCGAGAATAAACAATTTTACCACTCAAACATGTTTATTACCAACCATATTGTAATAAATACATAACAAAATATCTATTAATTTACATGATAAAATCTACCAATAAAATCATATATTTGCCATTTTTTTACACCATAAAAATATTAAATTTACATCCATTATGCATATGGTTTGCGTGACTTTATTTTCGCAAAATGCTGACACATAATAAAATGTAAATAACTTTATTCTGAATAAAAAATTTTAATTTGAATTATGGATACATTCTGTGGATTCACAATGGGCATTTTTGTGAATTTATTAAAGAGGGAATTTTCTAGGGGAATTTAAGAGAGAATGTCTATTGTTTCGTAATGTCAGTTGGAATTAAGGACCAGCGGGGTGGAATTGATGAAGCTATGATGGCTTAACAAGTAACATTCATGCCTAGAAACTTTATATTTGTGAATTGAAATTCTTTTCCCACGCAAAAAATCGACGTTGAACAAGAGAAAGAAACTTTAAAGCTAATCAGTAAGCCTTTTGTTATAGCCTGGGACTAAATATATTCAAATACCGACACAATTATTCAAGAATCGATTCCATCGATTTTTTATGTGAAGCACAGCTATTTTATGTCAAATATAAATTCAAATATGTACTTCCTACCCGAAATTTGCATGAAAATTGTACGATATTGATTGATAATCCTGATAGGAGCTCTAATTTTCCTATAAACAGTATGGATTTACTCAAGGGGCTGTCCGTCAGTGACGTCAATCTAAAATTGGATTTTTTCAATTTCTTTGTCCAGTACTCCTCTTATATCCACAATATTCTCTCACTTTTTAGTTCTAGTTGCACAAATTATGTGACGTCACTTAAGGATTGTCCCCCGAAAATACTCCAAAAAGCACAAAATCCTTCGATAGTATCAGCAACAAACAAAATCGTTTATGATATTTGGACAAATAAATTCAGTTAAGGATCTTAAAAGCAATCTCTAGCTAAACAGCAACTCGTACATGCTGCCACTATATACACAATGTTTACTTGCTCTTGTTTTAAACAGATTAATTTTCCTTTCTCTTTTTCCTCATTCATATTCATCCTCATCATACATATATATACAGTACAATTGAAATGTTATTTGCGTATAGATAACAGCACACGCACTCACATATACACGATTACGTAGCATATTTATAAATGTGATTATTCAGGGGAAAGAGAGAAAAAAAAAATGTTTTACGAATGGCTGTTTGTTGAGTTCGTAAAGCCGATTCATGCAGATTATTATGCCTACCACAATAACTTTGTTGAACAGCAATCTCATTTAAGCTCTGTAAGCTTATAATGTAATTTAATTTTGCTCCAATCAATCATGAAAAATCTTTAATTCACTAACTTTATCGAGAGAATCAGCAGCAGCATCCCCCGAAAAAAAGAGCAAATAAGTTATTCATTATTTAGAAGAACACTCATCGATTAAAGATCAATTCATCAATATAATCAGATGCTGGAGTGAACTGATGGAATTATTCATTTATGACGTAAGTTTATTAGGAGATCTGGAGATGAATGAAGGAACAATAAAATGAGAGTCAAAAAATATTTGAAAAATAACGGTCAAAAAGATTTGAAAATTAACGGTGAAAAAATATTTGAAAAATAACCATCAAAAAATTATTTGAAAAATAACGGTCAAAAAAGGCATGTGGCCCCTAACTCAATAATCATCGAAGATTAATTACAGACGTCATTTGTTAATGACACCTTTACCTCATACATACAAATGATTTTACTCACAAATTGATTGAATATTAAGCCTCAATGAATTGATGTATAAGCCGTACATATATATAGAGTCACAAATATGAATTTTATTCTTCATTGAGTAAACTCATAAATTTGATATCAGATCAAATGTGGATGATGCGACTAAATATGTAATATATGTGGTGGGAAACATAATAGAGTGATGGGATTATTAATATGCATCTGACATCTTCCCTGGATTACTAGACAATCAACTATTATCGGCTTTTGGGGATTGAGTGAATCAAATTTTAACAACAGATTGTATTAATTGCTACTCGTAATGACCATGGAAACTTTTTTGATTACTATTAATAAACAGTCAGAAAAAGAACTTTTTTTTCGCTCAATTTGGCTCTTCGTTATTTGTTTCTTCTTCCTTAATTTCTCTGTTATTTGATTTTTTTTTGTTATTGCTACGCATATTCTTCGTAAATATGATTTATTTTGTAATCGGTTTGTAACTTTTTGATATTAATTCTTTGTTTAATTTAATTGGAATATTTTAGCTGATCAAATAATGATTCTATTTGGGGTGGGTTCCTTCAACTCCTCTCGAATTTCTCGACATTTTTACAGAAAACTCTTTTCAACGTAAAACAACTTTTGAATGTGAAATTTATTTTTCATGTTCTCCTTTAGAAATTTAATTGATTGATTGACGTTTTTTTTTTTCGAATTTTTTGAGTTCATTGTTTTCAGATCCTTTTTGTGTTCATTCTCTCGGTTCCTTTTATTTTCAACATGAAATACTCTTAAAATTCTATCCTCAAACATTAATTGGTAGCTTAGATTTCATCCAGTATTGAACTACTCAGTAACTAACGTAAATTGATCTAGTAATCTTTAAATTTTCAAAAAATTTCACCACTTTTTGTTGTTATTTTGCAATTTTAAGCTGAATAAAGCAATTTTAATACTAGAATATGATGTAAACATATTTGCTCGCGTGCATTTAATGGCTTACAATTTTTAAAACGACAATACAATGCAGAATTAAGCTAAATTTTAGAAGCAAAATCGTCAAGTGGAAATGTAAACAAACCAAAATATGAAAATTATTACTCGTTTTTATTGAAATTTATACTTTTGGATCAGGAATTCCCAGAAAAGGAACAATAATGCTCAAAACCGAAGAAATACAAACTGTTTGACTTTAACAATTCCCCAATTCCATTGATTAAGTCACAATATGCCAAACCTATGTAAATTCCAGCATTTTCTTCTCAGAAACAAGTAATCTCTTTACTTTTCTGCCTGACATCATCATCCAAAAGAATGTAAACATCTGCCCGAAGTGACTTTTTAACTTGTTTATTTTGTATAATTTTCTTCTCGACCGAAAAGGCTCAATTTAAGATTAAAAAATATTGAACACATTTATCACAAAAAAATTATAATTTTTTGAGGAGCATTCACAGAAATGGAAGCAAAATTTGCGTTTTTTTTATTCCTAACAATAAAATAAAATATGGAAAAAAACGACCTAGCATCTTTTTTTTTTGGGAGAATTAAATGCGAAATAAAGAAACTCTCGCAAGCTATTTACACAATGGAAAGAAGCAGCTTTCATTCATCCTACAACAATTGAGCTAATACTTTAATAAAAGCATATTTTTTTCGCCGCTTTAAACTTTATTTTGGCTGTTGATTCTGATGTTGTTTGTTTGCTTGCTGTAATTCCTTTTTTTTTTGTTGCTATTCTCATCTCTCATTCATGTTCATTTTTAAACATTTTTGGGACTGGTCGTTTTATACTCATAATGTGACCCGACCCCAGTAGGCATTGAAATGTTATCCATATTGATGTTAAGTGGATAGTATGATTAACAGTGACAGTCACTTGACCGCATGACAATTGATAAACATCTATCAAGTGACTACAATACAGTCAGCATATTAGCATGCAAAGGCCAGGCAAGCTCTACACTCATTTAAAATGTTCATTGTAAAATGTGGAGTGGATGGAAATATGTGGCTGATGCAGATAAACATTCTGAACTAGAGCATGCAAAAATCCGAGCTACTTCCAATTTGCATGTTAAATGGGCGGTTAGGTTTTTGTAATTAAAATTTCAGCTCTACTTGCTCTATTCGTTAAACTAGCTTGGAGATATTTTGATATAATTTTAACGGTTATTTAAAATTTAAATTTCATAGCAATTTTTTAAACCGTTTCGGAGGTCAAACTTTATTACTTTTTTGCCGCAACCCTTTTCACAATTATTTTGCAGACGATATCTGAAATGTAATATGTTTCTTTGTGCTTATTTCTGTGCTTTTTTTTGCTATCCCCTCCCGAAAAAAACATTTTTTAATGTTTGTTATTTTTGCCTTCGTTGCCTGTTTTCATCTCTCTCTCTACTCTCTACTCTGTTCATGGTTATTTGATATTCATTAACTTAAATTCTGTAATGAATTCATTACAGAATGTAAAAAATTCTATTTGTTGTACGTTTCGTAATCTGTTGGGGGAAAAGAAAGAAATAAAGTCGAAAAAAAAAAATTGAAAATGGAAAATTGAAACTGATTGCGTCAATATATAAAAGATACAGACTGACTCTGTTGAGAGTTTTTGTAATGAATGAGTAGATTGAAATAGAGATTTAAAGCTTATTTTCGTCTTCATTCAGCACTTCATTAATTGATGAAGTATATTGGATGGATATGGATGAAAAGAGCTTGAACAGAAATCTCATATTGTAGATGGAATGGAATGAACGTGAAAGCATTAATTGTGTGAAATTAATTCGTACTTCCGGAAAAATTATAGCAATGCGGCTTTTTTCACCACTTTTACTTCATTTCCTCCTTCCTTTCAAGCTAATTTATTGTCGCATTCTTATTTTTATTCTACTTTCCATGTTGTTTGTTTAGTTTCAACTTTGGTTGTTGGATAAGCTGTCTTCTGTCTGCATTTTGTCTGTCTGGCCATGTTCAAAATTTTCAAAATTTTGGGTTTTGAACGGCAATTTCTTGAATTTTGACTCTTCAAATAATTTTTGACCGTTATTTTTCAAATATTTTTTTAACCGTTCTTTTTCAAATATTTTTTGACCGTTATTTTTTGAAAATTTCAGATGACATTTTACAGAAGATCCCACAATAATTTGCGCTTTTACCAGCCACAAATGGACTCATTCATGCTAACCTTTTGTTCTCATTTGTTTCTTAAAAGGGGAAAAAATATGATTCATATTCATTAACGACCTTCTATCATGACTTCACGTCTATTCAGAAATTCATTTAGATGATGTAAAGGAAAATTGTGTGTGTGCAGTGACCAAAAAAAGAAGAAGAAATCTCTCGTAAAATGGCAGAAAAACATGAAGAAAGAGAAAGTCATTTAATCTGTGTTTTATGTCTTTATGCTCTATGGCCCGAGCGACATAAAAATGTTAATGCAGTTTTTTGATATTTTATGTCTCCGTGGAGGTAATTTAAATGCTTTCAGGTATTTGACAGCTTATTGGCGATGGGGTGAGGAGCTTTGATAGGGAAATAAAATTTCAACAGGATGGAAATTGTGGAAAATCTTTTTCAATTTTTCGCCAATCACGAAAGTTTTTTTTAGTACTTAAAGTCAAATAGCTGTCGTTAAGGGAAATCTCGGATATTACTGTAAAGAGCACTTCTTTAAATTTTTACATCTTTTTTTCACATTGACGGATTTTCCATAAATTTTCTATCAATGAATGAGAGCAGAACAAGCTAATGGCAAGAGGTGATACTTGCTGGTTTTGATTGCAATTTACAACATCAAACAAAGTTGTGGAAAGTTCATGCTCCATGTTTACTTACTGCAATCACGATTCTTTTGAAGATGAAATGAAACTTTTTCAATTAAATGCTCTTGGATCTAACAGAAATTAAAAATACATGATAATCTATCATTGATTCCTTCATGATATGAACCGATTGAACTCATTTTTTTAATGCTTATTTCCTTTAGTGGGTGTAAATGTGTGTGAGTGTTAAGGACGGAGGGATTATTGTGTATGTGGGCTGATAAGCATTGATACACAAATCTACATAACTAATATCCATGACATTCAGCCCAGTAACTGACTGGTCAAAAGTATTAGGCATGATTTCAAAAGAAATTTGATGCCAGTGGACGTAGGATTGGATTTCTTTAAGAACTGATTATGATTGATATTTTTGGACATTTCTTGTGGATGGCAGGTCAGTCGTTCTATTTTCAGCTATTAACCATTGACAATAAGACAAATATTCATCATAGATTAAGGCAGTGTTGTCTAAACTCTTACGCGACACGACATGAATTCATGGCAAGCCTTGATTGAGAACAAAATTTGGACAGCACTGGATTAAGGCATTTTATTTTTAAATCTATAGGAGCAATGTCCATTAATTGATATTAATTTCAATTCTTATGGATGAAACTTCCTCACGATAGCGAATTTATTGGATTTCCTTCTGCTCAATTGAATGTTATTTTTAGAGAATAAATTGATTATGTTCCGAAAAAAGAAATCCATTTCCAGTTTGTAGTACACTTGAATCTGATGTTTTGAGCCCCCGAAAAGCTTCTCCAACTCGTTCCTTTATGCTACTTACTGGAAAGGTATTCTTCACAACATATCCAAAGAGTAATCCCCAATAATGAAACACAAATTCCTTTTCGAGTGAGTAGCAAAGGACAAAAGGATTAGAAAGTTGAGATTTTTCTTTTCGTGTTGCTCGGGTGGACTGTACACACAAATAAAAAGCTTGATGCCTCAAACATTAAATGAAAAAAAAAAGCAACAAAAATTTTTGTTTTTTTGATCTAACATCCTCCTTCATACTTATACAAACAGTTATCAATCACATCTCTTGGGACATAAAAATTGTTGTGAGACCAAATAAACTTTTATTAACTTCTTCTATCCTCAACACTCCTTCCTTCCTCCTTTCTTTTTTTTTATTCTTTATCTATCAATTCAGTTCCGTTCGTTCCTTTTGGTGCACTTAATTTAACAAATTTCTCAATGTCAATGGTTTTACTTTATATTCTTCGACATTCAATTTGTTTCTATCCAATGCTTCTTGTTTCCACTGTCTCTTTATATCACAAAGAAAAAAATTCACCAACCAAAGAGATTTATCTATTCAGGTTTCATTCCACAAAAGAGGAGGAAAAAAATCACTTTCTGCTTATTTTCACAATTAAATCATTTTAAAGTCGAACACAGCATAAATTGTTGAATGTTGTATACAGTCAGAGACAGAAACTATCGACACGAAATAATAAAAAAGTATCCTCAATTCACGATTGGTGTGTGATTCACTTGAAAGGTATAATTCAAATATAGAGAATTCAGTTGTGTACACAAAAAGGAACTTAAAAGAGTCTAGAGCGAACAAAACTTTACTTTACTTCCTTTTTTGTCTTACATTCGATACGAGAAAAATGGAAAGCTTTACGCGTACACGACGAAAGATGGAAGGCGACTGATGCTTGCATCTGTTATCACAACGTAAGGATATTTTTGTGCTGTATATACATATATATAGACAATCTTTCAACTTAGTTTACTGCTGCTGCTCCTTTTCTCTCAATTCTCATTACTCTCTCTCAGTTATAATCGCATGGCTTTGAGCTTTTCGGAGAGAAATTTATGTGAATGTAATGTGGAAATTTAGCATAAAATGCTTGCTGTTTTTTTCAGTGTCTTGCAGTTAAGCAATTTAATTTATGAATTTTTTGGATTAAGTCTACCTTTTAGGGGCTTCATGTTCTTAAATTTTTTATCTCATAATTCAATTTTTATTGAGAAATTTAATGCTTTTGTATGTTTTGGATGTGATACCTTTGCCATGCTTATGATGTTGTTGTGTGAATGGCCATAAAATTAGCAAGAATATTTGAGGGAAATGTGATAAAACATTAAATGCGTGTATGCTTAAGTATGAAAGCTTACCATGTGGATTTTGCAGAGTTTGTGCATTTTTATAGCAAGTCTGAAAGTCTAAATTAGTTAAATAAAGCTATTTTAAGGGAACAATTTTGAAGAATTTAAAAATTTCGAGTTCGAAAATTCGATTTCGAAAAAATTTTGTTTACATTTCCACTTGAAGATTTTGAGTATCAATTTTGTCTTAATTCCGAGTCTATTTGTTTTTTGAACGATTAAGAACTATGAAATAAGAGTGAGCAAGCATTTTAACATCATATAAAAGCCATAATAATGTTTATTTGAGCCAAATTTCAAACTTTTTAATTTCAACCTTTATCGAACATCAAAAACAAACAAATTAAAATGCGGGAGAATACTTCATTTAAACGATATAGAAACCCACAATCAGGTATGAAAACTCAAAATTAGGTTCCGTCCGGAAATCAAGCCGGAAATATTCTAAATAATAAGTTTCTACATAACCTATAAAATGAATCCAAAATGAGCCAAATTCTCTACAGTTATTCAAAAAATGCACAAAAGAAACTCCTCAAATATATTTATTTATGAAGTAAGAAGTAAGTTCCACAAAGAATATAAATCACAATAAAAATAGAATGAAAAAGTCAGAAACATGGCACTCGGTGAATCAGTATAGACCAATATGCAGAAAGAGGACGAGAATGAGAGAGTGAGAGCGAAGAATGGAAATATTTTTTCAATACTTCAAGTATATGAATTATATTCTGTGAAGAATTCAGCCTTCGCGAAAGTGCTATGTTTAGAACGCTTTTAATAAATATTATCCTACTTTAACATTCCTTAATGCTTGTTTGTTGCCCGTGACAACTTTGCATTATGGAAAATTTATTTATATTATTTAATCATTGCTAAGGTAACTAGCAACTTTTTATAATTCCTCGCTGTAGTGCATTAAAAACAGAGAATGCTATTACTCAATTGGATATTTATTCATTTTTTATGCCAACTATTTATATGCTTATGAAACTAGGAAAATTAATTTTATTTCCGAGAAAAATACAGAAAAGTATGTAAACAAAGTATGCTCGTGGGCCATGCAGAATTTTACGACTCCTAGCTCCATCTGTAGTGCATGATGTGAAATTGAAGTTTTATTTTTTGAGCTTTCGTTGAGAAGCTTTTTCTGAAAGCTCTAAAATTGAATTAAGCTCAACGATTTTGGAGTTTTTGAATGCTTTCAGATGTATGATGTGAATGATGAATATGTATGATGAGAACCGTTACTATGTATAATGCATAATACAAACCGATAAAGCAACCTTTATAAAACCATCTAAGAAGAAATTTAGAGTTGAGTTCTTTAGAAAAATCAAAATTTAAGATTTCGAAAATTCGAATTTGAAAAAACTTTGTTTACATCTCCACTTCACAACTTTGTTCATCAATTTTGCCTTAAATACACGTTTATTTTATTGTTAAACGATTAAGAATTATAAAATAAGAGTGAGCAAGCATTTTACCATTACATTTGTTCATTTATGCTACAACATTTTGTTCTGTATTACATAATTGTTCTGTATTAAATATTTTAAGCAAAAACCGCATGGTGGAGTAGTAAAATTAAAGGACAGCAAAAAAGTGAATCATGGATGAACGTATAAAATGACAAAAGGTCCATTTTCCCTTCAAGACAATCCCCTAAAATATTGGACGTCTCAATTGATCAACTCATGTGAATCATCACTACCCATTGAATCATAAGGATTGCAAAAGTAATCCATAATATAAACAGAAAACATCCAAACAATTTCCCAACAATTGAAAATCTAGAAAAAAGGAGATTTAAGCTGAAAATCGACAGCGAGAAAGGCATCAGCTGCAAAAATATCTGGAAAACAATGAAAATGTAATTTAAGTATGGGAAAGTATATGAATGAGTTGAATTGTTAGCAGGTGTTTTATGTTATATATGCTTAAAATATATGCATTATGAGGTACTTTCAGCATTAATGTGTAGGTATGTGTGTATAGGGAAAATATATTTTATATGATTGTAACATGAGTCATTGATTTTTTTTTCTGATATGTTTAACTATAGAATTTTATGTCATAGCACATGTTGCTGCATATATTAAGCACAATCTCGTATGATAAATTTTTTTAATTTTTCAATCTCAGATTTTCCAATTGCTTTGAAATTGATGCAGCTGTTGCGTTGGAAATTTGCGAAATTTAAATTAATTAATGGATTAAAAATATTTTTTCTGATTTTCCTTGTAAAGTTGTTGATGTACGTGAGCCATACGATGTCTGGATTATCAGTAAACAAATCATCGTCCAGTGAATTTATATGATTATTTCCTATGAACAGAAATTTCAAGGCTTTAAAGTATTTTAAGTCATTTCTTTCAATTGATGAAAGGCTCGATTCATCGATAATAAGTCCTTGAATATTCGGAAAGAAGTCATGAATATTTGATGGAATAAATTTCATATTTTGTCCATCAATCAAAATAAGCTTGATATCTGAATAATTTCCATTAAAACTTCCTTCATGACAAGCATCAGTTATTGTCTCACGATTGATGGAATTGAATCCTACAACTTTACAGCGACATATTGTTCCAAGCACTTGATATTCAGTATCGCATGTTATTTCACATTTTAATGTTATTGAATTGATTTTTGTTATGAGAAGATGTAGGATGAATGTAATAAGCAGAGGATACCTAAAATTGACAAGAGAATCAGACACAAAATGCACAAAAAATCCCTAAAATATTCTATACCTCATAATTAATTAAAACACTTTACAATGACTCAGAATTACACGTGTACCTTAGTCTAGCCAGAAACTCACACAAACCTTATCATCAACTGTCATTCTGACCTTTGTTTCACTCAGAAAAAATCTATTTACAGTCACATAGTCTCAAATTGATACTAATTCAATGACATCTTCACATTCATGCTCAATTTTGTAAACAACTAACAAAATGAATCAATTCGTATAAATTAAAGTACCTTTTGAGTGCTTAACCTTTTTTCCATTCATACTTTAATCATTCGTGTCTTTTGTAATGCAGATATTTGTTTCATTTGTTATACATAAGGTAGCACAAGCGACGAAGTTTCAATAATTTTAAGAAGCAAAGAAAATCTCACAATTGGATGTTTGTTAATGAAGTAGTTCAAATGGATATTTTTATGGATATAAAGAAAAATGATGTAGTTAAAGGTACAGAAATCATCGAATTATAACAAGATTAATCATTGTTACTCACATGATTTTGTAAACCTTTTAAAATATCATTTTTTACATTAAATTTTCATTGAACTTGAACTAACTGACGAATCAATTTGGTTGACTGCTCGTGCATGATCCACGGAAGTTTTGTTGCATATTTGTCTATAATTTACTTTGTCTATTCTTGCACAGATTAGATAAATTTTGTTGCAATTTAACTTTTAACGTTCATTTAAAATTCAAATACCTCAGAACCTTACAAATTACAATGAAAATTGTATGGTTTTAAGTACGTTCAGTAAAAAAATTTCATTCAGTTTTCGCGTGAAAAATAATAAAAATCGAATTTTTTTACAAAATAATTAAAAATCCGACTCTAGCTAGTTTAATTAAGCTTCTTATCAATTGAATGGTGAGTAAAGATCTAAATGATCCGAGAAATTAAATTAAAGACATTAGTGACAATCCAAACTAAATAAACAATGAAATTTCTAAGAAGAAGCAAAAACAGCATATTAATCTAATGAGTCAACTTCCAATTGTTGAGCTTAAGCCTTTCTCATCTCGTCACAATGCAAAAATCTCCAAAGAATGATTAATAACTTGAGCATTAACAAAAGTAATGCAAAAATCATTTCTAACCGCACCAATAGCTTAATAAGTTCAACATTGCCGATTTCTTTAATGGTTTGGTGCCTTATTGTTGTAATGAAGGTTTCAAAGCAGCAATTACCGGAATAATGACATTGAAAATAAGCGATGCAGTCTTTTAAAAAGAAATTTTAGTAATGATATTGGTGGCACTGACCTAGTAAGAGTGTTTTGGTGATTTTCTTAGAGATGGTAATTCTGATTCTTCATTTTGATGCTAATTAAGCTAATTTTGAATAGAATTCTTTTAATTCTTGACGATGTTGACTTCAATGCACATCCAATAACGTGCAATCTGTCTTATAATCAATGTTATAACGTAAATCACAAGAATGTTATACAATCCTGATTATCGACAATTGTTGGCACTGCTCATTAGCCTTATAAATTGACCTTGCATGACTTTCTTTTTCTTCACTGTTTACTTAAATTTTTGTACAAAAATATGCAAATTTACGTAAATAAGAGTTTGCACTTTTTTAACATCTCAAAAGGCACTCAAACGAGTTGTGTTTATCAATGTGATTAGTTGGCTACTGAGAAGATTTAACAAGGCATATGTCGCTAATTGTAATTGTAAGTAATCACAAATATTCAATTAAGAAATCAGACTAAAATAGGAAAATAGTCATAAAATCTATCCATTCATGAATTGTTTATATTTTTCACACCAAAAAATCTAATTTATGTATTTATAACACTTATTGATTCATGCATTTATGTTGGATGTAACAAAAAGACTGAACTTGAAAATGGTGACCTTGGTCGTCATATCTCGATGCTTCAAATAATTGATGTAATTTGAATATTTTGACACTCGTAAATTTACATAAGTTTCATCTTAATTATCACTATTGTTGCTTTTCTTTTGTAACTGTCAGAAATGCAAATGAGCATCAGAAATGGAAGAAATGGCAATTTTCATGGACATTTAACAATTATTTGTATCAAAATTCAAGGCTTTAGAAATTATATGAAAAAAACAAGCATAAAATTGCGATAAAAATATTAAATTTATCTTTTCAAAAATAAATGTGTAGAACCAACGCGCATAGACCTTCAGTTAAACAATTTTATTAAGCATAAGCTTAGTTTTGTAAAAATTATTTTCACTTTTTTCTTACATCTCAAAATAAGCATTATAACATTTTATGGCTACATATACGAACTGATTAGCCTGAGCTGCACATTACAGTGGTAAGCTTCAATGAGAAATCACATACGGCACATATGTGATCGTGATCACATACGGTTTGTGGCATTTCTAAAGAATTTTGAATGCACACAGATTTCCCACCACTGTTTTACAACATAGGCATCCCCTTTAAGCGCCTCTAAACCCTTTATAGTAAATTAGAATTTATAGAAATCATCTTAATAGGTAATGATAGTTTAAGTATAACAACAAGCTTTCTATATCTTGTTTGTTTACTTAATTTATGTTTTCGCGCCTTTTTACAAAATAACGTCGGAACTAAATTTTTCGCAAGAAAAAATAAACAATTACAAAAATGTTTTTTAAATTTTTATTTTCGCATAAAACTTAAAGTTTATAGTGTAATAAAAAATTATATTGCGAATAATTGAAATAGGCTTTTAACTTAAGGAATTCGGCAAATGTGCTTAGTTATACGTGCTTTTGATGATTTATTAGTGCGTAGAGTTCAAGATGCAGTGATCACAAGTGTGAATGCTTTTGTGCTAAACCTAACTGCACGATTTGTGTAATCGATCAAAAATCCAACCACTATACCCAACTAACTTGACATAGTTCAAATTCAGATTAGTTCAAATAAAATCATTTAACACGTTTAGCTAAACTAATATTTAAGTTGATCTAGCGAAATTTTCATTTTACTATGTATATTTGACGATTAGCGTACTGTAATATTTGATAATAAGACGTATCTATTATCAAAATAGTTATATGGGAATCAGAATGATTATATGCACATAATCGAGCCTTTTCAAGAATGTCTGAACCAAAAATTTGAAAATAAATTTCTTCGTCATTTATTTAAACTTGATATCATAAGTGCAAAATTGAAGTAGTTGTTGACTAAAATTGTCACCACATTTTATTTGCGGCATAAAAATGTTAATGACTCTTGAAATCCAAGTCACTTCTTGAAATTTATGAATCAAGGATAATTAGTGCTAATGAACTCCGGATAACATCTGTATTCAAGAGGTCATGAGGTTCTTATGGTTCAAGTCATATGCTTGATGGTTTTGCGGAAACTTTAATGATTTTCTTTAAAACCACTCGCTTTAAGCTAAAGCTCAGAATCTTAATTTTAAGTCTTTTGTAATAAGAAGCTTTACTCCCGAATAGTACAAATCGTATATTCGATCCGAAATCTGACACTCTCCTGACTCTTCTTGGTTCAGGATTCGGTGTGAATCTGAGACTAATTCACAGTCACGCTGGCTATGTCTGGATTTTTGATCGATTGATAGATTAATGCTAATCAGATATTGTATTAGCAATTAGCAATCCACTCAACGATAGAAGCAGCATCAGTTATCATCTAAGGAAGTCCATGTATCACAATTGATCTATATACTCAACGAAGTAAGACTGCCAAGATATTCAGAGCTCTTATGAATTACACATGAGTTCCACATAGTTCGCTGTACTTAATATTTGTCTCTCGTCCTTACACATTCAAAAAATCTTCAAAACTCACAAATTTATTTAAATTTATTTTATTAAGTGTTTCAAAACTTTAAGGTATTTAAAAATTCACACAAATTGTTTATTGAAAATTAGATTTTTCTTATCACAGCAAAAATATTGAAAAATTTGAAACCCTGAATTCTGAATCCCTTCAAAATTGTTTACTTCCTTTTTCTAAAGTTAATGATCTTAGCATAAGTTTCTCCACATTCTTAGGATGTTCTCACTAGTTCTAATTTTGGATAGTCCTTTTTCCTCTCGTTTGCATTTATTACATAACGATGATAGATGATAGCTATGATAATTGCACCGATCATTTCACAACATGCAATTCCTATTGGAACGTCGCAATTTGGTTGGAATAATATTTGAGCTGCGTGGGCGAAGACAATCACGAATTGGAAAATCTGTAAAAACAAACAAACTTATTGCCTGAATTTTTTTAAGCTTTTTAATGCACAACTCACATGTAAATTCACGTCAATCGACTTCCTATAATTCTTAAGACCGGATTTAGGGAAGATCGTCGTTATAATTCTCATAGCAGTCACACTAAAATGCACAATGGCGTTAATAAATCCAGCAAATGTTCCATGTCCACCAGGATAGAAATTGGCTCCAACCCACAACAGCAATGGGAAAATTGTGTGATGAATCAGTAGATAAGTTGCAACAGGAGTTGACTTTTTGCACATCACAAACACGACACTTTGTAGAGTATAAATGAACACGGACACAACAAATTCATGACAAATTCTCACTTCATAACTAGATACCCATGAATTTGAGTCTTTTGGCTGACATATCCAATTGTACAGGAAGAACCACATATATATTCCATTGATGAGGAAGTAGAACGATCTTAAGCACAAGATCGAGTCCGTATAAAACATAAATTTACTATAGTCGATCGGATCGCGTTTTTCCATAAATTTCGGCAATATTTTCTTTATAAACAGCACATAGAACACGTAACAAAATACAAATGCATATGGATTTCCCATAAACAATTTATCACGGATCCTTTTATCTCCATTGTCGTAGAAAAAATTCAGAGCGTCTCTGATCTGTGTTGTATTCATGTCGAGTTCAGTAAAAATACTAAAAATGTGGATAGATTGTGCATTTGGTTTTATATTTTTTCTCTTGCTTCTTTTTTTTTTGTTTTCTCGTGGTAGAAAAATGTTTGAAGGCTGTTAATGGTCGTCAAAATCTGTGGATAAGCTGATTTAAAGAAAATATTTAACACTTGAAAAAGCTCAGTATGAGTTCAATGCAGGACTTGGTTGTAATAATGTTATCACTTTGGGTTTTGTAGTGCTTGGAGCTTGGTTTGAATCCTTATCATAAAGAAAGCATACAGTGATCAATGATCAATCTTTGATGGGAGTCGAACTCAAAATTAAAGAATCTCCTTTTAGTTACTTAATTACTCAGCTAAAGAGGTCTAAACCTTATCTAGCAGAAGATCAGGGACGTATTCTAGGGAAGGGGATTTTGGGGGTCATTGACCCCTTCACATCCTCCTTTTCTTCAGTTTGCTAGGGTTTTTTCATGAGAAAACCCCGAAACAAACTCTCTCCCCCTACATATTTTTGTGATCTCCCCCTACCCTTACATTTTGCGAACCCCTCAAACCTCCTGAGATATTATAAATTATTTGACTGTCCAATTCCATAATTTGTCACTCGAAAACTCATAAGCTTCAGCTAATCGGAAATGACATCGGTGTCTCTGTCACTTAAAGATCTGATAATTAGTTAAAATCAAAAATATTTGAAGTTCAATGATACTAACAATTATGATGGATACAGCAGTTTAATTAGAGTCATCAAATAAATTAATGAATGAGCAGTGACGAAAACAAACCTTTGAAGGGCTTGTTGGAAGAGAAACTTTTTCATGCAGTGGAAAGCAACCTTATATTTTTCGCGTCACATCTTGCTGCTAAGCTTTGATCTAAATCGTGCACGGAATTCGGTTCATGTCCTTTCCAAAAAGTTTTGACGGAACAATATAGAGTATCGCGGCACACAGGTTGCCCATCACTATTTTAGTGCATTAATGTTTGGCAAGTTATAATTTAACTTACAAAGCTTGTAATTAATTGAATAATTGAGTGGCTTCCTGTTTATTGGGAGTTAAGTGCCAGAATTTTTAACCCGCTTTTTTAGCTCAATTTGTTTTAGAATTTGTTGATTGGAGCTTAAGTTAAGAACTTTATGGTTAAAATGCTTCCAATCTAAACAAATTGGATCTTTTTTTTTATTGATTCTCAGTTCCATTTGATTTGTAAAATAAGAACCAGAAAAAGAATATAATTTAATTCTTTCTAAAAACATGTAAGTTATTAATAATTATGTTCATTTTTCTACACAATTCAATGAATTAATTTATAAAAGAAAAAACCAATTTTTTATTGTGCAATGTATTTAAACTGCGTTTAATATATATTTCGGTTCAGTTATGAACCATCTTCAGAAACAAAATTACAAGAAGAAAAGAAAAATTTTTCTGATCAAAAACTACCCAAATATTGTCGAATCCAAGTCAACTTCCAGATCTGCTAGATCTTCCAGATCTAAGAAAAATCTTAAATGCTTTTTATTGTAACAATGCAAGTATGTTTGAATTTCAACTTATGTGAATGTTAAGTGCTGATGACAAAATTTTTAAAAATAAATTTCATAAAAAGTTTTTATGGATAATAAGCTTATGAAGCATTTTAAGGAATCTTATTGGCACGGAATAAGTGCCCCTTTCCTAATTTGCAAGTAGCTCCTCATCATGTTTGTTAAGACTAATAATGCTTAGTGCTGTTTTATTTGTTGAGGAAGAAGGAAAATGTTGTTTGATTTAGAAATGAAGATGACAAAATCAATTGCCTATATTAAGGAACTATTTCAGTGTCCTTAAAATAATTGGCAATTGATGTTCAAGAAGTCTTTACGCATATTTAGAGTGTGACAGGTTGCTTTGATGTCAAACACTTTTGGTTTTAAGTTCGTGAGCTTCTTTTGAGCGTAATGTAAGTTCAATGACCTTATAAATGCTGTAGCTACGGATGTTGCGTATGTCGTGATGATCTTCTTATCAGAATCATTATAGCACTGAAAATTAAGCTGCATAATCATCATACCCAAAGAAATCACACATAAAAACGACTTAACAAAATAGATCCATAATACCGAAAATATGCCATAAATTAATTTAAGGTCATGTAATATTTCGGTAACTTCACTCAATGTCTGTAAAAACATTTATCTCCGTACTTCATGCACAGCATTACTTTCTTTTATTCGGACTTATATCATTTATTCTACAATTAATGGCTTTATATGTCAGCGATTCACTAAATGGCATTATGATATCCATAGTGAAGAAATGATTGATGTACGCACGTGGTATGCATGCTGAGATGTAAATCAATTACTATTTTTGCAAATTTTTTTGGTTAAACAAAGTCATTTTCATTGTTAAGGTACTTACTATTCATATTTCGTGATGATTTCTTCTTGTTTCAAGGGTAATGACATACGGAGAAGTGAAGTTCAATGATGATTATGGTTAAAACGTGTGATATCGGATTTGTGGAATTAAGTGTAAATTTTAAAAAGTGCCGGTCAGGTAAGTCTCATCAAAAATGAATAAATTACCAATAATAAGCCATGAAGTAGGTTGTGCTGTTCGGATTTTTATCTTTTTATTTATAATTTGTACTAATTTTTACTTAACTTATTTAAATATTATTAAGGATTATTTTGCTTATTGCTGCAAAATAGAGACGTAATCAGGAGGGAAGTGGGGTAAAGGGTGGGGGTTGTACCCATTTCCCCCCCTTTTGAGCAAAAAATCGGTTTTTGACACACTCACCCAAATTACGAT
Source organism: Chironomus tepperi (assembly GCF_022539635.2). NCBI lineage: Eukaryota > Metazoa > Arthropoda > Insecta > Diptera > Chironomidae > Chironomus > Chironomus tepperi. The sequence goes on from NW_027226259.1 coordinate 292,912, forward strand.
TTTAAATGTCAATGAACTTAATAAGCCTCAACAATCTTAGACTTACTCTTTTTCAAAAAGTAGGAAGAGATGTAAACTAGACTAAAATAATCGAATTTTGAATAACATTGAATAATTTTAAGTCCACTTTTGAAGCGCGCGAATTGGAAACTAAGTGCTATTCATATCATTGCCATTGTCAACTTTTGTCTCTAAACACTTGACTTCTAAATTAATATTTGCATTGCTGTAAATCAGCAAAATCCATGAAATCGTTCAAGTTTATGGTCAAGTAAATCCAAACCAGCACAGAAATTATGATTTATTAGCTTAATATTTTGAATTATTTACAGTATCAATTTCAACGTCTGCTTAATATTTACACTAAAGTTAACGACTTGATGCTTTATATATTTATAGTGATTGTTTGGCTTTTACTTTTACTTTATTGAGTTCCTTCTTCAAATCCAGTACATAGTAGCCGTAGGTCGTAGCGAAGAAGATCGTTGCCATGATCTCTAAATGTCCTAGAATCTTCGGTACGGAGCAGTTTTGCAGCAATATTAATTGTCCAGAATGGCAAATGAAGGCTATAAATTGAAAAATCTGCAGGATATCGCCAAAATTATTGAACCATTCATCACTTTAAAATAACAAAACTTACATGCAAAATCATATCCATTAATTTGAAATATTTAGTTGCAAAGAAGTCAGGAAAGATGACAGACACGATTCTCATTGCAGTCACCGAAAAATGAACAATTGAATTGATAAATCCAATAAACAAAATGTGTCCCCCGGGGTAGAAGTTTGCACACGTCCACAGCATCAACGGAAACAGTGAATGATGAATCAGCAAATATGTAGCCACTGGAGATTTCCTCTTGCACATAACAAACACGACACTTTGTAGTGTGTAGAAAAATTTTGTCACTACAAATTCATAACTAATCCTTAATTCATATTTTGATAGCCATGAATTTGATCGATCTATGGTTTGGCACTTCCAATAATACTCAAAAAGCCACAAATAAGCAAAATTTATTAGGAAGTATGCTGATCTCGTACACAAAATAACATCGACACATGTCATGAATTTTTTATAATTTAATCCCTTCCGATCTTCCATATATTGAGGCAATACAGCCACAATAATAACAACATAACAAAAATACACCGTGAAAATTTCAAATGGATTTCCCATAAACAATTTGTCGCGAATTCTTTTATCTGCATTATTGTAGAAAATATTCACTAGACCAAGAACCTGAGATGTATCCATACTGACTATTTAACAATTACTACAAATGTGATAACGTCGTCAAGATGCTTAAATATGTTTCTTTACTAGACGACTAATGACTGGTTTTCTCATACATAACTTTATGGATAACACGAGCAGAGATAACATGACAGCGATAATAATAACATTGATGCGGAATCTATTTTTGTTTTCGATGAAAACTTGATTCGTTTTCTTAAGAATTAATTTGCATAACGTTTATTTTTAGTTCAAAAACTATAAAGGCGACCCTTCAGATGAAAATTTTCAGTATTGTTTTGGAATTTTTAGCATAAACATTGAGTTTTCTTAATTTCGTTAACTCTTAGTGGATTTTAGGCTGATTTGAATTAATAATGAACTTGTCTTAGGGCATAGGAGCCAGAGCAAACTTATATTGATAAGATTTATTGAGTTTTTTGTTATTTATTCCTATAAGATCCAGGTAAATAACTTAATTAATTTACTTTCCGTATTTATAGAGCATGTAGCACTAAAAATAACATAAGAGGATTATTGCAAACTGCTTCAATAATTTCTGAAGACAAAAGAAGAAGAATGACAATACCTAATCCATGACAATTATTCGGTGTTTTTTACTGCTATTCGAATTGACATTTACAATGTAACAAAGATGTCAATGCTTATTCATTTGTTGCCAAAAAGCCCTTCATTAACGGTTTCTATGAAGATACACATATGAATGAGACAGAAATAAAAATTCCACGTGTACTGATTGTTGGACATAAGACAATGATTAAGATGAAAAGCAAAACATGATTACTGCAGATGATGTGTATATGCATCATAAAGTATTTTTGTAATCATTCTCATGGTAACTTTGTTTTGTAAATGCTTACATGAGAGGAAATCAAGGTGTCGTTCAAGTTTATGGAATTTACAGCATAAACACACATGTTAATAGCATTGAATGTTATGCTAAATTAATTTTAGTGTATTTTAAAAATTTTGATATATTTTTGGCGTAAACTTCCTGTGGACTTATGCTTACTTTTATTTAATTAAGTTCATGAACTTAGGTAACTGATTGACATGTTTAGAGTAAGAAAATTAAACTATACGCATCACAACCGGCAATTTGTCATGTAGCATCACAAACATAAGAGATGTGAGAATGCTTAATGATTGTGGGACAGTGTCAACTGCATCCAAAATATATATCTGTGCTGATGTGGTCATAAAATTTCCATTAAATTCCATTTATGTCCCACACTTTAGACTAGATTTCTGTGTGTGTGTCTAAAACACAAAACCCGGTTAAGTTTAAACTTTTTTTGATGTGGTCACATGCTGTCCATGTGCTTGCTTCTATTTTCTATCACTCGTTTCAAACCACCTTACAGACGTGCCTCAAATATTTTTATTTATTTAAGTCTTTCACCCTTTCATGTCCTCATCCTTATTCCATTCTTATTCAGCGTCATATCCATTCTACCCCATCCATGTTAACAAATTGCAAATAAAATCAAGCAGGCTGGCAATATAATTAGGTAAAATGACATCAGTTGAAGCAGCATCAGCAACATGAGCACGATCAAGGTTATAAGACAAAAAGGAAAAATTTCCCTTCGTCCCTCGATTCTTAATGGTTGTAACATCTGATGCTTATCAAAAAGCATCAACAATATCAAATCACACACTCACATACACAATAAGTAGAGACTAAACATCATCCTGTGGTAACATCTTGAGCACGAATAATGAATGAAGGAAGTATGTTCGCAATGTTTTGTTTGTTTGTTTGTTACACATCAATAAGAGGGAAAGAGTGGATAAGAAGACAGCTATTGGCAGAGAAACATGCATGTAACAAGCTGATACCTCAACAAAATTTCCATTTAATCAAGGAATGTGAAGCAGCATGGAATATAAAAAAGGAAAATTTCTTAATATTTTGCACAGTTTAAAGTGATTATATTGGCAGGGGAAGAGCTTATTGACTTTTTAAGTATCTGATGCGTAACATTCCGAGATGCATATTTGGTCTGTTTGTAATGCCTAATTACATATGCCAAATCTTCTCCTTTCAATGATAGATTCAGCCAAGTGTAAATCTACTTTCTCATAAGCACAACCTTTGATGTAGTGAGAATCGTAAAAATCACGTCAATGACTAGATTGATGCAACATTGCCGAAAATAAAATTACAAAGCATCAAGTTCAATATCAATAAAAATCAAGTAATCTTTTCAAAATTATGTAAAAAGAAACTAAGTTTCTAAAACAAGTGTAACATCTAACAGTGATGTACTAATACTCTGCATAAATGAGCCATACGAAGGTTTAAATGCCCATAAAAATTGAAACATAAATGCCATTAAACATTTTAAGCATAAAAAATAAAAGAAATAATATAATGGTTTTGTACTGTATCTCATAAATATTGTAAGGCAGCACATTATTATTACAAAGAATTAATTATCACAATTAAGTACTGAAAGCTTACAAACAATATTCAGAGATGTAGTCAGAGGGGTCAAAAACCTCAACATCACTGGAAAGTTTCTTCAGCCGCGACTCTGCATTCATCTTTTAAATGCTAATAAATATCAAAGTTAAGGTCATTTTTATTTTGATTATAAATCAACAAAACATTGATGGATATGTTAAAATATTGAATAGCTTAATAAGCAGCAAAATAAATATTGATATATATCAATTGCGTATATAAGTAGCTTAATGTAGTTTATTGACCCCCAGACGTAAAAATTAGCTTTCATTATTATTCATTCATATTCAAATAGTTTCGTCTCCGGATCCAAAAACAGTCATGATTCCATCGAGTGCCATCTGTGATGAGAATGTGACATGATGAATGTGAAAAAATATTTTTTGATTCAATTTTAATTATTCACAAAAAAAGAGAATTTGTTCCTTAACATAATCAGCTTCTTGCTGCTCAATGACATTGTCTTCATCCATGCTTATACATTTTTTAGGGGATGGAAAGACAGAAATTAATAAATTAAATTTGGATTAAATGAAAAGCTTTATGATAAATTAATGTATATATGCTTGAATCTGAACTGAGTATGTCGAGATGGATGGAAGGTAGATGAGCATCATGTTCACTCAATGACGGTTCGAGTCATTATCATTATAATTGCGAGCAGAGAGGTAACATACGGTCGAGTAAGACTTAAAAATTCCACAAATGCTCAACAATCGTGGATTCATGATTGAATCAATAAAATGTGAGATAGTAAAAGCAATGCAAGGCACAGCACAAAGCAGAAAGAGAAATAAAATAATATGAAACAACAGACGGAAGCAAAATGTGCGAGAGACATTTTGATTTAAAACATCTGGCAGTGGAATTTTACTCTCTCTCATTTTCTACTTCCACCAAATAACCATCGACAGTTTCTGTTTCTGTTTTACTCGTTTATAGTTCATTACACAATTGCCATTGAGTGACTTTGCACTCATCCAGTAAGTATCAGTAGAGCAGCAACAACAATAGCACTTTCCACTGCCAATGCGAATGTTTACAAAATTCTTTGGCATGTCTGTCGCTAGTCGCTGTTTCTGTTTTGCTTCTGATTCTGCTTATTTTGTTTTTAAAAATTGAAAAGTCACATGGCATTTATCATCATAAAAGATATAATTTTTGCCACAGAAAATGCAGACGCACACACTTGGAACAGACACTCGATTGTGAATGCCATGCCCGAGCAGCTTGTTAGACTGAGATTGATGTCTGAGATTGAGATTACTGCATAATGCTTAACAATCTGAACTCCATAGGTAGATGAAGATATTCAGGTGTCATGTCAGCACATTCAAGTGACAAACTTAAAAATATGCATCAACAGCTCAGCATGCACAGCTCGGAGATCGAAAAAAGCAGAAGAGAAATGTTTTTGAAGTCAAGAATGAGAGTCAATGAGGCACTTCAAAAATCTCAGACACAAAACAGCAATGGCTCATATTCATTATAAGTTCTGGATTTAATTTATACGCTGATGAGTAAATATGCAATTCGTTGCTGCAACTTCTGTTCTTATCAAAACAATTCTCGGTAATCAAAACAAATTTTTTTGTGATTCTTTCTACTTCTTGCATTAGAAATGAGTTGAATTGATGTAGGAGTGACTGAGATGAAGGCAAGCGGATGAATGAAATGGAAATTTTCAACAGTTGTTCTTGATCTCATCAGCCATTATGTAATTTATTGTAAAGCATGTTACATTCAGCAAAATTCAACAAAACAATATGAAAATGAACTCTTGGAATAAAAAGTGTTCAGCATGTCTGTCGATTTAGAAGAAATTGGGAATAATTTAAATGAAAAGAACAAGCTCAATTAGGAATTTAGCTGCAGGGCAGCATGAATGAAATATTATAAATTAAAATGAATGAATTATGAAACATTTCATGGCATTGGATATGCCCTTAATAGAATTTAGTTTGAATATATTCGCATAAGTAGACAAACAGGCACAAAATAGAAAATATTGATGATGAGAAAGTGAACATCACCTGTGAATTTTCACATCAATTACCTCCAACGGTATTATCGTCATTTAACAAATGAATCTCACATTTATAAATATCATTAGATTCACGATGAGACTAGAATTTTTGAAATGTAGGAATAGTGTGAGGACATAACATGAAATTCAAATAAATGTCTATAACGTTAAAAATCCCATCAATTGATAATTTTCTCGGGTTGCGTCCGCAAAGTTGTCATAATTTTCTTTCCCCCTTTTTCCCACCCATTTATGGCTCATTCCACTCACAAAATGCTTCAATCATTCTTTGCCTTTTTTGTGGAGCATAATCGCACTGCACGAATGCTCGCCAAATGTTTCATTCATAATTTTCATTCCACTCTCGTGTTTTAACATCAGTCGACGATCGACAACGGCAGGCAAGCATTTGAGCTAACTGTAACATACAGCAACATCAGGAACAGCAACAAAAAAGTTTTTCCGTATTTAAAATTTATCAAAAAATATTTTTTTTGTTTTATATTATAATTCATTGTATGACGATGATGGCTGACGATGGCTGATGGCAACATGTGTTCACAATATGTTGACAGTTTCAATTTCATCTAAAAGAGCACTTTTGTGTGTATTTTGATGATTTTTTTAACTCCAACTATTTCTGTGTGCCAAAAATTATTCTCTTTTGTGACTGTTAATGACTTTTTTTGGAGCATTTTGTCACTTAAAAGACATTGATTATCGTCACAAGTGTTTTACTCTTATTTGAGTCATTTCATTTCTAATTATTTAAAGTATCTGTTTTAACACGAGGTATGGATAACAACTTGTCATTGAGAAACACATTTCCATATTTCCTGTGGGTTTTTCCCCATCATACAGTTGTTTATTCAGGTGATAATCTGTTATCAAAGAGTTCATGTCTTGTAATTAATAAAATGTAAGTAAGCTATTGATTAAGCTGTAAACTGAAGAATTTAATTCTACAAAATTCGGGTTTTCATAAAATTATCTTTAAAACAATCTAAGTAAACATCATATTATTGATCTGTCTGATCCAAATTAAGTTAAAGCTTTCGATTTGCATTCACATTTGCTTTAACGTTCATTTGAGATTTGAATAATATTTATTTTACATAGTTGAAACCCCCTTTTCATACAAAAGTTCAGTATTTCTTTAAATTCCGAAGAATAAACATCTCTGTGAATAATTTAGAAGTTGTTTAAGTAAACTTATTAATAAATGAACATTGTGTACACCACTACAATTATTCAATTACAAAAAGGATTAAGGACATTTGAGACTTTGAACAAATATTTATTTTACATAGTTGAATTTCACCCCTTTTCATACAAAAAAGCTTTTCATGTGAATTTCTTTAAATTCCGAAGAATAAACATCAAAACTGTGAATAATTTTCTCAACCATGTGGCATCAAGTTGTTCTCGAATAACGTAAATGGCAGTTATTAATAAATAGAAACATTAAGAAATTGTCATTATTACACCACTACGATTATTCAATTACAAAAAGGATTAAGGACATTCAAGCAACTAACCACAAAGAAAAACAAATCTACACGCGTTTTAAATTGTTGAAAAATCAATCTAATCATGTTAACCAATTTCATCTCAACACATTTAAATAAAAGCCATTAAATTGAAACAAATACAAGCATTTAGGAAGCAGTAGGAGTGAAAAGAAGGAAGGTGAGAAGGAAAAAAAATGATGAATGGGGAAATTGTTTACAAAAGTTCCTAAACGAGAATGAGAAAATTTTCTACAAGATATTATTAGAACAGGTGCAAAACAGAAATTTGTATCCAATTTGATATTAAAAATTTTCTCAACCATGTGGCATCAGTTTTGAGTTTGTTCTCGAATAACGTAAGCAAGTATGGCAGTTATGGGATGAAGAACGATCTAGAAAAAAAAGTTTTAGAAATTTTCCATTCTTTTAAATAAGAAATTCAGTCATTATGCGATGTCATTTACGTCACATACATAAGTAAATTTTTAAATAATGTCTAATTATGATTGAAGTCGTTTCCGACTGAACACATTGAAATTAGCATGATGTCAATAGGCCCTTGTATCAATTCTTACTTCTGAAGAAATGACCGTGATTTTGGAAACTTTACAGTTACATTGAAAGTTCGAGTACATGAAGTTATTGCTGAAAAAGATTTACATCACTTAATCTCAAAAAAATCATCAATTCATTTATATCCGACAGCATTTGGCTAATCTCAGTAAATCTCTGAAAAACAAAAAAATTTACGCAATGAATGAAAATCTAGCAATTTTTCACGCAGCATCACAAACATGAGAGATGTAAGAATGCTTAATGATTGTGGGACAGTGTCAACTACATCCAAAATATATATCTGTGCTGATGTGGTCATGAAATTTCCATTAAATTCCATTTATGTCCCACACTTTAGACTAGATTTCTGTATGTGTGTCTAAAACACAAAACCCGGTTAAGTTTAAACTTTTTTTGATGTGGTCACATGCTGTCCATGTGCTTGCTTCTATTTTCTATCACTCGTTTCAAACCACCTTACAGACGTGCCTCAAATATTTTTATTTATTTAAGTCTTTCACCCTTTCATGTCCTCATCCTTATTTCATTCTTATTCAACGTCATATCCATCCTACCCCATCCATGTTAACAAATTGCAAATAAAACCAAGCAGGCTGGCAATATAATTAGATAAAATGGCATCAGTTGAAGCAGCATCAGCAACATGAGCACGATCAAGGTTAAAAAGCAAAAAAAGGATTTCGTTGCGTTCTTAATGACTGCAACATCTGACACCATCAAGGATTTCAAGTCAAAAAAGATGTGAAACAACATCAGCAATGACATTCACATACGACGAACATGTAGGTAAGAGTAAAAAGCAGCATAGAAATTGTGCGGTAACAGATTGTCCTCGAATAATGAATGAAGGAATTGTGCTTGTTGTTCTGTTTTTGTTTGTGGATTATTTTATTTTAAGGATCTCTAGCATGCGACGACAAATTTAAATCAGTAAGCAACAGAATTTACCTTTAAATTGAGCTATTAAGAGAATCAAAATAATCCACAGAAACATCTGCAAATTAAAAAAAATTAGGGAACGCATACGTCACAAGCTGCCAACGACAGCAACACATCCCCTTTAGGCAAATGAGGGAGAGTCAAAATTAAATGCGGAAAAATCAAAAATACATAAAAAAATTTGTGTATGTGACACATTTTCATGATGTTTTCCGTGAAAATTCTTCCTTCTGTTATTCAAAACGTGATGTTGTTGATGTTATGTTCTCTGTCACTGACATTTTAAATAGTCATTTCTCTTAAATTGAATTGAATGAGATTTTCATTCATAGAAATAAAGATAGATATGTGTGGAAAGTGAAATGAAAAGAAAGGCACTTGGAATCTCTCAAAAATGCTTAATGCTGAATCTCAAGTCGAGTGAGCGAGATGAAGTAAAAAGGAAAGGAAAGTTCTTTATAAATAAATAGAAAAAGGCTTGGATTTTATCAATTTTCAAATGTCGATCGAAATATTCAAGTACGGAATGCGTTGGATGGTTTTTGGCATTTTCATTTCTGATGATGAAATTGATGTTAAACAAGCAACTTTTTCCCGTCCAACAACAATTTGAGGAAAAAATACTGAACTGAAATTGATTCAAGTGATGGTTAACATGAAACAGCAAAAGCTATCGATTGTTATAACTCCAAAAATGAATGTTTAAACTCCAACCAGCATGTACAAAATCTCGTTTTTATTTTATTTCCAATTTCCAGTATTGATGCTGGTTTTGGGATATTTTTTTTTTTGCGTCTATCGCCCTCACTTATGTCTGTACTTGTCGATCGTCTGCGATTATATCATCATCAGCAATGCCGTAATAGCCTCTAAGTCTTCAGTTCTCACATCTTCTTTGCATTTTAGTTCTATTTTCTTTTGTTTACGCAAAGTAATGAGATGAAGCAGCACTTGTAAGTGAGTTAAATCTCCAAAAATATTGCATACAACTCAAAAATCTCTTCAAATATCTGGATTTCATTCCTTATAACTTACTCACTTCGCATACAATTTACATCATGGAGAAAATTGAAAGTAATGAGATTTTAAGTGTAATTTATTAAACATTTTTTTAAGCAAATAGTAAGCAAATTAAGCTGATCAGCGATGAGATTTCAAAAACAGATTCAAAAACTTGCTGATTTTTCGTAGTAAAGATATTTTTAAATATTTATTTTTATTACTTATTTCATTGCTTTTTGATATAATGCAGATATCGGGTGATGATAATTGATTGAACTAGATTATTCGAAAGATTTTTAATTTTCGGCGAAAATACAAAGTCGATTGAGAAGTGCTGATGTTTCTATTTAAGGAAGTGTGTAAATAGTTAAGCTGTTTGATTATCATTGCAATTAGTAAGTAAAAAATTATGAGATGTTGTGGCCTTTATGAGAAATTCTGAGTGTTCATAGTGTGACCGTCACGTTTCCACGACTTTTGGAAGGTGATGTGAGCTATGTGTGACTTATGATTAATGTGTTTTGAAAGTAAAATTGTTGACTTTGATAAAATTGTTTAAAAATTTAACGATTTTTTTGAATTTGAATATAATTTCATAGTTGAACACCCTTTTTGTTTACTGAATACATTTTTAAAACGTGCCAAGTTAAATCATTAATTTCTACTTCCAATCTACGTGATTTACAAAATTGAAATGGCTCTTCTTGTCCATTTATTTACTATTAATCTTCTGCAATTGAAGATTTCATGCTGGTTTTCCTTTAAAGAGCAAAAACGTAAGTATTTTACATTTTCATAAATAAATTCACTTGCAGATCAAAAATCTCATCACAACCCTAAGAAATCACTTAATTATTAATTTCCTCAGACAGTTAAGCATGCCATAAAAAGTTTAGAATAAACCATGAAATCATCTTTTATTTAAAATTCTCAAACAATTGCAAAATGAAAATTCAACTCCAACAGATGTATTTTCCGTATACATGAGCATACATTTCAAGAAAGTGCAATAATTTTTGAGAAAATATCTCTGTGGTAAACCAAACATATGATGTTTTATATCAGTGTATAAGAATAATTTTCCTTTTATTTTTTTTTATTTTCCTTAGAAACAACAGAAGTAGAAAGAAGCAATACATGTTTCTCTCCTGAATGACATCATCAAACATGATTAGAATCATCAATATTTGAAGAATGAGATGCATACATGAAAATGAAATTTTAATTAAATTCATACAGACATATTGATACATGGCATCATCACCATCAGCACTCAAGGAACACACAACTCTCTATATCCAACTGACTGTGCAAAATTTTGTGTATTGCAAACACAAATTCTTGATTGCACAAACATCACAAGTAGCACATGAATTTATTTATGCGTATTTATTGTTATATTTGGGCAATTTTACCATTTGTTATCCATTTGAAAATATTTTGGTCATATCCGAATAGAGAGAGAACCTTTCCGATTAAATATAAATATTGCACAATCTTCCTAGAGATGGATATTCTCTGTGGTTCCTTTTTGTGCTTTTGGATGAACAAAAATATTTGAATTTTAAAATTCCGTTGGATTTTCAAATATTTTTTAGCCGTTAAAATTTTAAATATCAATATTTAAGAGTTATAAAGCAACAATATCCACATATCCAAAAGTTCCCACCGCTAATCACATTCCTGCATATTGTTGTATAAATTTTGAGTTGCCGGCATTCAATAAAATCATCCAATACAGCCTATTCCGAAAAATCATAAATTATGCATCAATGTGGAAATGACCGGAGCTGCTATATATATCAGAAATGTTTTGTTTTGATTGAAAATCAAATGCTGTTGTTCAAAATTTTCATGTTGATTCTGAGAAGGGAGGAGATAGATTTTCCTTCCTATTTGCTCCGAACCTTCAGATATCCTCAAGTAGAATTTATTCTATTTAACTTTTGCCAGTGGCAACAATAAAAATAAATATCTATAAGGAAGTAGAGTCGAATCCCTACGAAAATATTCTAATGAAAAGCCAACAAACTAATTAAACATCACCACCATGATCATTAGTATCTATTATCATGACTCACCTACCCCAACTTTATCCATTCAAATTCCTCCATTTCATCGGCACTACCTTCGAAGTTAAATGACGATGGCAAGTAATTATTTCGCTTTGGTTTTATGAGGTTTTATTTTATTATGTCTCGTTATCATTCTCTCCGTCTGCTACTCTCTGCTATGTTGGCTGTACGAAGGAAGAAGAAGAATAACAAAAAAAAGTATTTTTTTTTGTAACTGCGGCGACGACAATGAAGACAACGGTATGAGCGTGGGAATTTTCTCCTCTTCCCCCTTTTACTTTCATTCTCATGAGAATCCTTTTAAACATCGCCGTCACTCTCTATTTTAGTGCTGCTCGCTCTCTCATTGCGAAATGCTATCCTTAGTGCTGTGTGTGGTGTGAGAGCACACAATAATATTTTGTGGGATGGATTTCGACACACAAAAAAAAAAGTGAAAGAAATGTCCTGAGAGCGGCAAGGAAACAGATGCTTATGAGTATTCCTTTTTCTTACCAATTTCAAAATTACGGCAATAATTTTTTTTTGTGTGTACGAACAACAGCTGCAACAAATTTTTTTCCCTTCTCCTTCGCCTTTATGCTGAATTGGCTACAAGAATTCTTATACTTTTTTTGCTCTCTTTCTCTCATGTTCGCTTGCTCTATTTCTTATACTTATGTACACAAATTTTTATTCTTATGGATGAAATGTGTTCACCATGTGCAGATGAATGTTGAGCCACATTGTGTATATATGAATGTTTTTTATCGTCGCTCTTTTTAGCTTCTTTCCTAATAATATTCCTTCTTGTTTTGAAAGATGTGTGTTTTTTCTTCTTCTGGTGGAAGCAGCTTGTATGCTTGCTATAGCTTTGCTATTTCATCATCATGAGGGTATGGAAAAAAATGTGTATACATGAGGGTAGACGGGGGAGAGAGAGGCAACAACAACTCGAGGTGGAAGAAGAAAGATAATTAAACTTGCTAAATTTCTTTTTTTTTCTACTAACAGCATACCTCGCACGTTTATATGTGCACATGTACATATTACGTCGTCAGGTTAAAAAAAAAGTTCTCTGACATGTTGTTTGCTTGAACAAATTTTTTGAAATTCACCTTTCATCTCCATATAAATGCGAAATAAATAACATTTCAAATGTTATTATTGTGAAGAATTTTCCGCAAATGAACTTTGCTCTTAGCCACTCTTAGCGCATTTTTCATGGAATTGATTTGTTGTGGCATGACCTTTTCATGTTGTGAAATGTTGGCTTTTAAAGATGATTTCAAAGATACCTCAGTCTGTTCTTTTTTATAAAATTGTTGGATTTTCGAAAAATCATCAATTTTCATTCGAATTTTTCGAAAATTGTAACCAGAGCATTTCGAAAATTGTAATTCGAACATTTCTAAAAATCTAATCCGTACATTTCAAAAAAAAAATCCAAATCTTTAGGATAAAATGCAGTTCGAACATTTCGGATAAAACGTAATTCGAACAAATTGTAATCCGAAAATTTTTAAAAAATGTAATCCAAAACTTTCGGATGAAATGCAGTTCGAACATTAGAAATAAAATGCAATTCAAACATTTCGGATAAAATGTAATCCTAACATTTCGGATAAAACGTAATTCGAACAGTTTGAAAATTTTCATAAATCATTAAAATTTGGTTTCCTATCATTGCATAGGTGGCCTTGAAATTTCCCTAAAATATATTTGACCACAAAAAATCTCACAAATCCAAATATTATTGCCAATTAAAGTGCGCTTAAGTAGCTCTTCACAATAGATTTCTTATTTCCTTCTCTCATGTCTTTATTCTTAGTTGATATGCCACAATCATAAACAATTCACTCAAAAAATTTTCCTCTCTTTTTCCTCAGAAAATGAAAAATAAATGAAAATAAAATTGAATTTTTTTCTTTCTTCTTTTTAAACATTCTTATTGTTGTTTGATTGTTGCTGTTATTATACACACATCAGCAACAAATCTCTGACTTTCAGCCAGTAGTAGTTCAAGTGAAAGGCAGCAGCAGCAAAAAGAAATATAAAGTATGAGAAAGAAAATTTCCATTTCTTTCCCACAAAAATAGCGTACAATACGAAAAAGCAGAAATCAAATGCCATGCCATGGTGCTTGTTTTTGATTGTTTCTCTCTGTTTCTTATTGCATTTTATTTTTTTTCTCCTCTTTCTTCTTTCAGCTTTTTTTTTGCTTCTCTACAGCCACTATATCTGCTTCTGCTAGTCTCTGGTGCTTATGGACATGCTTGTTTTTGATGTGTCTGAAACAGAAGCAATATTAATATATTATTTTCATTTTTTTTTTGTTGCTCCATCTCTGTCTCTATCTACTTCTCTCCGTTCCTTTCATTTCATATTTTATTTAATATTTGTATTTCTGTTGTTTATATGAATGCTTAACAGTCAGAATATTTTTCAAAGAGTGCTCTTTATATCAGATTTATACATGCACACTACATATATATGTTTCTGTTTTGAATATTTGACCTGTGGCTATCAAATAATGAAACTTTTTTTTTGTTGCTTTGCTTTTGCTTCTATGAATGCCAAAAATTTATTTTGTTTTTCATTTATGGAAATTTCTACTGAAATTATGTTCGAATTACGATGCATTGACTGTTGGAAAATTTATTAATAATTCCATTTAAAATTGATGTAGGACATCGAGTTTTAGTGATATTAAAGCTGCTTTTGTCACTTTTAGTTGCTTTAATCTATTTTCTATCTGCTTTCTAAGGTTTTAGAGAACTAGTACACTTCCCCACATCATGATCCCGAGTGGGACTCGAACCCACGTCATAAGTTTCCAGGAAATCAAGATCAAGATACAGGATTCTTGAGACAGTGACATCCATAAGACATTTTAGACTCTAAAAAGTAGACAAAGGAAGCCATATGAAATCCATTTAAACCACATGAAGCCTTGTAACGCTTAGAATGTCTACCTTCTGTAAATAAACAGTCAAAACCAAATAAAGTGTGGGAGTTGATGGCTAAATATAAATTAATTTTGTGTCTGACTCTCAATAGAATTTTTTGCTATCCAATATCCAATTTTGAGCAACTTCCTGTCAGATAAAGGCAGAAAATTTTTAAACTTTATTATACAGGTAACAGACAACTTTTAAAAATTTTTGTTGCTTTTCAAAAAATTTTAAGGCTTGAAGCTAAAGTTTTGAGAAAAATTTACCAATAAGATCAAAATGATGTTTTGATATTTTAGTGAATTTTTGTACTTTTCAGGAACAGATTTATTTTTTGAAAAATATTTAACAAAATAGAGTTCATGCTAGATTTTTTGGTATATACCAAAAGTAAATTTCTGATGTCAAAAACTTTAAAATTGAAATTTTGTTTGAATTCTGCAGAAAATCAACCTTATAAGTTAGTAGGTCCATATAGTAGGTATGTCACTTAATACAGTGAATAAAATGTAATTCTCAGCATGATTCGTGTAATTCTCATGGACTGTCCCGAGCTACACAATGCAGCGAACCAAAAATAGGTGGAAATGTGCCGTCACGAAGGCTTCAAGGCAACTTCGCCATAGCGGTGCCCTAGCAAGCACGGTGTGTTGTTCATCCAATAAATTGAAGTAGCTCAGTAGCACAGCAGTTTCATGTTTTGGTGCTCATTAATCAAAAATTACCCTAATGCAGTTTTGAATCTGAGAATCTTCGTATTGAGGTAGCAAATCATGATCAACCCCTCCTCCATCCCTTCCCTTCACCTAAAAAAATTGAGAAAAACTCTTCATTCTCGTCTATGTCTTTAAATGACGTACTGCTTGTGAATTTACCGAGATCTTCTATTTTTGACAAAATCAGATTCAGTCTGCCCACTTCAATAATGTTTCGAAGGAGTATTTAAGTAATTATTCTTGTTTTTATACAACTCAGACCTCCACAGCTTAAAGTTGCATGAAATAACAAATTTTCATAAATTCCTCAAAATTCTATATTCAACGTCGAAGCATGAACAGCACATAATTTGCCTAAAAAATCAAAATAATTATCAACGAATATTTACAAAACAAAATGCTAATAAATATATAAGAAAATTTAAGTCAAACATGAACTATAGTCAGGCACACACGAAGCAATTTCAATTTCAACAGACACACAAAATAAAATGCTTTGAAAATTAACAACAGAACTGGATGTATTGCTTTTGACATTTTTTGAAAAAAAAAAAAATTTGTGCGTTTTGTCGTTGTTTGAATTTTCAATTTTCTCCCTTCGTTCAACCATAAAAGCACCTGCAGCAAAAACATCATTTGCAAACATTTCACCATGAATTTATTTCGAATTTTTAGGGGATGAATGGGGGAGGGGGAGGAGTGAGGCACACTAAAAATTTTTGCTATATTTAATCTCTTTTTTTTCTGAGGTAGGAATTGAAATTTCCGCAAATTTTGTCAACGTCAACATGAAGCATAATGTGATTTTAGCACATAAGCATATATATTTAATGTGATGCAATATGACGATGATGAATGTGGAAAAATTAGAATTTTTTTTCTTTCTATTCTGCATAGTGCATGCTTTTATTCATGCATACAATAAAAAGCTGAACTAATCGCTGTTCAAACATTTCCGTCTAATGCAAAAAAGCACAAAAAATATATGTTTAATGCTTATTTCCGAAAAATACACGATGTATGTACATTTTTGATCTGCAACGATTCAACCGAAAATCACTATATTTGCTGTTTGACTATAATTTGAAATATGAAAATGCTGCGATTGCAACTGAAAGCACAGGAATTTGTCCGCAAGCATACAAGTGCGAGAGAGTGGAATGAAAGAAAAAGTAGAATAATTATTTTGCCTGAAAAAATATGTTTTATGTTGTTGAATCTTATGCTGTACTAGACGGACATGTTCGTTCATTAGTATGGATGCTTATTGACTTATCAACTGGACATCCATAGCTCTCTTTTAAGAAAAATTCACAGTTTTTGAAATTAACCTCAATTGTATGTCATTATTCTCAATTTTACAAAGATCCAGCAACATCCATATCCTGAATAGCTAATTACGCACCATCAAGTCAACTCCGTCCATCAATTATTTCCATTTATACCGAAACTCACATAATTAAGGTATTTTCCAACATAGAACAACTCAATCATAAAAAACTGTACACGACAGACGAACCTAAGTATTTCAATGATTATAGAGCAAGAACTTACCATATTTATTCAATGTCAGAACATGGAAAAATACTAAAATGAATGACTGGTAATGACAACTCGGTGAAATTTTAATTAAAACTTTCATTTTTTTTCTTCTTTTGCTCTCACTCTGGCCTTTGTATTGTGCGCATTCAATAACATCCTTTTTCTCTCTCCGGTTTAGCTTGTTTGAGTTGATGAATGCTGGCATATTGGGCTAGTTAGTTGAGGTACTAAATCATCAATTAAGCGGTATTAAAATAGCAAAATTTTACATTTTTGGTTTTTGTTTTCAAACTTTTTGAACAAATTTTCTTAAAATTTTAGCTTTTCCTGACAGGTTTCTTGTCAAATCAGTGATTAAATATAGATTTACAATTAATATTAACGATCTAGTAAATGTAGTTTAATTAAAACGACTTCCTCACGGATTTATAAATAAATAAGATGTTTATTCTTAAGAGTTCTAAAACGGAATGAACATTTGTATGAAAAAGGGTTTCCAACTATGTACAATAAATATTATTCAAATCTCAAATGACCGTTATAACAAATATCTTGCAAAACGTTCAGAAACTGCTGAAATGCGTAATAATTTGAAGTAATTACGGCCATAAACAGCATCAATGACATAAAAAATGCTCCACATCTCCCACTAACTTCCACAAATCCACCCAACTTAGTTTAGTGGTGTATGTTCTTTCATATTTTTATTTTTATTCACATTTTCATCTCAAAACATTCAAACACACGCAGGAATAGCAGCAAACAATTTACCAGAAGAGAAAAAAAAACTTATTTTCCAAAGACTTACAAAAGCTTTAATTATTCCATATTTTTCTCTCGTTAACTCTAAAGTTGATTGTGAGTGCGTTTGATGTTTTCATAAAACTTTGGCTACAGTCATCACAACAAAAGACAGAATTCACGTAGTTGTTAGCCTCGTGCCTAGTTAATGCTATATTTAATGAAATAATTTTTAAAATAATGTTTTACATGTCAAAAAATCCATCCAGCTCATCAGATGTTTAAAAACTTTGTCAATAGCAAATATTCGTCATGTTTTCCTGAATTTTATATCCAACACATTTCATTTGGTTTGAGGAAATAACAATTGTTAGCGGATAAATAAAACGAGTTTTTATGATATGCTCATGTTGTCATCGATTCTTTTTTTGCCAATTTTATTCATTTTTATGTCGCACGCGGTAAAAAAAAATATTTTTTTTTTTTCAATTTTCTCACCATTCAGTGGATATAAATTTTTGTATTGAAAAGCACTTTTTTGTATGTTATTGAAAGCTTTTTTTTGTGTACATCTCTCATTTTTTTCTGCAATGTCATTTCCCATAGTGCTCTTTTGTTTTGTACACATAAATGCTGTTTATTGAATTCTGTTCCTACATCAAAACATGATTTTCATTTTTCACAACACTAAAATTAATTTTTTTTTCCCTCTTTTGTTTATTGTTGCTTTGTGCTTTTGTATGCAGGAACATGGAATTCAAATTGAAGCAAGTCGGAAAGCTTTAAGAGAGCGGATGGTTTTTTGAAGAGCTTTTTGTTATGTTTAGATGTAAAGTAACCTTAAATCTTTGAATTATTAAGAAAATCAGAAAAAATACGTTATTTTTTGAATAATTTGAATTTTTCCGCACTTTTTTTTGTTATTAAATAATTTCATTTATCAAAGTTAACATCGAAAACTTAAATTCTCAACATAATTGACGTCAAATCATGATAAGTGCCATACAATTTTCTCTGCAGTCATTATGTTGAATTTTAGAGAAAATAACATGATATTATACCTGAATCGTCTTCTATACATAACCATTCATTCATTTAATGACCTTAAATTCCGTAAAAACATAATGTTTAGAATTACGATGGTGCTAAATAAATGTTAAATACATGAAGAGTCCAAGATTATTTGGTATTTGAAGAAATTAAGAAGATAATAAACAAACCGCAGCATAAAACCTAGTGTTGCTTGAAGCATCGAAACATATTATTATTGCCAATTGAGCAGAAAACTGATTATTGTAACTAAATCGTCAAATTACAGTCAATAACATCTAAAACCTCAAATTGTCCGATTCAAAGCCCACCTAACATGAAAACCATTTTTGAAACAAGAAAATTATTCCGAAAAACCCACGCAACATAAATCATGAATCATTCCTTTCATAAGACCAAAAGAAAAACTCAAAATACAACAAATAAATAAGCAAAAGGAAAGAAAAATAAGACAACAAAAATATTTACAATAGTGCAAATTTTCCCACGACATTTTGAGTTATATCCAAGGAGAAAAATGAAATTGTATGAATCGATTTTCATTTAAATATCCATCATTTAAACCCTCCGATCTAACGAATGTTTTTGTTCCTTTTCATTTCATCAAATAAAAAATACAACAAAATTTGAAATGAAAGGCAATGAAAAAAGGAACTTTTAGTGCAATCACGAAGAAGCTTTACAGAATAAGAAGGGTATTGAGGTTGTTTTAGTGACGCTATTTTTGGTAGACAGTACTTGTTTTGCCTATATAAATAAATGAGATGTTTATTCTTCAGAGTTCAAAACAAGATTGAACTTTTGTATGAAAAAGGGGTTTCAACTATGTACAATAAATATTATTCAAATCTCAAATGAACGTTAATTCCAAAAGGAAGCTTTCAATTGACAATAAGACAAAAGAAGATAATCCTGCAATAAGATACAAAACCAGCTAAATATTAATTTACCAATAAACTAAGGATGCTTTTAAATCACGAAAATTATTGTCGAGCAATAAAAATATTGAGCTTTTTCTACCGTCCGCAGAAGAGATTTGAACGAAAAAATTCAAGGAATAAATTTATTGGCATTTTGGGAATGCTCCCATCTGCCGTGAATTGTTTATAGAAGAAGGAAGAAGAGAAATGGAAAGTTTACCATCAACTTCCATATTCTATAAACAGAATCTGCACAAAAAAAAAAACAAAAAGGATACTTTCGATTACGAAAACGGATTAAAAAAGGTTTCTTATCAAATTTACCGCAGCTGGTCTCATCCAGTCCATTTCTAAAATAATGGTTTTTCCACTCCTCATTTGAAATGTATATATAAAGTTTGTTGTTATTGTTGTTTTTCACATTGTATAGGGAGGTGAGTATTGAGAATGAGTTTGGTAATGAATGGTGATGGTGCCCAGGGAAAATAAAGAAAAGAACAGAAAAGAGTGACCCAATGAGAACGATAAATCATTTTTTGCTGCCATAATAAAAATGGGCACGTGAGAACGTAAAGGTGTTTGCCATAAATTTCTCCTACGATATATACGAAAATTGTGTGTGTATGTGTGTATATATGTGGAGGCGGATGAAGAATTTTCTATTTTTACGTGAAAATTGGAAACTTTTTCTATGGAAAAAATATAGCAAAATTGTTTTTCATCATTTTTTATGTCTGTATTGGGAGGACGGTAAGGGAAAAGAAAAGGAATAAGCTCATTTGGTCGATATGCCCAAAAAACTAAGATGTAAGTAGGAAATTTTCTGTTCTAATGGGTTACTTTTGGTTAAAACGATGGTGTAATGCTTATAGTCGGTGCATGCATGATGTTTATACTTTATATGCTATACATTTTATCGCAACACACAAAAAATCATGACTTTTTGGTAGAAAAGCCAACATTTAATTAAAAATTAAAATTCTATCAAAAATATTGTTTTTCGATTGAAATTAACATAGATTGCTTACTTATCAGGTTATTATCTTACTTATTCACTACTTAGACAGCGGATAAAGTCACAAATTCTATTGAAATATTAAATAAATCACTTGAATTTTGAGAAAAATTTACCAAAAAACTAAATGTAAACAAATACTGATTTTGAAATTTTTTGATTTTTTTCAAATAAAAATTAACCGTTATTTTTTGATGAGTTCTGAAACAAAGTGTTAATTGACAATCATTAACTGTTAATGATGATGACTGGACATATCCCCTGTTGACACCATAGTTCCTTCCCACAAACCTTATTTTTGAGTGCACCTCAGGTATAATTAGATGTATAGATTAGACTGTAGATCTCCAGAATCCAATTTGAACCTCAATCAACTAAAATGATAGCACATGAAGCAACTTAAACCCCTTTTATACATGTAAAAAAATGATCTAAGGAATTTATGCTATTAGCCCTGTGGCATCAAAGTCTTCCTCTTAATGATAACTATCTCAATGGAATCCATTTAGACATAAACATTAGCATTTAGTGAGCAAATGTATCAAAAAAAAGAATGCTCTTTATGATCAAAGTATTAGATAAAGAGGAAAAAGATATTTTTCACCTGCACCAGCAACCAGCACCGAAAATTAATTTTTCATCTGCATGTCGCAGTTTTACAGCAACAACAACAACAAAATTTGCTTCTAAAAAAAAGAAATTACATGACAAATGTTTTCTTCCCATTCCTATTACTGGCCGATACACATTGCACACCTCACATTGGACTAATATGCAATCATATTGGTAAAAGGTGAAAACAACTGCTGCCCCTGCTCCATGCACACATTTCATTATTTTAATGATTATTCTATTGAAATTTTTTTTTACAGAACAAACACATGCATGTATTCCGAATGATCGGTTTTTGTCTACGTATCAGCTGTCAAACGCATATTTGAGAGAAAGGCAAATACTGAAATAACCCCGCAACTAACCAAACGATGAGGCTATAAAAACCACACATAACCAGCTTGCCATTAGCTGCAAATGACTCACAATTGGAATTGAGCGTTTAATTATAACAATTAATATTATTTTTACATAAAGTTGTATAATCAGACGTGCCGTTCTGTTATGTATCAAGTCGATTGGATGGTGATACTTTAAAAATAAAAGGTACAGGCACGTTGAAAGACATTGCACAATTATAATATTAATTTTTTCTCTACTTTTTGTTCTATCAATGTCATTGAAAATCGAATATACCTGTTACATGATGATGAGCATCCTATAGAAAATATTTTCAGTTCTTTTTTTTATATTTTTAGCCTCAATTGTATCACCAACAAATTTATCTAGATTGTGTGGGTGTGGGTGGTTGAATGGAAAATCGATGAGATGCTATTTCCATCATTTCCATTTTTGTAGGTATTGAAAAATGTATTTAAAAATATCAAGTAAAGAAGACATCATCAATAGCACTTGAAATAGGGTAGTTTTTGATGATTTTCGTCAATGAAATACGAAAAGGTGAACATGAGAATTTTCTGGGCTGTACACACGTGTAAGTCATCATATGGATATCCTTTTAGATTTCTTTTATCGGACGTAGATGTGTAAAAGTTTTAAATAAATCAGACAATAGTCAATGAGTGGGATTTATTGATGCATTGATGCCATATTGGCATGCACATGATCCATATTCACATGTAGATTTGTAATTTGGGGAGTGATTGGATGGATTGGTTGTTCTGGAAATTCTAGAAATTGTGATTCATGACCTCCCATAGATGATACCTAAAACTAGTTCTATCGCTGTCTAGTGCTTGCCAATTCCAAGTGCAATACTGTCTCTATCGACAGCTTCAGAATTACTAGGCTACCGCTACTATTTTAAGTATTGAGCTGAGGTGCTTTTGGTCCAAAACACATCCATAAACAAAAACTGTGTTTGAGGAGACAAACCTCCAACCCCTAAGCTACATCCTTAAATAAAACAGCACTAATTACAACTTAATGACATCCCAGCCCATTCACCTGCCACCATACTGACACGGTTACTTCCTAACGACACCTTTAAGATGTGATGCGACAAAGTACAGAAACAATTGACTAATTATCAAATTATTCACATCCATGACTTACTTTGATGAGTAATTGCAGTTCATAAATTTCGATTAAAGTACTTAATTTATGAATATTATAAAACAATTCAGCCAACAGCTATAAAATCGTCTCTTGCAAAAAAAAGCAGCTAAAACGGAATTGAAATAATAAAAAAAATTAGAGATGCCAATCAAGGAATGTCACAAAAATGCCCCGAACATAAATTATTGCACCTCAGTAAGGTGTGCTTAGGAACTAAGTATATAAATTATGTTCGTTCAATTCAAGTGCAAGGTGCTGCAATTTATAATTTCAATAACATAATTTTGCCTTATCTTTACAGACTGCTTAATATTATTATTTTTTTATAGACTTATGCAATTGTTCTTATGGATAATTATTGACAAAAAGAAGACCTTCTTGATATTTTTTTATTATTCATCATTCTTCCAATTCTCATTGCTTTTACAGCAGGCATCGATTTTTATCTCCACAATTTTTTTTAAAGACATTATTCATGGCGATGATAAATTCACCTGTTAACAGCAGCACGCTCCAAAAATTATATATAATGATATTAAAAATACATACGTAACTTTTAATATACATAATATGCGTTTAAACTGCTGCGTTGAATGTGATGATTATGATGAGGAAGAACTTGCACAAAAGACCATCTTTTAATTAATTTCCGAAAAAAGAGACGACATAAGAGATGTAGATGCAAAAGATGTGAGACAATTAAGGGGGACATGTTATGTCATAATATGTACGGAATATAAGGAATGTGAGTTAAGGGATATTAAGGCGGGTCCTAAGAAGTGAATTCACAGCTTCCGTGTTTGTGAAGTACGCGGGAGTAAGTTGTCAGAAGTGCCTGTATTACGTCTTTTTTCGTTTCAGTCGTTGCTTACAACCAAGGAGTGCCATGACTTAAAAAAGGTTGCTCACCACTGAACTCCATCAATCATGACCCATACTTACATCCCAAATTCCCTAAATCTTAGTTTCCGACAACACCAACGCAGTTGTCACAAAAATCCAGAAATGAATAATTTGGACGCAGATTTTAATTCAATTCCTTAATTAGTTCAAACAAATTTGTCAAACTTTTGCACATGGTGCCCCCCTGATGCGAGCAAGCATTGAATTTATTAATATATAATTGAATGTATCAGACATTAGGCAAGAAAACCAATAGCAGGTGACAAATTGTGACGAATATTGAAATATATAGACAATGAATAGCTGTGGCTCATAGTTCCAACTAATAAAAGACAGAGACAAAATTAAAAGTCAAGAAAATTGTTTGATAGAAATTCGACAACTGCATACGAATGCCGAATGTTCTGTTCAATTTCAATTTTTTTCTCTCCTTCCTTTTTTATTTTTAACCCGAACTGAGCAGCTGATTCCAAACATCATCACAAAGAATTCTTTTCAAACACATTTTATATATTTTCGCAGCTGATACAAATTTTTTTCATACTGTATTATTTTGTGGCTGCATGCTTCTTCCCATTCCACATTTCTCTTTCTCTGCCTGCCTGCCTGCTCGGAGAGAGATTCTCACTCTCTCTCTTTATTCTTTTTGCGGCTGCCGCTTTCTGCTTCTTTTCAATCGTCACATTCCATTCTACAGCATAAATATTTATGCTATTTTTTTATTACACACAGCAGTTCCAGAGAGTAAACCGTCGATTCCTCATAACAGAGAGTAACAATAAGTTCTCTCTCTCTCGGCAGTTCCATCAGTTCATTCATGAAAATACACATTTTTTTTTTTTTTGATGAATGCGGCAAGATCTCAATTCTCTTCGGGTACAGTTTGGTTAGGACATTCATTGTAATCGGTTGTATTTTCAAACGCTCACCGACAAATGAAACAACGTGCAGCACATTTAGTTTTGGAAGGAAGTTGGACTCAGTTATCAATCTAAAAAAATATATTTTTAATTTTTTTCCAATTGTGATTTTCATTCTGTCTTGAAGCTTGTACGCGAGTAGATGTGAAGCATAAATTTCTCTCCTCGCTAAGTGAATGTTAAGTTCTGTGAGATTCTGATAAGGAATAAAAGTGAAATTAATTAAAAATCAAAAAATTTTTGAAAAAAAAAAATTATTTTAAGTGAAATTCGGAACATAAAAAATTATAAATCGTGGATTTAAGAAAATTGCACATTTTATCAACGTTAATGGTAAGTGCTTTGGATGTCACAGTTGTTTTCAATTTCTGTTTTGCGAACTTTTTTTTTGCCATCATTTGGATGAAAATTTTTCACATTTTTTGCAAATGTCAATTTTTAGCCTCGAAGGCACATTGGAACATTTAAGCAAGATTGAACACCACCGGGGCCAAATGACACAAACTTTTTTTGTTCCCTCCATCTACATGGCAAAAAAAAATAAAATTTATTTGCTTTTTCGATTGAATTCACAGCAATAATTTTATCCTCGTCTCCTCTCTCTCACTCGCTCGCAGATGGAATCAGAGGATATACCCGTAAACAAATGTTACCCCCCAATTCTGCGCCTTTAGATTTCCTTGCCTTCCGTTTCTTTTTTTTGTCGTGAGGCGGACAATGCCGCAGTGTACGACGACATAGAAATTTTCTTTCATTTCTTGTATGTGCCCTCGAGAGAAATATTTTTTATGATGCACAAGTGTTCACTTTCCCATCTCACATTTCCTTTTTTAGCGATATATTCTAAATTACTATCCTTCCACTCATCGCCATTCAGTTTGTCTTCTATCAAATGCCTACTGAGTTTTGAATCACCTGATGCAGGTGTCTGGAACATTCATCCTCCAAAATGCAAATTTCTCGATGAAATTCCTACAGATCTTTGGGAATGTAATTATGAATAACAAAAGGAAGTATAAATAAAAAGCAAACCTGCATAACCCATAAATTATCTACCTGACACCTGCACAGAGAATGAAATTCATGACTGATCACTTCTCTATGAGAATATCATTCAAGGACGAATAGTACAAAACAGGTACACAGCCCATAAAATTGAGCCTTTTGTTCCATTTGTTTTGTACTTCGCTGAACAGGTTCATTGTTTGTTGTTTTGGCAAGTGTACAACAATCTGCAACGATTAGCTTCATTGAGAAATTCCTAGAATTCGCATATCAGTTGCTAAGTCCTTCATGATTGAGTAATTCTTCATTTTTAATGTCCAAAAGGTAGCATTGATCCAAATTTTTAGTAACATCCAGTAATAATGAAACAGTCCCTCAATAATTCAATTCACTGTTAAAGTTTCCATAAATACAATTTTCAGTAATAGCTGAGTCATTGCTTGTTCACACCAGTTATTAGTTTATAGCTCAATTGTCGATTCAACCATTAAATTAAATTTTAAGGAAGTGTTTCTTTGAAATAATTTACTTTCTTGAGTAGTAATTACTACATAATTTGTTCCTAGTGTAGATTAATGATGCATAACTTAGATAACATCTTGATTTAATTATAAAAATCACAGCTGATCACATAAGATAACTTTGATTATGAAACTGAATCTCAGATTTAGTAATAATTACGATAATAATAGTTAACCAGTGATAAAACAAGCTACAGGGTATAATTATCTTCAGAAACTACATCCAAACTGTTTTATAATTGTAATTAAACTGATTCCGAAGCGAATAAACAAAAAATTTGATGTTAATTGTCCAAATTTTATTAAAATACTGAAAATTTGCATGAAAAAGGGGAAACAACTTTGAATTTTGTGAAACGCGAAATATTATTCAAATTTTAAATGACCGTTATGTAATTTTGTAAGAGCAAAATCAATCTATTTGCAAAAACCATGAAATTCCTCAAGCTGTATGCGTTTCCTTCCTAAAAAATCCGCAATTTCCGATCAATTTACTTCTTACTGCCTTGTGCCTTTCTCACAACACTCGTGTATGTAAGTAAAGACGGAAAATCATGAAACATATTTTTTTATTACAAATTTATGCAAAAAAAACCTCGAACTTAAAGAAGGAGGCAAAAGGAAAGGAACAGAAGAAAAAAAAATCATTTTTATTAAATGTCGTAATTTTTATGTTTTCCTGATAAAACGCGATTTCGGTTGGCAGTTGAATGTTCCGATGTGGCCGCATTTGTAATGATAGAAGGAAAATTGAATTCCAAACTTATCCATTATAGAATAAATTATCCAACCTGATGCTGATAAAGGAATAAATGAGGGAGGGATTGGGAGAATATATAATTTAGTACTTACAATGATTTTCCTACTTAAACATACTTTTTTTAGTCTTCTCTGTTTGAAAAATGAATTTAAAGTAGAAACAATGAAAATTATGAGTAATCGAGTCATTAATTAAGACAGATGAGAGGTGCGATGGAGAGAAAGCGATAGAGAGTGAGGGCGGGCTGACTGTTGAGGATAAAAGAATAAAGGGAAGGAAGAAGCAGAAGTTTGTTACAAAATGCATAATTACTTTATGTCATTTTATTCATGAGACATCTGATGTTACAAGGCATTTGCCAACATGTCTTACTTTGCTATAACTCCCACCAGAATGAAGTACAAACACATAACACACAACAAGACATATAACAATGATGCATTGGATATTTGCTTTGCTATGGATTTGTGTTTTAGTTGCACCTGCGGCACGACACAGTTTTATTTTTATTCCATTATTTTTATCCTTCCCCCTTCTATTCTTCCTCACTTGCACATATCCTTACCATTTGCAATTTAGTTGAATTGTAAATAAAGACAAGTATTTTTATTTGGCACAATTCGCGAGATTTGTCATTGAATTGAATAGATTGGGGAATGTGGAGCAATTATGTTGAGATTTTGGAAGGCAGTTCCTGCTTGCTTTTAATTTTTATGGAATATGCTGTATATTCATTTTTAAATGAGTTTTTCAAATTAAATCAAAGAAAATTCAAAGTTGACTGCGATGTATCAAATTAAAAAATCTACCAACTCATGATTTCAAAAATTCTAACGGTCAATCAAAATTCAAATTCTTCTGCATCAATTGACGCGAAAAATCCACAAATTCAAAATATGCGCTCACTGAATTTAATCAATATCCATCCCAACTGTTTACTGATTTTCATACACACCGAGTTATATACAAAATCCTTTCACTCGACACTTGTGCTCATATCCAAGAGAGTGTGTATGTTTGTAAAATAAAAGTATGCAATAGAGAGATAAAATATTTCTAAACGAATTGCTTGCATTTTATAAAGCAATCAGAGCTATTTTCAAGCCACAAGTGTTATGTTGCAAGATTATACATTCTCATTCCTATATTTTTTTTTTCTCGTGTAATAAAAGCAAGAGAGAGAAAAAAAGAAGACAAAAAGAACTAAGGGATAGGGAAAGTAAAAGGGGTGATGTTAAGCCTTTTTCTCTCGATGTCTATCTATCTATTAAAAACTTTGAGCAGCAAATATGTAGGAAGGGATTTCTCCTTCCGATATCAGAACCCAACAGATAAAAAAAAAACTTTTTTTGTTTTTGTTGTCTAAGTTGAGAGCATCAGCAGCAGCAGCAGTAGTAGTAAAAAAAAAGTCAAAAGCAAATACATCCTAATACTCAAGCAGCAGCAGCAAGAATCTGAATTGAGAGACACATTTGGCGAAGGATTAGCAATAAACAAATTCAGGGAAAATTTTAATCCCTTTCCTTCATCA
Organism: Chironomus tepperi; assembly: GCF_022539635.2. Classification (NCBI taxonomy): domain Eukaryota; kingdom Metazoa; phylum Arthropoda; class Insecta; order Diptera; family Chironomidae; genus Chironomus; species Chironomus tepperi. The sequence goes on from NW_027226259.1 coordinate 321,459, forward strand.
ACCGAGCTGTGTGCTTGTGTGCTGAGCATTGAGCTTCTGTTGTGTGACTACCGATTAAGTTTAACATCAGCAACAGCACAAGGCAATAGAAGCAGCATCAGCTACACATACATACTGCAGCACCATAAATTCCGTAATTTATCATAATTTTCATTATTGCGGCGGCATCTGGTGTATCTGGCAAAAGCGATTAAAATTTTTGCGAAAAGCCATTCTGCCGATGGAATTTTTTTTTTCTTCTCATTCTCTTGCTGCTCTTCTCTATACTCTACACTCTATACTCTAAAAAATATATTATTTCCCTTCTTTTTGTAGTTTTTACTACAACTTGGGTATGGTGGTTGGTTAAGTGACTGAAGGAGAATTTTCAAAAAAAAACTGCAAACGACAAGAACATGTGCTGCTGCTGCTTTCCTGCACCAGAAAAAAAGTTTTGAGAAAATTTATACATTGGTAAAAAAGAGAGACAGAGAGAGAAAGAGATCGTTTAGGAAAAGTGCAATTAAATGCATTCGGTGCTTTTTTTTGTGCCACACATGTGTGTACATATATACACTTGCCGAGTGTTTATGTCGGTGCTCATTAATTTCTTTTTTGCACAACCAAAAAATTTGCTGCTGCTGCTGCTGCTCTAAAAAAACAAGAAATAGTCAGAGAAACTAGGAAAAAGAGTATGAGGGATATACAGAATGTGTGTGTGTGTGTGCGGTACCATCATGCAGTGTGAAAATTTCACATTTCGGGGTTTCGACATTAAATTTTATAGCTCAGCACATGTGCTGGTTGGTATCACATAAAAGATATTTTTTTTTTTTGAGAAAAACTTTTTCCAAACTGTCGCAATATTCTCATGCCATGCCAATGCCAATGCATGGATCGATATAGTGGATAAAATCATAAAAAATTTTGCTTGTCTAAGTGCATGCAGCATTTGGGTACATGAACTCAAATAATAATAATAAAATAAAAGCAGCACAAGATTTCACACAATCGTTAATTGAGTTAAAAAGGAGGAATTTATGTATGTATCGCTGGAAAGAGAAACGGAACCGAGAGAAAGAATCTTGGGTTTAATTCGATGAAATTATTTCATGATGCTGGTGTGCTTCATTTGATGAGCTTAAACTAACATTCAGTTTATAAGAAATGGAAATGAGAGAAAAAAAAGACATTATGCTGGGTGACCCTCATGCATTACTCTACATTGCCGCATGATGTGATGTACAGATAATTAGCTGTGGAATGTAGACATGAAAATTGCTAACATTTTGAATGATGATGATAATGACGTGAACGGGCGAATGAAATGAGTTGAGGATTTATTGAGGATTGGATATGAGTATCGGGGTGTAGTTAGGGATTTTTTCGAGGGGGGCACCATGGATTTTTTTTGTATGAGTTTTAATTTGAAATCAAAAAACTTTGAAATTTGATGAAATTTTCCATCAAAGTTGGTATTTTAGTTTAGCTACAATCTTAGATCATAGTAATCAGGGACCGACAAGGGTGGACCTGTAGAAATCAGACCAAATGCTTGGAATTTGTCAATTTTCGAGCACATTGGACATTTATTAAAAGTATAAAATTAGTGACCCCCTCAAAATATGTTCGAGTATCCAAGCTACATAATCCTGACCTTCTACATCTTCTCCTTATTAGCGGTCAATTTGACCACTTTAATAGCAAACCTGTCTATGTCCATCGACAAAGTTTCAGATAAAATCTTACAATTCTCGAAATTACCACATAATATATTCCTCAAAATCCACAGACAGCCTTGAAATTCTTCTGAGAAATTCGTGACAAAACCTCACGACAAAATGACAGGCAAATATTTCACAATAAGTATATATGCAAAAAAAGATCTCTACGCAGCATCCATCTCACTCTTATTCTGCACCAATCAATTATCATCATCATGACATGTCTGCAGAATATCTATAGGCAACTAAAATGAAGTGTTTACGAATAAAAGAAGAAAGAAAAAAATTTTAGGCAATTCTGTTTTCAGAAAACTCATCGCCGCTGAGATCTCATCGACTATTTGCTTAAAAAAATGTTTAATAAATTACACTTAAAATCTCATTACTTTCAATTTTCTCCATGATGTAAATTGTATGCGAAGTGAGTAAGTTATAAGGAATGAAATCCAGATATTTGAAGAGATTTTTGAGTTGTATGCAATATTTTTGGAGATTTAACTCACTTACAAGTGCTGCTTCATCTCATTACTTTGCGTAAACAAAAGAAAATAGAACTAAAATGCAAAGAAGATGTGAGAACTGAAGACTTAGAGGCTATTACGGCATTGCTGATGATGATATAATCGTAGACGATCGACAAGTACAGACATAAGTGAGGGCGATAGACGCAAAAAAAAATATCCCAAAACCAGCATCAATACTGGAAATTGGAAATAAAATAAAAACGAGATTTTGTACATGCTGGTTGGAGTTTAAACATTCATTTTTTGGAGCTATAACAATCGATAGCTTTTGCTGTTTCATGTTAACCATCACTTGAATCAATTTCAGTTCAGTATTTTTTCCTCAAATTGTTGTTGGACGGGAAAAAGTTGCTTGTTTAACATCAAATTCATCATCAGAAATGAAAATGCCAAAAACCATCCAACGCATTCCGTACTTGAATATTTCGATCGACATTTGAAAATTGATAAAATCCAAGCCTTTTTCTATTTATTTATAAAGAACTTTCCTTTCCTTTTTACTTCATCTCGCTCACTCGACTTGAGATTCAGCATTAAGCATTTTTGAGAGATTCCAAGTGCCTTTCTTTTCATTTCACTTTCCACACATATCTATCTTTATTTCTATGAATGAAAATCTCATTCAATTCAATTTAAGAGAAATGACTATTTAAAATGTCAGTAACAGAAGCAGCAGCCAACAACAACAAAAAGTGTCAATAGCACATGTTGGAAATAGTGAGGGAAATATTTTCACGGAAAACATTATGAAAATGTGTCACAGACACTTCTGAATTTTATATGTGTGAATCTCAGCATATCTTTTAAGGAAGTAGTCATAGGATATATTAACAATACATGGAAGGAGTTGAAATTCAATCGCAGACATTCATTATTGTGGCTTGATACCGAAAATATTCGAGCCTTTTGTCTATTACACTTTTTTTTCGTACACAAGTACGGCGATAATATCAGTCTGTGACATGCATGTTCTCTCCCATCCACCCTCCTTTTTTATTGTTTCAAAAACAAGCAAGCAGCACAACACAGTGAGCACATTTCCTTCATTCATTATTCGTGTTCAAGATGCTGCCACATGATTTCTCATCTCTTTCTCTCACTTACTCACATGTTGGTGACATTTCTGATGTTACTTTGTGTATTGTTCGTACTTGCTGATGGTGTCGGATGTTAAAGCCATCAAGAATGAGGGAAAAAAAGGATGTATGGTGAAATTTTCTGTTTGCAATAAAACTGGAAGTTTTATAGTTGGTAATGAAATAATCTGCTGGTTTTGCTTTGTTGGGACGAGATTTGGGTGTGCCATAAGTTAGATAGTGGTAAAGGAAATGAATGATAAACCTTGAACTTCAAAAATATGAATCCAACTTTTAAATGTATTTTGAGATTTAAAAATTCAACGGTTTTCAAAAATTTGAATTGTTGCAAAATTTTACGATTCAAATTTTTGAAAAACCGTTAAAAAATTTCTTTCATATTTCAAGTTGCTGAACATGATATGCAGACCAATGAGTAGATTAAAGCATAAAATAAAACATTTAAAGCACGTCTGAAAGGTACTCACAGATTAAAAGACAGAAGAAGTAAACAAATGGACAGAATGTGACCACATCAAAAACTGTTTAAACTTCTCGTCACTTTTGCTGGTTTACGTGAGTAAGAGAGCTTAATGGACATTTCATAACCACACAGAATATCCTCCCTTCAACATTGAACATCCTTTGATAATTGCTCACTCAAAAACTCATCCTAAAAAAATGATATATTCTCTCTAGTTAGAGATGAGATGAAAAAAAGCAAGAAATCCATTGATTGCGTAGGGAAATTATTTCTGGATTGAATGAGAAAAGCCAAATGTTGTGCTACGTTGAGTGTTCGGAAAGTTTATAGCAGTGCCAAAAAATGTTTCCGAACTGGCTAAGTACAATTCATTAAAATATAATTGACGAATAGCAGATTGTTTCTCTTGTCTAATGTCGATGAATGAATATTCACCATACTGCTGCTGTTTCTGATGATGATGAAGCTTGGGAGATGGAAAAATGGGTAAAAGAAATAAAAAGAAGATGTAAAAATATTCAAATTTTTTAAATTGTAAATGAAATGAAACAAATGGAAATACTTACATGCTGTGGAATGAATCATTTGGTATTAAATGCTGTTCCTAAGACATTCAGAAGGTGTTAGAATATTGCTAATGGGATAATTTGTTAAAATAAAAAGAGGAACGATGATAATTTATTTGACATATATCCATATGGATGTAATAATTTTACAGACAAATGAATCTGTTCAGTCTGAATGATTAGATGACAATATTTACTCTCGACTTAACATTTTCTTGCCCAACTTTTTTGTTGACTAAGACTCTTTACTTCATCCTTATATCCTCTTCCTTTTTTTTTCATGGCATGCTTTATAGTTAAAACTCTCAAAACTGATGCCACATGGTTGAGAAAATTTTTAATATCAAATTGGATACAAATTTCTGTTTTGCACCTGTTCTAATAATATCTCGTAGAAAATTTTCTCATTCTCGTTTAGGAACTTTTGTAAACAATTTCCCCATTCATCATTTTTTTTCCTTCTCATTCTCACTTTCCCTTGTCTTACTGCTCTCGCATTTTACATCTCTTTTAAGATTCTATTCTATTAAAGTCAGATGGTTATTTGATAATTTGTCGGTCTGTCTCTGCGTATAATGCAAATTTTAAAACAAATTTTCGGTTAAAATTTGAAAATTTTACAAAAAAATTTCTCACTAGACATTTTCAACTTTGAAATTAAGCGTTATTTCTTGCTTATTTATATTGTGAAAGATTCCAAAGCAGTTTAAAAGAGTGAGCAAAGCTTTTTCAATGATGTTCGTACAGTAAATCGATCTAGATAGTCAAAAAATTACAAATTTTCAATTTGTAAATAAAAACACGTGTAAAAATGTGAATTTTTGAACTAAAAACGTTTTTCGTGTTTTTTACATTAATGAATTACTTAAAGTAAGGAAGTATTTCCATGATATTGTAGAATGAGAATAAAACAGAAATCCACATGTGTATTTGTCATAATTTTCCATCATTCACCTTAATCGATATTAATCACCTGAACAACTATCAATAAATTTTTAAGCTGTAATACTTAAAGACAGCCTCAATTGAGCAATGTTCAATAAAGACTGTTCAAACTCAAACAGAATGTTTGTTTAGACACGAAAAAATTTAGAAATTCTATAAAATGCGCTTCTGTACATTCTATCTAACACCCATTAGACCAAAATGCTTCTATCCCATTACAATAACTGCCTAAAAAAATTAAAAATTTATTTTAAGGAGCACATTAATATCATTTGAGATAAAATTTTATTTATTTTATTAGAAAACTTCAATTGAAATTTTTTTAGGTGTGTCTTTTTTACATCTCTTTATTGTCTCATATAATTTTGCACCTAAATAAACAGTCATAAAATGAGATGAAAGTCTTTTGTTTTAAAAAAGGCAGCAGTGAAATGTTTTTCATTTCTCATTTGGTCTGCAGATATCTCGAACAATCAGGTTATGAAACAGACATGAAAAGTAAATTAAGATGAAATAAATGTGCAGGAACACTTGTCTTAACAATCAATTGAATTTGTGATCAACGCGGTACTTCCTTTATTAAATAAAGTCACAAAAGAAAATCATTTTTTAGCACACAGAAATAGTTGGAATAAAAAATACACACAAAAGTGCTCTTTTAGATGAAATTGAAACTGTCAACATATTGTGAACACATGTTGCCATCAGCCATCGTCAGCCATCATCGTCATACAATGAATTATAATATAAAACAAAAAAAAAATATTTTTTGATAAATTTTAAATACGGAAAAACTTTTTTGTTGCTGTTCCTGATGTTGCTGTATGTTACAGTTAGCTTAAATGCTTGCCTGCCGTTGTCGATCGTCGACTGATGTTAAAACACGAGAGTGGAATGAAAATTATGAATGAAACATTTGGCGAGCATTCGTGCAGTGCGATTATGCTTTATGGTACAGAAATTAAATAAAATAGCATAAAAAAATGATTGAAGCTATTGTTGGTTGGACTCAATATCCATACCATAAAATGGAGAAAAAATTGTCAAATGAAAATTATTTTGCGTGCTGAATTTTCCCAAAACAATTCATGCTTTAACTCATTATATTTAAGTTCTGAATCGAATATTAATGTCTAACAATGCGGTTGTAAATGGGAATCATTGTGACGATTATTATCGTTGTCTGATGACTGATGTGAAAATTCACAGGTGATGTTCACTTTCTCATCATCAATATTTTCTATTTTGTGCCTGTTTGTCTGCTTATGCGAATATATTCAAACTAAATTCTATTAAGGGCATATCCAATGCCATGAAATGTTTCATAATTCATTCATTTTAATTTATAATATTTCATTCATGCTGCCCTGCAGCTACATTCCTAATTGAGCTTGTTCTTTTCATCATTTAAATTATTCCCAATTTCTTCTAAATCGACAGACATGCTGAACACTTTTTATTCCAAGAGTTCATTTTCATATTGTTTTGTTGAATTATGCTGAATGTAACATGCTTTACAATAAATCACATAATGGCTGATGAGATCAAGAACAACTGTTGAAAATTTCCATTTCATTCATCCGCTTGCCTTCATCTCAGTCACTCCTACATCAATTCAACTCATTTCTAATGCAAGAAGTAGAAAGAATCACAAAAAAATTTGTTTTGATTACCGAGAATTGTTTTGATAAGAACAGAAGTTGCAGCCACGAATTGCATATTTACTCATCAGCGTATAAATTAAATCCAGAACTCATAATGAATATGAGCCATTGCTGTTTTGTGTCTGAGATTTTTGAAGTGCCTCATTGACTCTCATTCTTGACTTCAAAAACATTTCTCTTCTGCTTTTTTCAATTTCCGAGCTGTGCATGCTGAGCTGTTGATGCATATTTTTAAGTTTGTCACTTGAATGTGCTGACATGACACCTGAATATCTTCATCTACCTATGGAGTTCAGCTTGTTTCTATTATGCAGTCATCTCAATCTCAGACATCCATTACTGCATATCTCAGTCTAACAAGCTGCTCGGACATGGCATTCAGAATCGAGAGTCTGTTCCAAGTGTGTGCGTCTGCATTTTCTGTGGCAAAAATTATATCTTTTATGATGATGAATGCCATGTGACTTTTCAATTTTTAAAAACAAAATAAGCAGAATCAGAAGCAAAACAGAAACAACGACTAGCGACAGACATGCCAAAGAATTTTGTAAACATTCACATTGGCAGTGGAAAGTGCTATTGTTGTTGCTGCTCTGCTCTACTCTACTGATACTTACTGGATGAGTGCAAAGTCACTCAATGGCAATTGTGTAATGAACTATAAACGAGTAAAACAGAAACAGAAACTGTCGATGGTTATTTGGTGGAAGTAGAAAATGAGAGAGAGTAAAATTCCACTGCCAGATGTTTTAAATCAAAACGTCTCTCGCACATTTTGCTTCCGTCTGTTGTTTCATATTATTTTATTTCTCTTTCTGCTTTGTGCTGTGTCTTGCATTGCTTTTACTATCTCACATTTTATTGATTCAATCATAAATCCACGATTGTTGAGCATTTGTGGAATTTTTAAGTCTTACTCGACCGTATGTTACCTCTCTGTTCGCAATTATAATGATAATGACTCGAACCGTCATTGAGTGCACATGATGCTCATCTACCTTCCATCCATCTCAACATACTCAGTTCATACTCAAGCATATATACATTAATTTATCATAAAGCTTTTCATTTAATCCAAATTTAATTCATTAATTTCTGTCTTTCCATCCCCTAAAAAATGTTTAAGCATGGATGAAGACAATGTCATTGAGCAGCAAGAAGCTGATTATGTTGAGGAACAAATTCTTTCTTTTTTGTGAATAATTAAAATTGAATCAAAAAATATTTTTTCACATTCATCATGTCACATTCTCAATTCTTTCTTCCTTACAGATGGCACTCGACGGGAAGGCAATTAAGGAAGAGATACCGGATAAAGAGGTGTATGACAGTGGAAGTGTTCGGAGATCAAAAGGTGAGTTCAGAAAAAAAAACTTTATTTTATTGCATATCCGGGCTTCTTAGATTCATTATGGCAAATTAAGCACATGTCAATCATGAATAAATAATAAAATCGACATCAAAATTAATTGAATGTTGTTACTAGGTAGTAATTTACTCGCTTATTGTCATCGCTGTTTCACCTTTAATTAATCGTTTTGGACACAGACGAAACTTTTCCCACCGACACCATTAATATTGAATAGACGACACATGCATTAAAATTTATTAAATGAGACATATTTTTTTGTGTATATGAATGCTCGGTTCCTCAATTTATGCGACTCATTTTTATACTTTTTCATGTGCATTTCACGCTCAATTCAACCCTTATATCACCTGAAAAATAAATCACATTTTAATGAGCCAGTTAAATACATTTGGCGGTATCGGTGATGGTTTTTCTCATAATAATATTACGGCACGGGAGTGAATGGGCTTTGCAATCAATTTGTGGCATTTCAATAAATTATTGATGAGTAATTGCCAAGCCCTACAACTTTCTACTATCAATTTTCACCTTAATGTATATACCAACGATTCGCTCAATAAACCAATTTTTTGTCATTGTCACAGACTGTTTCAAAGGAAAAATTTTCTCATGCATTAACAGACATTGCAAGTAGGGGTATTAGATGGGAAATAATCGATAGACATGTACATGGTACCTAATCGAATCTAATTTGTGTGCCAAGTTATAAAAATTGTGCTCATAATGTTTTCATGTTCATCAATTTCTTGCTTTCTTATTTCCTTTTTTTAGCTCAATTTTGTGTGCAAATTATTTTGTCGATTTTTATGGTTTGACTGTGGGGATATGCTGCTGATTATGTCGGTTGCTTTTGGGACTTATTACTGAGTTGTGGTTAGGTAAATGGATGGAATTGATTGATTTTAATTAAATTGGAGTTTTTTGACAATTTTTGGGGTTTTCTGGAGTTTTAGTACGGGAACTGACAGGCTGAAGAGTACGAATGAATCAAGGCTAATGACTGCCAGTCTATCGGAGTTATGACTGCTAAAACTGGGGAATTATTTTTTTAAGCCAAAGGTAAACAACCTAGTTTGTTCTGCGGCACACCTTGGTGAGAAGCCAAAAATGTGCCGCGACACACAGGTTGGCCACCACTGGTTTAAAGGAAGCAATACTCGTTCGTACTCGATTCTATAGATATACCAAAATATTAGTCATCCCACCATTGATGTCCAAACTATTTTAAGCTACTGAACACTTTGTTATACGGCGAGCCATTATGTCGCGACACGCCTGAGCCTGATATACGGCACACCAATCTGCCGCATCACACAGTTTGGACAACATTGAACTACCATGACTAACTTTTATTGAACATTCGAACGTTCAACTATCATTGAAGCTCTAACTTGTGCTAGCACACTGCAATCGTTCCCAGACATGACAACATTATAACTAAGCACATTCATACTTAATGATAATAAATTACCTGATTAATATTGACGGAAAAATCGTTTCAATTTACCGCCTACAATAACTCATTTACTTGATTTCCTCCACAAACGTGCGATGATTTTTGTTTTCTCCTTTATTTCCAGCTCTTTTTTCTCACTCTCTCATTGCTTCTTTCTATCTCTCTTCTTTTCCTACTGAGCTCATTCAATTAGATTGTGAATTTTCCCACAATGTTTAAATCCCATTCAACATAAAAATAACACGACCCATCTGAGTATTTTCTGTCGCCTCCGACGTACGAAAAAAAAGAACTTCTCTTTTTTTTTTGCTACCCTCAATCCTCAATTTTTACTCATTCTGCTGATACTGACAGCACTCACACTTACTTTTTTTTTATTTTCTGTAACAACCAAGTTGCCACCACCATCGCCCTACATTTATATGATATAGAATTTATATATATATTTTTTTATTCAGTTCTATTGTATGCTCACCCACTCTACTGTTCACATTTCATTTTTACACTGAACACTGATGATGGGAAAAAACACCAGCCATCGAACAACAACATCATGTAGAGTTTTCAAAACAACATAAACATTTTCGTACATTTTTTAAATGAATTGATGATAACAATGGGAAAACAGCAGGCAAGAGTGTGAGGGTATGAGAATTTTTTTTTTTTTTGTATAAATGAGAGGATAAAAGGCATCAGCAGCAACAACAACAAGTGCAAATGGAAAATAAAGTAGCGCTTTTCATGCTACATTCTGTATAGCATGTACACTCAATGCATTATAGGAAGAGGAAAAAGGAATTTTTTTTAGTGGAAAGTAAAAAGTTTTTTTTTATATAACAAGCATAGCTGCTATCTGTTTTGGGTAGGTGGCAATGAATTGCATTAAAAGTGTCGGACAAATTATCACCTACAACATTGAATGAGGAAAAAAGTTTCCTGAATTACTGCTTAAATCTCTTTAATTTATGCAATGACATGCTTCATCTTGTATCTAGCTTGAGATGCTTTCTTTCCTTATTGTCGCGTAGCAAAAAATGTGAAATAGAGAAGAATTAATTTCCAACAAGGATTTCTTTGGAAAAAAATGTGTAGGAATTAATGAGAAATTTTATGAATCAGGAGTCATTCAAGTAAAATTAATGAACTTCCATTCAAAGTTTGATTCAAAAATATATTGATAAAATAATTATATTACTTTTTTGGAAATACTCTGTGGGATTTTTAACAGCTCTGATAAACAAGAAATGATTTATGAAATGAAAACAGCCTTGATTTCAAACTTTGGAACAGCCTAAGGCTATTTCAATTGAATCTGCTTGACTCTTAGAAAGGAAATATAGCATTTCTGTAGAATTTAGGTGCTTAGAATTGAAATTATTTATGTGAAATACATAAAATTTCATTAAACGTTAAAATTACACATTTTATCAATTTTACTACCACTGGATCTTCATAAAATCAATCATTAAGCTGGGAACTAAGCAAAGATCAGCATTGAAATGAACAAAAACTAGTTTTTGGTCCGAAATTTCACAGAAAATTAATTGCAAATTTTGTAAATAAACAAAAGTGTACTTACTTGTTTTTGCAGACTAAACAGATCAATTAGCTTCTCTTAGATGACACCTGGGCCTGAATCTAATGCTGACAGCTGTCTATCAGTTACTAAAACAAACTTCACCACTGTTATTTTCTACAAAAATCTTCCACGACTACTTTTCCGTCCACATAACCTTATATCAATCAGATAGCAATCCAACAATTATTTAAAACAATCTCAGCTAAGCTAGAATGAACTCAATTAAAACTATTTATCCAAAAATTCCTTTGAAAACCCCATGCCACTTCCTTTAAACCATTCGGATCAAACAGTCATAACTCTTAGTTACATCTTTGAGGAATCTAAATTATATTTATCAGTAATTGTATCCGCACTCCTACGTTCAGTATTCATGGCATGTTATTTTAATGTATTAGTACACAATAAATGAGATAAAGCACGCTTTAAATTTTGTTTGAAAATTCCATTTTTTTGCAATACATCCAATTTCTCAATTTCTCGTTGCTAATGAGTTGGTAGCAAATTTATTTTTTTATCAACCGTTTTGCAATGCCATAAACCCCTATTTGTATTTGCTGCTGTTATTTTCTTTCCTATCATGACGATGTGGCATTTTTCAAGCTCATTCACACAACTGATAATTCCCTTTTTGGTTCCCATAATTAATAATGTTCTTCCTTTCCTTTCTTCATACCGCACCATTCATTTCAGTTTTTTTTTTGGCATGTTTCTTCTTCTGGCTGACACAATAATGCGATATCGCAATAATTTCTGGTATCCATTTGGCATTTTCGTGATAAGAGCAAAACATGCACACGCAATCTGTTCCTTTATATACACAAGGTTTTTTGGTTTTGAAAAGAAAAATTCTCATGTCCTATCTCGCTTCCACATTCTCAAACAGAGATGTATATTAATTATTCTATGTAGTAAGTATGAGAAGAAAATTCAATTACACTGTTTTGAAGCCCATCATATCATTTCAAACAGCACAAAAATTTATTCAACGTCACGAAAAAGGGGCGATGGAAGTAAAAAAAAATGTTGAAAAATTCACAACGTGGTGCATCGCGCGAACAGAGATTAGACAGACTTCCACTCTTCATCTTGTTTTGATGAGGAGCGAGAATATCGTTTGAGAAGTAATAATATGGGATAAGGAATCACATAAAAGTCTCTCCCCCTTCTGCATACAGCTCAACTTTTCGCTTAGAATGGTGAAAAAAACATCACGGAATCAAGTGTCGGATTGAAGATCATGCAAGAAAGGCGCATTTTTGGATGCTGTAGATTCTTTTAACTGGAGTAAAGGCATAATGGAACTTGGTAAGGCTGTGTGAATAGATAACTTCGGGGTGGAATCGAACCTGCATCTTCCAAAAATCCGATACTTGAAACCATTATTGCACTTATTGAATGTCTGAAGAAACCATCTTTCAGTTCATAAAATTATGGACTCCCATTAGTACCAAAGCAGCCCATGAGCGTTAGTACACATGTAACGTTCAATCCAGCACCTCAAACCATTCAGTTACTGGATCATTTGAGAAATTGAAGACTAAATACATGCAATAAATTGATCTGAATTGTCTACAGCTTTATTTACATACTTTGTTTAGACATAAATCCACAAACTACCAAACCCCTAACCTCAAAAAGCTCAAAACTAAAGTGTCAAACTCATAAATCTACAGGAAAATCAAGCTAAATAATTTTATTGACGCGTATGTCAACACACCAAAATCCTATCCTAAATGTACATACACTGTTGGTATTTCTTTCTTATTTTGTCACTGCTGTTCTTGTAACTTTTTACCGCTCGGTGTGTGTGTTTTTCAAAAGATAAAACTCAATTACAATATTCACATCAGCAAAAAAAGGAATTTTTTTCCCTCAAATCGGGTCTGACACTTTTTTATTCTGATTTTTTTCAGTCACTTTTTAAAGTCCTCACAATATCTATCTACAGACGCAGCAGCCTCAGCTTACAATTTTTTAATTTATTTTTTTTACTTCTCTCGTATTTTTTGTGTGCTTCCTTTCCTAAAAGCTGACTGGTGGTAATTTCTTTTTCATTTGCCATGCGAAAAAGGGCAATTATCGTGCTAATGAAAAAGAAGCAAAAACTGTTTGAAATACTCTTTTCATTCCTAAACCTCCCTAGTCGACAGCAAATTCAAATTTATTGCTCAAAAGCGGATTTAGCAATTCTGTTTGAGAATTTTTATGGAAGGAAATATCTTTTTTTTTATTTCTTCATCATTCTGGATAACTGCTAGTTCCATTAACAATAAATCAATATAAAATAACCAAGTGCTATATTTTCTCATGTGTAATTCGGTCATCTACAGTTAGTTGCTTGTATTTAATGTACTTTTGTCACTTTGATTTAATTGATAGTTAACTGTCATATTGATTTGGGTTCCTTGAAGTGTTTAGTTGAGGATATTTGTTGGGATTTTGGTTAAGTTGAAAGATTTTCTTGTTGAGTTGATGGAGCTCAGTGACGGAATACGTTAGTACTTTGGTTTAGTGATTTAGTAATTCTTTGCCGATCCTGCGATCATGAGTTCGAGACTCGGCAGCAGAAATTGTTCACTTGTTCTTTTTCGAATCGAATGTACTTGGAAACGCGTGTCATAACCTTCACATTACTACACGTAGTAATGTTGTCAAAGGAGTGGCTCTGACCCCCTATAAGCTGTAATTCTACTGACTGTAGAGGTCTGCCGCACCCTCACTATTTAAACAATTATTATCCGAAAATTGGTCTACTTCAGCTCTGAATCATTTCCCACTAGCGCCACAATAGTAAGCGCTTCTTTCACCATCCCCAAAGAGCATCTCCTACTGATCATCTTCTCACCAAGTGAAACCATCAAAAAGGTTTTTTTTATGATATAAACATTGTTTTGTTAGAAGTGTGATACCAACTGATAATGGAATTGTTTTGTTGTTTGCATTTGGCATTTCAAGTTATGTTTTGAGCTCAAAAAGTATCAGCAACAGCAGCAGCCGATAAAGCCTCGATTGATGATGTTGACGTGGTGAAAAAGAGTGAGGGAAGCAGAAGGAAAAATAAGAAGGAATATGAGACGAATGATGAGGGGAAAATAATGAAAACTGTCAGAAAAATTGATCTTTGACAATTAAGCAATGGTATATTGTGAAATGAGAGAATGAGATCAATAAACGATGGAGGTGCTCAAGTGCCCCACACTTAACAAAAATATTCAATTGCATGCCGGTTTTTGAAGTTGAAGGAAAAACTTTCTTGGTGTATAAATTTATATTTTTTTACTTACTTTTCTCTTTTCCTTATGAATGGAAAAATCGCTCTTTTTTCTTATCATCATCCATCTTGCCTGTCACCCGCAGAAGCCCTCAGAATTATTATTTCTTCTCTTCTTATTTTCCTTTTTTTTTTCTTTATTTCTTGAGCTGCTTGCTGTACAAAGAGTGCGTTGGTTCGTTAGAAGATTCATTTCTTTCCTATTGCCATCACAACATGTTCCAATACTATTTCTCTTTTCCTGAGTCTTTACAAAAGGAAGCAAAAAAAATATTCTATATCGCATGTGTTGACTGGCAAGCTTTCATCATCCTATAAGCTGCAGGATAAACATAAGAAAGAAGATTTTAGGTACACAAGTAAATTTCTCCTTCTCATGCGTTTTATGGCACATGATAGATAATTTTTATTGGAAAATATTAAAGGATGTAAGATGTCTTTGACATTTTAGGCATGTTACCTCTGCTCTGTGGTAAATGAGAATTTTCTTATTTACTTGTCATTCTTGAGTTCTGACTTGCAATTTTTATGTCTGGATATTTTTTTGCTTTTGAAATGTTAAAAATTGCAAAGCTTGCTATGAGAAAAATATTCAATTTTAATTGATTTCAACAGAGTTTTTGGTTTGCAATCTAAAACATTCAGAATATCCCTTAAAGATACAGTTATTTAATATTTTATTTTCTACTCCTAAAATGCCTTTTGGTATTTTGAAATTTAATTTCCGATTGAGAAACCTTTGTCTTATTTCCACATCTTGTAACGATGTAAACGACCGTAAAGTATTTTTTATCCGAAATTCAAGCTGTAAACTGTACTTAGCACCAAAATATTAATTAAAAATTGCAAATTTCCGAATTTAAAAAATTATTTGTTTACAAGCACTAGAAAAAGTGCGGGAAAATTCAAATTTCTGAAAAAATAACGGAAATTTCTTTTACAAAACAAACAAAAAACTTCCAATTTGATTCAAAAGCTGTTTATAATACCAAAGATACTGTTGAATATCCTTCTAGGCTTTCAATCTATCTGTCCATCCAACTAATAATTTTTCTTTTCTTCTCTTTGAGCTCTTGAAGTTCACAAGAATAAAAATAATACAAAAAAATAAAATAAAATAAAGGAAAAGAATCATTGAAGGAAATAAAATTGAGTAAACAAGTACCTTTGAGGAACTTCATGTCCACAACAGTTATCGTACACAATCTGACAGATGGAAAATTTCATTCGCTCTCAAATAAAAATTTGAAAATATCAAAAAAAAAAATATGTGTGTGCTTTTCCTCTCTTTCCACTCTCTTGTTCTTCTCAGTTGAAATGTGAAATGTTTTGATATGACATGAGGTAGATATGGTATACACAATAAACGTGTGTGTGGTGGTATGAGAAGTTGGAAAATACATTACGAATGATTATTAAAGAGCATGGATGGGATGGTTTTTTTTGGAGGAGATTTGAAATGGAGGGATGGATGGAGTGAAGCAACAAAAAACCGAAAAATCAAAAACATATGTGAAACATGAAAGATGCCACCCACACGCACTACAGAATCTCTTATAACCTACTGCTGTGTACTGATGTGCTTCTGTTACTGCTATTTGATGAATAAACATCCACATGCGTTCCATCTGTTACCACTTCAAGCTGAATTACTTGCACAGACTAAACTTTTATTTTTTTCGCTGTTTCTCACTCACTTTATTCACTCTAACTAACTCGTTTGTTTTGTTCTTTCCACAATATTCTTCTTCATCTTCTTTTATTCTGTAAGGAGCTTTCAAAACCATGCATCATTTTTACTGAAAGTTTTTCTTTTCCTTTTTTTCCATTTCCACTTTAACGAAAAAAAAGGAAGTAGAAAAAATAAAGTTTTTCTATTTCGAAAACAGGCAAAAGGAAAATATTTTGTGTGTGTGTGTGTATGTGTGCATGTGAAACAACAAATAGAAAATAATAATGAAAAACTTTTCTATTTTGTACCTTGAATAAAGTAGATTTTAAAAGTAGAAAGAAGAACTCATTTAACCTTTGAAATTACTTACAATTTTCGATGATTTCTGTGTGTAATGAAATCAAAGAATATTTCAACAAGAAAATTAAGTTGTTTTATGCTCAATTATTTATTCATGAATGAATGTTTTGGAAGTTTGAATGAAAGTTTTTTACTGACAATAATTTCAGAAATTGTAAATTGCTATTCTTCAGTTGTTGTCAATCAAAGTCCACAGCAATTATCGTTTTGAAGAAAAACCGTTACAAATTATTTTTAAATAAAATACCTAAAAATCTTTAGTACATGATGTTTTAGTACACAAAGCTAACTTTATGTCAAATAAAATTCAAATAATTCTAAAACTGAACTTTGAATTTGAACTTCTTTGAACTCTTTGGGAAAGTCAACAAAATTCTGATTGTAAACTAGTCTAGACTGAAAGTCAGATTCGATTAATGGAATTGTCGTGCTGTAGAGCAACTGTATTTGAACTAGAAACCTTGTCCACAAAACACCACAATCAATACACAGCGATGCCTCACTTCCCATTAAATACCAAGCTTTAAATCATTCAAAAACTGTAAATGTGACATCCTGACTACAAAATTATCACAAACATTTTGATTCTTTAGTGACAAATTTGACATATATTCATATAAATTAAAAAGCAATTACATTCCATTTGACAGTACATCTCATTCCAAATTTTGATTGATCCAACTACCAATTATTGGAATTATAGTTTACTTTTTTTTCAGTCACATTATTACCTCCCATCATTTCACGTAAATAAATAACTAGACATTAATTTTCACTATTAAATATTCAGCATATCATGTGAAAAAAAAGTTAATACAAGATATGATTATTGGTATAGTCGTGCTGCCGACGAAAATATTTGATCGTAATTAAAAGAGCCTAATGATAAGCTTAGATTCCTTAAGTATTCATCAAGTTCCTTCACCATTTCTATAGAAAGAATCAGTTCCTTCCAGTACATTCACACCATACACATGTGTGCCATTTACAAAAAAGATTCGTAAATGCCACGATTTTTTCTTGTTATTCATTAGTAAATCAAGCAGGTGATATTTTAGATTATTGTGATGAATGTTTGTGACACATTTTCCACATGACGTTTCTAATTATTGTTCATTCTCGTATATACGAAATGGAAAGAGCCTCCCATACTCATGGTCGGATAAAAACAATGAATTTGATTTGTTTTTGTATGTTCATGATAAGACACCTGAGTTTCCATGTAAACTGTGCCATTATAAAGACATTTGGTAATGAGATTGTTCACAAAGGAAGTAAGGATGATGATGAAAATAATTGATTGAAATTGAATAAAGTTAAAAAAAAACATAAAAAGAAAAATAAAAAAGGAAATTACAGCAGAACTGCAGGAGCAATCTCAAAAAACTCAATTATAAGCAGCTTTCTGTTGCACACTTTCATACACATCGTCTGTTTGGAATACATAAGCAACCGTATAAACGAACAAGTAGAATGGTAATGAACAGAAGCATGAGAAAAAAAGAGTTTAAGACAGCGACGAAGTATAAGTTTAACAATGATCGAAAAAAATGAACTGTGAATTGCTTTTCTTCCTTCCTTCAAACACAACTTAAGTGCTTTTGCTTGAAGGAAGTGTGGGAAAATGAAGACGTTTATGCTCATAAACTTATTTACTTCCTTTAACAAATGCAGTTCTGGATGTTGATGAGATAAGTTTAATTTATGTTGTTGAACAGTTGATTCTCAATCAAAGCGCATTCCTGTAACTTAGTTCAATCAATAAACAGTCAATTTCATCTTAGTAAGCTGGATCCAGCAGTCAATAAAAGGAAAAACGCGTTAGAAACTTTTTATTTCTTCTTTCCCGTCGTCTTCCTTCTTTCTCCACCCATATAAAGAGCAAAGAGTGTGCCTGAACAAGCTGTGTGTTTATTAAAACTACTTAGTACCAAAAGAAGAGAAAAAGCACCATCATTTAATGTGTCATTTACATCCGTTGCATTTATTATTTTCATTATTAATAATTATTATAAAGCAATTGTTTTGTTCCAAAAAGCCATTTCCACTTCTCCTATTCATAACTCTATGCACACACACACACACATATACTTAATTCAACTTTTGCTGCTGGCTGTTTGCTTACGTACTATATAGCTTGCTGTCTGCTACTGGTACCATCAAATAACTTACAATAAAACTAAATTTACTCCTTCTTATTTATTTTTCTAAAACAAATGGTTTTAAAAATGAAAAAAAATGAGTATACTGAGTGGGATGGAAATAAATATGTATGATTCGAACTGCTTTTGTCATAATGAAGAGCATAGAAGTGTGAGAATGAGGAAAATATAAATCGCAATCCATTGTTTTTAAGATAAAGTGTCATCGTATTGTTATGCAAATTCAATTTTTTATTTATTTCTATTATCTATTCTTCGTTTATTTCCACAGGCAAAGAGCAGTGCCATACGCCAGACTCACCAGAAGGAGCACGAGTCATTGCACCCCGATCACCCATCTCTCCACATCATATTCATCCCATCACAACAATGATTCCAGCATCAACAAATCGAAGTTCGAGTGTCAATCGTCATAATAGTTCATCGCCAACAAATAATGGAACACCGCCACCAACTGCGTCTGCTACGGCTCTCATCACTGGAAATACTGCAACATCTGTTCATGACAGTCAACGTTTATTAAAGATAAGAAGATTTTTGGGTGCTCTCGTACAATTTGGACAAGATACCAATCCAGATGTTGGCGATAGACTGCGTTCATTAGTTCTATCACTAGCTGTAAGTTATCTTGTTGAGGTTACATCCAACATGTGTCTAAATTGAATCAATTTTCATTTTCAAATATATAGAGTGGTGGACTGTCAATTGAAGAATTCCAAATAGCTGTGCAGGAGGCAACAAATTTTCCATTAAGGCCAAACGTTTTGCCATTTTTACGTTCACATTTACCGCTTCTTCAACGCGAAATCAACAGTATGGCCCGCGTTAGCAAACAATCTGCACTTCAATATGTACGAACAAATGAAAGTTCCGTTATGGAATTACTACATAATCCAACTGATGCTCATAGCGATATTTTCCTATCCAATGAAAGTAATTTTAATGGAAGCAATGGATTGAATCTGAAACGACGTGCAACTGAAACGTAAGTTGTCAATCTTCCATCCAAAATATTACATAGATTTTCATACTTTCTTCTTTTCGATACAGTTTGCTATACGACTCACATATAACCAGTGGCACTAATTTATCATCGCACGAATGGAGCGACTATATTTCACCTGCAAAACGACCACATCATTCATTGATGCTCTCATCAGCTTTGCCGCATTTAATAAATCATCCATCTTTGTTTGAATATCAAGCAAATGGCATCCATTCACATCAAGAACAACAAATGGTCAGTAGATGTTTGTATATGTTCGAAATTTTCTTCTTTTTTCTATTCTTTTATTTCTAATCCAAATCTATGCCAATGATTGCTTTGTTGTGGGAATCATCCAAAGCGCATTTGACTTAGCATTAGGCTTGAATTCTGAATTTTTGAAAATTCTTTGTTTACAAACAATTCCAAATTGAGATTTTTGAAATTTGAGAAAATTGCATCTCAGCAAGCTTAATATGCATCAGGATATTGATCTCTCAAATCTAATTAGCTTAAATATTGACAATATACAGATTCAGTGACGAAAAGAGCACTAAAAAGTGGCAAAATGCAAACAATAGAATAGAATTATATTTATTAAAATGTCCATTGGAATTGAATGTTTGAAAATTTATTAGAAAAAAAGTCATTGAGTGATAGAAACTGGGGAAAATTTATATTAAACTGTCCATATCAGTTCCATCAAGAGAGTGTTTTCAATAGTTCAATTTTTTGTGTCTTTCCTCTGACTAAATTTACTACATTTAATCCCATTGTCTTTTATGTCGACGCCAGCTCTAAGCGGCTGGAATTGAATGTAAATTTCCTGACACAAAAACTAATTTTCAAATCTGTCCACAGCAGAATCATTGTAATTTTTTACCCATTCTCTATTTCTCTCTCTGTCTCTCTTTATTTATTTCCGATACTAGTTATGTGCTTAGCTATAAGCTTATTAGATTGAGTTTATGGAAATATTTTCAATTAAAATTTTTCATTGTTTTTGAGAAAGAAATTTAAATTTTAAATTATTTCCTTTCTAAACAGCATAATAGCCGTGAAGAACGTGATCTCAGATCAATAAATACAGAAACACCGCGTGGTAACAATCGGGTTAGTGCTGGTGCCAGCAGTCAAGTAAATGGAACATCATCATCATCGGGTAGTGGTGATGAAGAATGGCGAAATATTCACACAATGTTATCGTGTATAAGTGGAATGGTTGATAAGACGAAACGTGCCATTTCCATTCTACAACATCGTGGCACAGATAGCGTGTCAAGTTCGCATCACCATGAATCGACAGTGATTAGCGATATTAGGCGTCAAACTGAAGAAAAAATTGCTGAATTTCGACGAAATGCTGAAGATGCTGTCAATCAGGTAAGACAACAACTCTCTCTTGTTTGTATTTGAATAGGATATGATTGATAGATATTTATTCTGTCTATAACAAAAATTAGGTAAAAAGACAGGCTGTTCTAGAAATACAAAGAGCTGTTGCTGCGGCTGAAACGCGTGCTGTTGATATGATTGCTCAAGAACGTATTAAAATGGAGAAAATTTACAGTGAAATGAATCGAGTTGGTGATGGAACTGAACCAGCTGAACAAACTACTGGATCTAATGTGAGTGTTCCTTACTTGAACTTTATACTTTTGAAAAATATTTGAAAAGCTTAGTAGAGCTCATTCAAATCTAATTCTCATATTCTCTAATCAAATATACAGTCATGCTGGAATTGTGGACGAAAAGCTAATGAAACATGCTCGGGTTGTAACTTAGCACGTTATTGTGGAGCATTTTGTCAACATAAAGATTGGGAAAGTCATCATCAAGCATGTGGGGCAAATGCACGTTCAACAGAATCTCAAGCATCAGCACAAGCTGTTCAAAAAACGACACCGACACAGCCAGCACGATCAACAGCAAATCCAAGTTCAAACAGCTCATCACGGTCCTCGCCACCAAATCAAACGTCATCCTCTTCCGGAACAAATGGAATTGTCACAACGCCCAAGTGACGGAATAAGCTCATGAAGCCCAAAAAGAAATACTTGTGCTAGTCAACTGGAAAAAGTATCCTCAAAGTCAGATATTGAAAGTCAACTTCATCTTTTCCAAAAAAGTAAATTAAAAGTTTTAAGAATTTAAGAAAAAAGAAAAAATATTTAAACTTGATTTAAAGATGAATGAAAATCCTGGATGTACAATTAATTGATAAAAATTATTAATATCTATGAAACTTAATTAAGAGATTTTCTGATCTGATGGAAATGAATCTTTTGTTTTTTTGTGAAATTACCTTCTGAGCTACTTGCGGGAGGTGATTAGATATTGAGGATTTGTTTGTTTTGTCATTATTGTTGAGATTGAATGGATTTTTAATCGTAGTAAACAATGAGGTTAGTCAAAATCTCACTGGATCTTTACTGGATGTTGGAAATTTGCTATTTAAAGTGTTTAGACATGTCTGATATACAGTTTAAGAGATGATGATCAAGAAATCATACATCCAGAGCAAAACGCTGGTAAATTGACCAGTAAAATGTATAAAATCCACTCAAAACTTCACTGTCTAAAGTCGGATCATACTCATACTGTCCTAAATTGTTAATTAAGTTGTTTGTGTGTGACGCGCAACGTGAATAGAAGTTTTTTGACAAAATGAATGAAATCCTCACAAAACTACAATTATACGTAAAATGAAAGAAAAAGAATTGATGATAATAGTTAATAAATAAAGAAGAAAAAGCTTAGAATATTAAGCTTAATGAGATAAAATGTTGAAGCTAATTTAAAACCAAAAAAAATGAATTAATAAAAAATCAATTAGTATAGATGTACATATAAGAACAATTTTCCTTCCTATCTCTCTATCTCTCTCCATTTCTCTTGTATTATTGGATAATTTTTTAAGGAAAGTTATGTTGATCGTCGGAGATAAAAAAGGTGTCTCTAGTAATTGTGAACCTATACACAAGTTTTTAAGCAAGCTTTAGTGCAATAATTAAGTTTACTAATTTATTGATATAATTAATTGTATTTATGCACATAAAAATGGGTTTAAGATAGCATAATAATATTTTCCAATAGAAACTTTCATTAATTTATTGCACTAATCGTCATATGGATGAATGTAGAGTAATAGAAAGAAACTTTCATTAATTTATTGCACTAATCGTCACATGGATGAATGTAGAGTAATAGAAAGTACACATGTATGACTATATTTTGCACAAAATTTAGATGACATCACTAAGTTAAATTTACCATTTTCCCCCATAAAATATAAAACATCTATGTGATGTCATAGTTAAGTAAAAAGAGAATATGATCCTCATGTCGTTTTAGTCAAGTAAGGTGAAAATGTAGCATAAATGCACTCATAAAAATAAAAAAAAAAATGTTGTTTCTTTTAATTTCATCGAAAATGAATTTGTTATACAATTATTTTGGTCATTCATTATTTTTTTATAAAATAAATTAATTAATGATTTTTTTATCAATTTTTGCTGTTTTAAGCTATTGCTCATATTAATTTATTTATTGTAATTTAAAGTCATTCAAAATAAAATAAAAAAAATTTCCTAAAGAAATTAACGGTTTTTTAATTTTTGAAATAATTTTCCAGCAACTGGAATGAGAATCAACAAGTTGACCTTTTTGCCGACTATTGGAAGTTCTCATTACATTGCAATTCATTACATTTGTGCGATAAGTTCTGTATTGAATAAATCTAACTCTCAGCATGCCTGTGATAATTTTGAAAAATGAGGATGAAGTTCTTAAGAAACTTCAAAGTTTGATCGAAGAGATCTCAAATGAGGCAATAACATCAAGAGGCAAATTTACTATTGGATTCTCAGGTAAAAAAGCTTAATTATGAACAAAAGTTTCAATGCAACATTACAAGGTCCACATTCACTTTTTAGGAGGGTCACTTGGAAAATATTTATGTCAAACATTGCCTAATATTACTACAACATGGTCAAAGTGGGCCATTTTCTTCTGTGATGAACGATATGTTGAAGAATCTGACATTGAATCGACTTTTGGGTAAATTTGCTGATTACAATTTAATACTCAAAATAATTTTTGCTAATTTGACATTTTAGATTTTATAAGAAGCATTTGATACCGTTAGTTCCTTTGACGGAACAACAATTTCGATCGATAAATGTGAATGATCCAGTAGAAAAAGTTGCTGACGATTATGAGGCATCAATAAAGGCTGAATTTGGAAATACTTCCGAAATTCCATCATTTGACCTTCTTTTACTAGGAATTGGTCCAGATGGACATACTGCTTCATTATTTCCAAATCATCCATTATTAAAAATGACTAAACGACTAGTTACTCACATCACTGATTCTCCAAAGCCACCTCCAAAAAGAATTACGATGACTTATCCACTGATTAATAATGCAAGGAACTCCATTTTCACTGTTCCTGGAAAAGGGAAAGCTGATATTTTGAAGAAGATCTTTGAAGATAAGGCTGATTTACCTGCAGCTCGTGTTCAATCAAACAATGTTTACTGGCTCTTTGATAATGACTCAGCACCATCTGTAACAGAAATTTAAATTTTAAAATAAATAATTTTGTAACGGAAATTTTTTTTTTCAAATTTAAAAATAACGGTTTTAATAAAAAATTATTTTTTCAAAGAAAATTAATGCTTATTAGGTAAATTGAAATTCTTACTGATCCTGACCTTGATTGAGGTTAAATTATCGTGAATCATTAGCAGTTGCTCACTTTTAAATCAAAATTGCTCAGTTCAAAAAACCGCTAAAAGTCGTTGCTCACTTTGTTTTATTTGTAAAAAAAATTGTGAAGATCACTATTTCTGAATTAATTAAGTTTTTAAATGACCACAGTACATGATTTTAAGATATTTTTAAGAGCATTAATTAACAGTAGTCAACGAAAATCTTCAGGGGTAACAGTTAGGGATATTAAAAAGGATTTATTTCATCTTGAATGTGTTGATGTTGATAAATTCCTGGAAGAAAACGGTAAGCTCCAATTATTTTACTATAATTTACTCACATTAAACAACTTAAGTGCATTTAAAGCACTTAAATATTGATGTTCAAATAATTTTGTAGGTCACACCGATTTACTGGATTTGATAGAAGAATGGGAAGACTTCACTGTAAATTATGGTTTAAATGAACCGACTGTACGAGTTAAGTGTGAGGATCATATTTCACAAATGAATAAACGTTTAAAGTAAGTTCTCAACTAACAAATTATGTACATTAGTAAATTATCGAGTAAATTCTAGACAAAAACGTGGAACGATCAATTCAATTGCTGAAAAATTCAATTCTCCTCGGCGTTTTAGAGTTATTTTAGGACCGGATCCTTACGGGTTTTCGCCAGAATCTTCTATTAAGTAAGTAATCTTCATCAAAATGCTCATTTTTGCTAAAATTAATAATTCAATTAAGCAGTGTATTTTGTGGCCAAAATTTACCTGAATATCCATGCAAAAGCGGTTTCTCGTCAACAAGTTTAGACGATGATTCTGATGACTTACAGTATTTAAATATGATAGTAGAATCAAAGAATACCAATACATCTGACGGCACTGCACAAACTAAATTGACAAACGAAAATAAGGAACTTCCGAACAAAAAAGTGACTCAAATTTTGACACAACTTAAAATTCCTCGTCCAATGAACATGATGCCTACAACTTCTAAAGCAATCAGTAAAGAATCAGTCACTCATTCACTTAAACGACAGACACCACGACAAAAGTTAAGCATTATCAAAAATAATAGTCCTAAAGTTCCATTCAAACTAGTGAAGAACATTGATCAGCTGATTCCATCATGTAAGCAACTTGATCCGAATGTGAAAAATATTATATCGATTGCAATGCTGGATGTTGTTAATCCACATCGATTTTGGTTCGCAGAATATAATGAGTATAAAGCATTGAATGAACTTATGAAGAATATGAATGAATTTTATGATGCTAATCGAGATTTGCTGCGAATTAACGATCGGGACTTACAGCGAGGACTTTATGTAGCAGCATTATTTGATGGCATTTGGCATCGAGGAATGATTGTCAAGAAAGATGCTAACTTTGCAAGAATATCATATGTTGATTTTGGAACAGCAGATGATATTAGGCATATCGATTTATGTTACTTAAAGCAAGACTTTTTATATCTGCCGTACATTGCTCGTCGTGGAGTTCTTGCTTTTGTTCAACCAATGGAAAATGACGAATGGAGTACAGAGTCAACAAGATTCTTTGAGAGTAGCATTAAACATAAGAAAATTGAGATAAAAATATTTAAATACAATTCCCGTGAAAATTCATACTACTTGGGTATCAAGCATAAGAATGAACAAAAGACTGTTGAACTTTTGACAAAATCGATGATTTCAAAGGACCTTGCTAGACCAGACTTGAATTTTTTAGAGAACGAAATTATCAGTAAAGACAGTTTTGCATTCCAGGATTATGAAGAAGGAATTTTGTTGGACATAAAACCTGAAGCATCGAATACACTTGAAGCTTTTGACAGTTGGATCCCATTTGATAATTCTAAAAGATATTTTCATGTAGCAAAGAAAAATGATCCATTAACACCGATATCCATACCAAGCACGAGTAGTTCTAACAATAAGCGATCCGCATTTACAACGCCTACTAAAATTGATAAACCAGTAAATGTATCATCTCCAAAGGTTTATGAAGAGGTCAAACGAAATTTAACCATTGAATTCAACAATGCTGTTAAAGATGCTATAGAAGTAATTGTTCCTCGTCAGCTACCTTCTCAGACAACCGTTAATACAAATCCAAATATAACACAGCTAAACTGGCTTAATCCTTCAGTCGTTTCCAATGAAATCGTTAAATGTTCAAGTATTGTTAGAAAGCAAAGCTTTGAGAAGTTGATAATTGGCCAGCACATTGATATCTTCATTCACGTATTTTATGATGCAAGTTGCTTCTTCTTTTACATCAAAAATGAAATGACAGGAATCAAGAAATTTTTAGATGATGTAAAGTAAGTTTCCTATAGAAATCCGTTATTTGTTCAGGATTTGGTTATGTTTTGTCGAAAAAGTACAGCAGTTTATTATATTAACTTTTTTTCAGTACAAGTTGTAAAGAAAACAAAGAATTGTTAAAAGATGAGGAATTGATTGTTAACAAGGAAGTTGTTATTTTTAACGATGAAGTTTATTGTCGTGGTCGCATAAATTCCATAATTGAAAATTTATATCAGGTAATTAAGCCTACTTTAATTTAAATTTTACTACATTAGCTTTTATTTTAAGGTTTTTCTAATCGACTTTGGCGTTTTTGCCACAAAGAGTCGTGACGAAATATATCGCCTGAAAAAGGAATTTGGTAAACGACAAAGCTGTGTATATAAGGGATGTACTCGAGACGCTTTTTGCAATAAAGGACGAGCCGATACTTTTACTTCTGCCAAAATTTTAGGAATACGCAACGAGGATACAGTCGATTTAAAACTTGAAACAATCAACTAAATCATAGCTAGCTTTTATATAATGAGAAGAAATGGGGATTAATTATAAGGGATGGGCTAATAATCAAACGTTATCAACCTGATTTCGTTGTGATCTACTTGAAAAATTTACTTTTAATAAGCTCTAAATTGGCATTTAATACCAAAATTTACTGCCAATTCAGACAAATTTACTTTTTACATGTAAGTAAGATTCCTTAACACTACATCAAGAGCGTTAAGGAGTTTATTTATAATTAAACCTATAAAATCAGTCACAAATCAGTGAAAAGTCATCAACAAAGTTACTCAAACAGTAACAATCTATAAAATTTTCGTAAAGCTCAGGAAAGCCTAGCATAAGAAAATAAAATAAAACAGTGGAGCTCAAACTGATTCCGCGACACGAAAAAAAAATATACGCTTTTAAGCTGGGTGTGTCGCGGGACAGAAAGTTTGAGCACTGCTGTTAAATGATAAATAAAAATTTAGCTTGTTAAGGAATAAGCAATAAAATTCAATAAATTTTACAATACATTATATCCAACGATCATTC
The DNA here is from genome assembly GCF_022539635.2 of Chironomus tepperi. Classification (NCBI taxonomy): domain Eukaryota; kingdom Metazoa; phylum Arthropoda; class Insecta; order Diptera; family Chironomidae; genus Chironomus; species Chironomus tepperi. The sequence continues at coordinate 349,349 of NW_027226259.1, forward strand.
AATAATGTACAACGAATTTTAAAAATTCAAATCGTTTGATTCAAACGACCTTGAGACTGTTATAACACTTGTACGCTACTCTTAAAAAGTGGTAATTCAAGAAACAAAAAACTACGATTCTTACAAACCAAAGTACAATTCAGTCAAGCCACAAGGAGAAATCAAATTATTTTTCAAAAATGCCTAGCATCCTAGATAATTTTAGCACTGACAATCCTGTGTTTAGTACATATGTATTCTACACGACAGTGTTAATTATTAAAACTTTGTTTATGGCCCTTCTGACAGTTGTTCACAGAGTGAAGAATAAGGTAAGTTAACTAAATCTGTATTTCCTCCATTATTACATTTGTAATTTCTTTCAAGGCTGTCGCCAGCAAAGAGGACTCTCCAAAAGGAATTGTACTGTTCTCAAAAGATGTTGAACGTCAGAGACGAGCCCACTTGAACGATTTGGAAAACATTCCAATATTTATTATTGTAGCTTTTTTGTACACATTAACTTCGCCCTCAACCTTCATTGCTGTAAATCTGATAAGATTATTTACGTTATGTAGAATCGTTCATACGTTTGTTTATGCTATTTACCCCACACAGCCAGCACGAGGAATTTCATTTGGTATAGGAATACTAATTACTTTTTACATGTCCTTTCAAGTTGCAATTTATTTTTATTAAGGAATGAAAAATAAAAACAATTTTTTGGAACTAAAATGATTAATACAGTATACATACTATCTCACTTTGGTTTTGTGTTTTGTGGCAATCAATTCTTGTATATAAGATCGCAGAATAAACAATATCCCATTCATTCGTTAGTGTGAATTCGGCAATAGAAGTCAAAACAAAAATATGGCAGGCGTTTTGGATTTATTATCAATGGACAATCCAGTATTCAAATCCTATGGATTCTGGTCAGCTGTTCTTGTCCTCAAAGTTCTCGCAATGGCTCTCGTCACATCACGTACAAAACGCAAGAAGAGCGTAAGTCTTGTAAATCCTTGCAATAATCAGCCTACTTCATGAAATTTGTTATTCCTTGTTAAGTTTGTGGTAAATCCTGAAGATGCAATGTTTGCAAAAGGAAAGGAGATTAAGCCAGATGCTAGAGATCCAGATGTAGATAGAGTTCAAAGGTGAGGCAATTACCGACACGCACAACCACTTTGACTTGTTTATTTTCTTTTCAGAGCTCATCATAATGATTTGGAGAATTGCATACCATTTTTGGTAAATAGCTGTTTTGACCCGATATCACTTATCAATTTTATCGCATATATATGTTATTTAATTACAGATAATTTCGTTTATGTACATGCTAACTAATCCTTCAGCCGTTATTGCCACAAACGTCATCCGAACAGCCGTTCTTTCAAGATTTGCATACAGTTATTCATACATTAATGCTTTGCAGCCATTCCGATCAATAAGCTTTGGAATATGCTTTATATCAATGATTTATATGTGCATTAATAATATCATGTACTTTATGTAAGATACTATTCAGGTGTTCTTGAACGACCAGATTCTTGAATAATTTTGTTCCTATTAAATATTGCTTAAAATAACTGAATAAAATTTGCGTACTCATTCATAAACATTAGATCTCAATTAGAAAACGTCTCAGAGATCATGACATGCTTGTATGTGGAAATAACAAGCTTATTATATAATAAAACGTATACATTGATAGGTAATCAACTTTGTTTACATACCATACAGTCACAGAGACCGGCAATTTTCACTCACATTTGTTCATATTCTCTCTATGATATACATGATGTAAAGAAAATGTTACTCAGTTTGTGTTTTGATTTCATTTAGTCAACAAGTTCTTTCTGTGCTGTTAAAAAATGTCAATTTTAGAAACAATTTCTTTGGAAAACGATGTCTTCAGAGCTTATGCTTTCTGGACAGCCGTCACCGTCATTAAGATGCTTTTGATGTCTCCATTGACAGGAAAGAATAGATTTAAGAATAAGGTGAGAAACAGTATAAAAATAGATTGAATACTGATAAGTGTAATCCAGACTAATATTGATGAAATAAGTATTGACTTACTAATTAAGGTGTTCGAGACATTCAGTTGAATGACTGTACATTGCTTGTGAATTCTCATGCATAATTATTTCTATAATTACAGACATTCGCAAATCCAGAAGATACAGGTTTCGCTGGAAAGAATCTTAAACCTAAATTTGGAGATGAGGACGTTGAACGTGTTAGAAGGTATAATTGATAAGGCTTTTTATCAATTCCAAATCTAAAATTATTTTATTTATGTATTTTAGGGCTCATAGAAACGACCTTGAAAACTGTATTCCATATATGGCAAGTTATACTTATTGATAATACTCAAATTCTGTCATAATTGATGATTTCATTTATTTTGCAATTTAGATCATCGGACTTCTTTATGTCCTCACCAACCCAAGCTCATTTATTGCCGTCAATGTCATTAGAATTGGAGCAATTTCCAGAATTGTTCATACAGTTGCCTATTTGAATGCCCTTCAGCCATGGAGAGCTATTGGATTCTTCGGATGCTTAGCCGCAACTGCCTATATGGCTATTCAAGTTTTATTGTTCTTTTAAATAATATTTCAATGTTTTAAATTTATTATGGGATAAGTTGCAAATGGAATCAATAAAAATCATATTTCTTAGAAATTTTTGGGTATAAATCACACTGTGTATAGGATCATTCACTTATCATGTCCATTATCTAGATATAGATTTTATTAATCTTCTGTCGTTACTCGACCGATACAAAAGAGACAAAGACGTGTGACTTCCAAATGAAGTATTGAGAAGCTCTTACTATGTTATATACACCGCAAAGTCAACATGTTATATACACAATTTTGAGCTATAAAATAACAAAAGAATCGAATTTCCAAAAGAGCGTTCATAGTCCCTGAGTTAGAAGTTGTTTTGGACATCAACGCATGGTTTTATTTCGAAACAACTTTTTGATGCACCATTCACAAATACCTAAGTATCATCTTCTTAGGACATTTGTGATTTGGAAAAACCATTCAGTCTGAGTTTAGAATCCATTCAGTCAACAAGTTCATCTTCTGTGAGAAAGTACGAACAATAAAATATGTCAATTTTGGATAACATTTCTTTGAGCAACGAAGTCTTCAGAGCTTATGCTTTTTGGTCAACAATTACCGTTATTAAGATGCTCTTTCTGTCTATACTGACTGGTTGAACAAGATTGAGGAATAAGGTAAGAGGGTTAATTTTGAGAATATGTTCGAAGTGCTCGAAGTTGGCTTGAATTTTATATGAAGTCAAGTTGACATTTCCATGCAACATTCGAGTCGACTTCGAGTTCTGCTAAGTCATATTAGGTTGCATGTCTACAATCTTATGCATTATCTTTCTTTTTTGAATAAAGACATTCGTAAACTATGAAGATGCAATTGAACATAAGGTGGAAGTAAAATATGGAGATGAGGAAGTGGAACGTAAAAGAAGGTATGATTGACGAAATTTACTTTTTCAAAGCTAATTCTGATCTATGTTAAAAAAGAGGATTTGTAAAGAATTTGGACTTTGTCATTAACTTTGAATCATTTTTGGATTATCATCTAACAAGATGATTTGGAATTACGGGGAATTTCCAAACAATTTTTGGGAATTTTGAAAATATTCTAATACACACACCCAATTTGTTGTCTCATTTTAGAGCTCATAGAAACGATCTTGAGAATTGCATCCCATTCATGGTAAATTTTTAAAAGTTTTTAAATTCTGATATGATTAATAACTTTACTTATTTTGCAATTCAGATCATTGGATTTTTCTATTGTCTCACCAGTCCCAGCTCATTTATTGGCGTAAATGTTTTCAGAATTGGTGCACTTTCTAGAATTCTTCATACTGTTGCATTTTTATATGCACTCCAGCCATGGCGCTTTATAGGATTCCTTGGATGCATTCTTGTAACTATCTATATGGCTGTTCAAGTTTTATTGTTCTTCTAAGCATCATTTAAATGCTTCTTATTTTCGGATTCCCTTTATTTAAATCGATATAAATCAGGTTTCATGCTACTTTAATAAAGATACAAACATTTTGCAATAAGGAACCAAATGTATTCTTACACTTGGATTGTTTCCTGTCTATTCTGTTACATTTCTAGCCATTTAGCTGGATTTTGGACCATAATTTGATGAACTTGTTCTTCATTAAAACCTTTAATAAGCATTTTAGGCTTGACATTGTTCAATACATGTGCGAATCCATGACCTCCAAATGCAGTCTGGAATATTAAGAATGTACAAAATTGGAAACCCCTAAACAAATCAAAAATACTCACTAATCTGTGCTTTGTATGAATATCATGGCTCATTAATATTCTGTCAACTTTTCCTTCATCCGCCAACATCTTAAGCCGTTCAACTCGTTGAGCATCAGATGGCATGTCAGCGTTTGGATTTAACTGATACCAAGACACTTCTGTACCAAAAAGATCCATTTGACAATAACATCCAAACTTAGAAAATTCAAGCAACTCTTCGTCATTTAATAGTGTTCGATCTAAATGGGACATCACACATTTATTGATGTCACCACCAGCTTCAAGATAAAGTCTGACAATTTCGAATGGCGCTTTTGAATCTCTTCCTGGATGGAAGGAAACTCCACATTTTAGTTTATTTTGAACAATCGCAGTTGCTTGAATAGCTTGCTTTTCAAAATTAGTTATAGGATATACACTTCCAACTTCGCCAATGAAGCCACATTTTACAGTTGATCCAGATGCAATTTTTGTTCCTTCCTCGATATCTTTTGTGTACAAATCAACCATTTCCTCTAGAGACATTTTTAGAGTTTCAGATTTTTGGGTCATTTCAATGTAATGTCCAGTTCCAGCAATAACATTAACTCCAGTTTTCTGAGCTACATCAAAAAGATAATCCAAGTTTCTATCGATTCCATAAGTTGTATTTTCAACAATACTGCTTCCTCCAAATGACCTAAATTCAGCAACATCATCGAGTACAGCTTTTTGCGTATCATCGTCATCAAACTGCAAGTTATACTTGCTTCCATATGGATATTGCTTGATATATCCAACATTTTTTAGGTGAATCTTCTCATTAATTCCATCATTAAAGTATTTCAGCAATTGAGGAGGCGGACAGCAGTAAAATTTATCGAATTTCAAGTTGAAATGTTCATGAGTCAATGTTATTCCAAGATTATTTGAAGGAATGTCTCCAGTTACTAAAGAAAATAATGTTTTAGTGATTTAAATAGCTTAATAATGTCTTAAAATACCTGTTCGAACAATTTTTCCCATTTTGCTCTTTAAAAACAGCCTTTTTCAATGAAGAGAAGATTTGTTTATGCTACGATAATGAGGAACAGTGAACTGATAAAGCTGCAATCAAGTGTATAAGTATATTAACTCATAAGATACTGATTCTTTGTATTTTTATTGTCATTAAAAGTAAATGTTTGTTGATGTAATTTATGAAAGTTTAAATTGTTTATTTTTGTAGCTTTTTCAGCAAAGAAACTGTTTAAAAATCTTCCGTTGGTCGCTATCTAAGCGATATGAAAGAGGATGAACAATCATCACTTCCAAATGGAACTTTTATTAAAGATCAGAATAAACTTTTTTAAGGTAACCTGTGAAATTGCTAATTCTACATAGAACATAAAGTCTAGGTATGCATCGGAGTGCAATCCATCTAGAACTTCAACCAATCTCTTGGATTCCTGATTAAAATAGTATCAATCTCATCCTGTGTAAATCCTCTAGTCTTCATTTTCGGAACTATATTGTTGATTATATGAGAGAAGCCATGACCACCAAATTCAATCTGTGAATTGAGATTTTATCAAAATATTCAGTAATTCGCGGTCTAAATGCTATTCAAATGCCACTTACCAGTCTATGCTTTGTATGAATATCGTGACTCATAAGTATGCGATTCAATTTACCATGTTCTTTCAATAGGTTCAATTTACCAATCCTTTGTGCATCCGATGGCATGTCTATTTTATGATTCATTTGGAAATGCGAACATTCTAGACCAAAGAAGTCATACTGACAGTAACCGCCTAAGTCAGAGAATTCAAGCAATTTGTCATCATCCATAATTGTTCCTATATCAAGAGATTAATTACATTAGAATCAGATATTAGTATCAATATGAAGCCTTACGATCAAGATGAGACATGATGCACTTTGAGGCATCTCCACCAGCTTCAAGATAGATTCTCATGACCTCAAATGGTGAATTTGGAGAATCCCTGCCTGGATGAAAAGTGACACCGCATTTTAAGGCACTCTGAGCTTCACCGGCTGCAATGATTGCTCGCTTTTCGAATTCAGAAATTGGGTAAGCACTTCCGATTTCTCCAATCATGCCGCACTTTATTTTTACATTTTCTGATGGACTGATTTCAACATCGATTCCTTCAGTAATCTCTTGGATGTATGATTCAACCATTTTTTCAACAGATATATCCAAAACATTAGTCTTTTGCGTCATTCCTAAATAAAATCCAGTTCCAGCAATGACATTAACTCCAGTTTCTTTAGATACTTCATACATTAACTTCAAGTTTCGATTTATGCCACAAGTTGTGTTCTCAACAATGCTGCCGCCTCCATAATCCTTGAAAATCTTCACATCATTCATGACTGCTTTGTGTGTATCATCATCTTCATAATTTATGTTGTATTTACTTCCATAAGGATATTGTCTTATAAATCCAGCATTTTTTAGATGAAGCTTCTCATTAACACCGTCATTAAAGTATTTAGCCAAAGATTCAGGAGGTGGACAATAGAATTTATCGAAATTCAACGAGAAATGCTCGTGAGTTAATGTTATTCCTAGATCTTCAGGCTTTATATCCCCAAGAACTGTCTGAATTTTTTCCATAATTTTAAAAATACGCCTACTGTGGTCTTTTGTTTATCAAAAACTGAAAAATACCAACAACGATGAACTGATAAGACTAATCATATCAAAAATTTCTTTAGACAACAAATATTTGTTATCAGGACCTTGAAATTCAATAATACATCATCTAAGCTACTAAATTTGATCAGATTATAAACAAGTTAATTGCTTGTTAAAAGATGTAACCCCAAAATTATAGTATTTTTGATCAATATAAAGCTAATCAATCAATAATTGGCATTTCTGTTCTGTTCATTAATCTAAATCACGTAAAATGCTGAAGATAAGAACGACTGTAACTCAATTGTTGCTTATTCATAAGCATAAGAAGTGAAATTTCACGTACAATCTACAATTTGAATAATAATTAGTCCTTAATGCCTTTATTTTTTCATTTCTAAAATGTATATAAGCAGCACTTGAACCTTTCAATTTCAACAGTTCTGACAGAAGCATCTGATTAAGTAGTTATCAACATGAAAGTAATTATCATAATTTCCTCTATCATTGCCACTAGCTTGGCAAATAAGTACTGTGATCCAGAGATTTGCACATTTAATAATCGAACACGTCCACATATTGGATGTGAAGCCAGTGGCAAATTAGGCCCATCCTGTACATCTGATGCTGAAAACATTGAATTGACTGATGAGCACAAGAAGATCATTTTGGAAGAACATAACAAGCTTCGTAATAAGATCGCTGGAGGTGAACTAGAAGGATTCGAGCCAGCTAAGAAGATGCTAACAATGAAGTGGAATGATGAACTTGCTTTTCTTGCTAATTTGAATGCCCTTAATTGCGATTTTGAACATGATCAATGCAGAAATACTGAAACTTTCAAATATGTTGGTCAAAATTTGGCTATTAGTGCCAGCACTGCCGATTACCCAGAAACAGAAAAAGCAATTCGTGAGTCTATCAATGATTGGTACCAGGAATATGAAAATTCAACACAAAGTGACATCAATAAGTACCCGGACCAAAAGGATCGCATGATTGGACATTTTACACAAATAGTTAATGGATTAGCCGGAGAAATTGGATGCGGTGCAACTCGTTACACTGATTCCAGCAGTGGTGAAGATTTTAAAATATTAAAACTTAGCTGCGATTACTCTCGTACAAATTTGATCAATCAACCTATTTATGAACAAGGAATTAAAGCATCTGATTGTAAGGAAGGAACTAATCCAAATTATCCAGCATTGTGTTCTGAAACTGAGGAAGTTGACGCTAATTTTCTTTTATTTTAAATTCTTAGCTACTTCGATCATAGTAATCATGAAAATCAGCACAATCACTAAATTTCTTTAGGCCAGAATAGGTTTTTGTTATTGTATCTTTTTTCCTATTCCAAAATTTATTTTATTGCACTTTTCGGCTTGAAAGTTAATGACTGAATATTTTATTCGGCATGGCTTGCTATAAAATTTTGTAAAACTAATTAAAAATTCGTGATATAAAAATAAAAAATTTATCGATTGGAAATTTATAAATTAAAGCTTTGTTACTTAATTAATATATTGCCAATTTAGAATAGCTTTAATAATAACAATGGGAACTTTAGTGCCGTATATAAAGTTAGTTCTCTAATTGTCTGAAAGTCAGTCGATTTTGTAACACTCAGTGATTAAAAATGAAGTTATTGAATAGCTTAAAATTTCTTCAAATTCTTTTGATGTCAAATTTTGTAGCATCTCAAACAGACTACTGCTCAACATCGTTATGTTCTGGTTGGAAGCATATAGCATGCGAAAACTCCGGTGATTTTGATCCATTTTGTCCACCTGACAGAAAAATATTAGATTTATATGACGAACACAAGCAATTGATAGTGGATGAACATAACAAGCTACGAAATAAAATAGCCAGTGGTCAGGAAATTGGTTTTAATTCAGCATCAATGATGTCCACTATGGTAAGGTTTACTGTTTCAACGGTTTATTGAAATTCAAATTTAGAACCATACAATTTAACAAAAACATTTGTACGGTTTCAAGCAATCAATAACAAAAACAATTCTTTACAGGTTTGGAACGATGAATTAGCAAAATTAGCGGAATTAAATGCCAAAACATGTAGATCTGAGCACGATAATTGTAGAAATACAGACAAATTTCATTTTGCTGGTCAAAACATAGCATTAAGTCAATCTTCACCTGATTTTGGGACTTTAGATGCCATAATCATCAATGCAATTCAAAATTGGTACGCAGAAGCCAAAATTGCAACACAAAGTGAAATAGACAGCTACTTCTCATCAGATAGAATGATTGGACATTTTACACAGATTGTTAATGATTTATCAAATGAAGTTGGATGTGCTGTTGTTCAATATACAGAAAATGATGGTTGGAAGTCGAGCCTCTTTGTATGTGATTATGCTCGAACGAATATTATAGGATTTCCTGTTTATGTTAGTGGAGATCCTGCCTCGCAATGTAATTTAGGAATCAACCCAAATTATGAAGCACTGTGTAGCATTAATGAAGTTGTAGATCCAAATTCTATCGGTAGAAATGCTCAAGTTCCTGATGTTTAGCTGAGCTTTAGTTCCATATCAAGTACTGCATTTCCTGCAAATGCCAATTGTATATTATTGACATAAACCATTTCATTAAGTTATACAACATGTCCAATTCAAACTGATATACCATCAAAAATAAATCAGATATAGACGAAGATTACAGCTTGTTTCCGTTCACTGATCTGCTTAATACTATACCTAAGACTTTATGTAATTTCAAAATGCTGTACAAACAAAGATGAACATACAGAGATATAAATTTTGAAAAATATTATTTTTGCATTTAAGTACCGTCTGTGAAGATGTTCGGAAGTGCTGTAAAAGAAGTCAAAGATTTGTATCAATGGCTAGACAAATTTTCAGATCCAAGAACAAAGGATTTTCCTTTGGTTGAAGATCCATATCCAGTGTGCTTAATTGTTTTAATGTACTTTATTGGGATTTGGGGATTGCTTAGATACATGGAGAAGTAAGTGGACTTAATCAGGAATTAGATTTTTCCTCATTATACTTCATTTTGTTCCACAGCAAAAAGCCATACAAGCTGAACAAAGTCATGATATTCTACAACATCACAATGGCATGTGTAAGCTTAAAGATATTCATTACAGCAGTTGAGTTCTCCTACGTGCTAGGTCATAAATTTGTTTGTGAACCTTACAAAGTAAGCTATCATCGACTGGAACTGAAACTTTTAAACAATAATTGGTGGTACTACATTAGCAAAATTGTGGAATTTAGTGACACGCTGTTCTTCATCCTACGCAAAAAGAACAGCCAACTTTCGTTCCTGCATATTTACCATCATTCATCGATATTCTTCTTGTGCTGGATCGTTATGAAGTGGTTTCCTTCTGGAAGTGGTAAAAAAAAAGCCAATGGCTGCTTGGTCTATTAGATAACTTAAGTTTTTTTTTGGTTCCAGTCGTTTCAGCACTGATTCTCAACTCATTTGTTCATGTTGTCATGTACACTTATTATGGACTATCAGCCTTCGGTAATCGTGTGAAAAAATATTTGTGGTGGAAGAAGTATCTCACGGCTATACAAATTGTAAGTCCGATAATCAATAAAATTAATCAACCACAGGCAGTATCTAATTTGGATAGTTTGTGGTCATACTTAGTGACATTGCTGCTTGATAAAAATTACTTTTCATGTCTGTAGATTCAGTTTCTGATTGCATTATACATTGCAACATCAAACATCATTTATGGATGTAATTATCCGTTTGGATTAAAGTGTCTTGGAGTTTTGTATGCTGTGTCATACTTGGTAAGTCGATACTCGAGACTGGATCTGAGTAGATCCTAGATTCCTTAATGCTTACTTTCCCAAAATCATTTCCAGGTCCTATTCGGCAACTTTTATAGGAAATCATACCAGAAGAAGCTAAAGAAGCACACCTAAACAGTAAAGCTAGATCACAGCCAACATGCTTAATTCTACAATAATAAGGGACATTAAGGTTTACATTTTAACAGATATAACTTTTATTTCAATAAAATTGTTAATACATTTCTTGTCTTTGTTAATTTATTTAATAATATTAATTGATACATTAATCACATCCACCTCTCATTAATCCAGGACTATATTTTGCTCGAGATCGGTCAACAACATTGTGTCTAAATTCATAATTTTGTTCCTAAACACAAAGACTAGTTGTAATTCATGATATAAAGTTAGACATTGCAGATTTTGGATAGAATATTTTCATAGATGTCGATTCCTTTAAGATAGACATCAGCCTGTAAAAATTCATCATGGTCATGTAATAAAACTGGAGTATTATTCATTGGTGAGAATCCAATAGCTGGAATTCCTGCTGCTCGGACATAGGCAGCGTCAGTTCCAGCTGGGAACACTAATGGCTTTACTTCCAAATTCATTTCGTCTAAAGCTTGTTTGATTCCAACCCAGAAAATATTACTATCATCGACTTTTGTTGGTGCGCAGTAAGGTTCTCTTGTTGGAAATTCAATATCGACCTTGCGTTTACATGCTTTTGTCCAGTCAGTAATCATGGCTTCAAATTCATTTAAATCCACGTCTAAAGCCATTCTTACATCAACAGTTATTTCAATGAATGCTGGCAAGACATTTCTTTGCTTTCCTCCTTCCATTTTGGTCACGTTGATTGATGTCACATTGCCTAGTTCCAAATCTGGATTGTCTTCCAGCAACTTCTCCTGACTTCTTCTAAAATCGTATATCTTTTTCAGCAATATGTGCATGCTTTCACCTGCTGTGTCTTGTAATAATAAAGATCCATGACCAGGTTGTCCGTGGACTCTGAAGACAATTTCTGTGGATTAATAAACTTATTACTTATGCTTAATATTAATTAATTTAATTAAATCTTACGCCAGCATGTTCTTTCTCCATAAAATGCTTTGAACACATTTGTTTCTGATGCAATTCCTTCATCCAACAAGAATCCAACATTTAGTGCCTTAAAATCTTCAGAATTGACAAAAGCTTTCATCCCGTCTGGTCCGAAAATTTCCTCGTCGGGTACAAAAGTTACATGAATTGTTCTTTTCAATTGTACATTGTTGCGCTTTAATTTTCTAATGGCACCGAGATACTGCATGCCTACACACTTCATATCTTGAGATCCACGAGCAAAAATCTTTCCTTCTTCATCAATATCAGCATCAAATGGTTTGTGTGTCCAAAATTCTTCAAAGACCGGTACAACATCCATATGAGAATTCAATAAAATTGATGGCAAACTCGATTCAGTTCCAATGAGCGAGAGAACTACTGTAGGCTTCAACTTATTGGCTGGATATGAAATGTTGCATTCAAGTCCAATTTCCTGAGCAAGCAATTTTAGGAAGTCGACGCATAGATCTGCAATAAATACAAAAAGAGAATTAGAAAATTTAAGAACTAAGTAGTCTTTGATTTGACATCAATAAAGCTTCAATTTGTTATAACGTCCACTTGTTAAAATGTTAAGTCATTACCAGTCTTTGATTTTTCAGTCATTCTAATTAATTTTCTTAAAATATTTAAAGTAAACAATGAGACTCAATTTTTGTTGTTGTTGATTGTTTCAGTATTTATTTTTTGAATTCTAGATAGCGCTCCTGTAGACAAAATGTGAGTGTAAAGTTATGTCTGGATATGATTTTTAATTAATTTATTAGTGAATTTAAAGTGAGTAATTTTCATAATAAATGCTTGAAAACCATACGAATGTTTCACCAAAACCTTATAATTTCAAAATTTGAAAAATAACGGTTTTTTGTCATTTGTAAGGTTTTTATATTAACTGCATGAATTTAATCCAAATTAGCAATATTTGGGATGATAGTCTTGTAAATTTCAATTCCTCTCAAATAAATATCAGCTTGAAGGAACTCATCATTATCATGAAGCAACATTGGTGAGTTATTAATTGGAGAAAATCCAATAGCTGGAATTCCAACGCCTCTTAAATATCTTGAATCAGTGCCGCCAGGAAAGACTCTAAGCTGAATACCAAGTCCACTATCAAAATTATTTAAAGGTATAAATAAATAATACAATAAAAGGCATGAATTAACTTACAGTTCATCAATAGCTTTCTTGAATGCTACCCAATAATTATTAGACTCATCCGTCTTCGTTGGTGCTACTTTTGGTTGATGCTGTTCCCATACAAAAGTAATTCCTTCGCCAGACTCAGCACACCATGTCTTCAATCTATTCTCAAATTCTGTATGATCAATATCCAATGCAAGTCTGAAATCGACCATCATTTTAAGCTCTGAAGGAATTACATTAGATTGGACACCGCCATTAACGATTGTAATGTTACTTGACGTTACATCCCCAATATAGAAATTCTGACTTTCCATTCGAAGCACTTCTGCTTTCCTGAATTCCATGATTTTATTGCACAAATTAGTAAGTTTTTCACCTACTGTATTTTTAAGCAGCATGCTTCCATGACCTGCATTTCCCGGAATAATAAATTGCACATGCCAGATTGATCTTTCAGCATAAAATACGAGGAAGTCGTTAGTTGTGCTTGGAATGCCTGATAATAATCATTTTCATCAATTTGAATTGTCAATTAAATGACTTAATTACCTTCATCCAAAGAGAATCCGACATTTAAAGCCTTAAAAGCATCAGTATGTACAAATTCTCTCATTCCATCAACTCCACCGATCTCTTCTTCTGGTACAAATGTGCAGTGGATAGTTCTCTTAAATTGGATGTTGTTCCTCTTGAAATACCTAATAGCACCAAGATACTGAGTTCCAATTGACTTCATGTCTTGTGAACCTCTAGCATAAATCCGACCTTGATCATCAATATCCGCAGCAAATGGCTTATGAGTCCATAAATGCTCATAAACAGGCACAACATCCATATGCGAATTAAGCACGATTGACGGCAAATTTGGGTCAGTTCCGACCCATGTCAATATCACAACTGGTTTTTTATCAGTCACCGGAGATTCCACTTTAAAATCCAATCCCAATTCAGTAGCTTGTCGGCGCAAAAAATCCACACACGGTTCTAGAAACAATAATTTACAAATTATAAGCTATTATCTCCTCACATGATCACTTTCACCCTCACTACAATATATAATTTTGTTTACTGCTTGCTGTTCACTCATTATCATTTCTCAAACATGTCATTAACTTACTTAATATGGGATAGTCTTAATCACTTCATTATTATCACTTCTTTTTGTAATTTGATATGATAAAAAGAAATACTAGAGGGGAATCGAGGAGAATTATGAGGTGTTAAGGTAGGAAATGATTTATCTCTAAGTCGGAGTCATTCAATGATGACGTCTAGTGACGATAAATCAGAAATTAAGTTAAAATTTTGGAAATTTGTCATTTTTCAATGACTTTTTAGGGAGTTAAGGCCAAAAATGTACAGAACCTGTCTTTTAATAATAAATTGCTGTAGCTGATCATTTCAAAAGTTAAAGAACTTGACGTTGACTTGAATTTTGTATGGAGTTGAGTCGATTTTGAGTAGCTCTACCTTAGCGATTACATTGTGCATCCCAATTCAAATAAAATCTAAGTCTACATCAAGTGCTGCTGTAGATAACAAGTGAACAATGTCCAAAAAGCTTAACATTCATCTGTCCAATTAGTTTACTTACTATAGTCAATATTTGGATGTACTGACGGGATTCTCAAATATTCTCGGAAAATCTTAATTTCCTCGTTGTCTTCCCAGGCACTCATCATTTGGCACTTAATATCAAGTTATTGCGATAAGAGAACTGAAGTGAAACAATAAAATTTTTTGTGAAAATTTTCATGGCCAAAACTAGCTTAGATATTTAAAAAAGTAATAATTTTATATAAGGTCAATTCTTAGTAACCAGTTTTTAACTGATGTCATGTGTAAACATCGAAATATGTAGGTATTGTCGAAATTTTGTTTAAAACTTGGATTCTTTTGCAAAAATAAATTTCAAACAAATTAATTTACTTCCTTATATTGCATGGTCAGTAAGTTGGACAAATGTGCATTTCGGTATAATTTCAACCTGTAATTATTGAAATTTTGCACTTTATTGCCCAAAACCATTCAATTTCTTTTGCAAAACCATACAAAAGCTAGTTCATACAAAATAAATTTACTTTAGAACGGTACAAATTCTTTTCAAAATTGTCAAAAAAGCTCAAAATATCTTCAAAGCTGTACAATTTCTTTTCAAAATCACAAAACCGTTCAAATGTTTTTCTTCACAACTAACACAAAAGTTAAATTAATTCAAAAACTATCCACTATTTTTAATAATTTAAGCCAATATGTGCACTTTCTTAAATTAAAAAATAATAATTATTCACATACTTTACGACAATGCGACGTGATCAACGGCTTAAAGCTATCTGACTTAAAACAATCGCTTCATTGTTGTTTAAGTAGACAATCATTTAGAGAGCGAGAATCATTATCAATTGTCGTAAATTCTCTGTGTAAACATAAACATTATACATTTAAAAAGTGAAATATCACTTGTTGAGCACTGATAACACAAGGTCAGCATCTCGGAAAATTTTAAAATTAGACCAAAAATTAGAGAGCTTTTTCAGGAGCTTTTTTGTAATTAATGAATTTTTTTGGCAGCCGAACATGCATTTTAAATGAATTTTTGTTGAAGTAGCATCGCTTGTGCGAATTTCTTAATGGTCCATAAAACAAAAAAATTCATCTTTACTATTAAAAATGAAAATAAACACAAAAGAGAACTATTCCGAATGTTTCAATAAATTTCACAGCCACAGATCATTGTGTGGACACAGAAATTACATATTTAATACAAGATAAGCTAAGACAATTGCACTTTGAATGGAACAAAGAAATCAAATTGTTGATCTTTATGAATCTCGTTTATTTTGTAAAAATATTGCTTATTGGGTCATTAAATGACGTGCATTGAAAACTTAAAAAATTTAATTGAAATTTAACGGTCAAAAAATATTTGAAAATTAACGGTCGAAAAATATTTAAAAATTTGACGGTCAAAAAATTTGAAATTTGAAAAGTAACGGTTAAAAAGCTTTCCATCTCACAATTTAGACGTCACATGCGAATGACCCCACCGAACGTGAATCTGAAACTGTAAGTTCAACTAACTTTCATCAAAAATCACTGCATTTCCTCATTAACAGCTGTATAAAGTAATAAAACCAAATTATTTATCATAAATTAAATTATCTTTTTTATTTAACAATTTCGATAATACCGCAAAGATTAACAAACAACCGCGACATATATGTAATCACTTTTAAGCCCAAAAACATTTTTAAATTAAATTTAAGCATTTTATGCGTTAGCAATATTACTGATAATTTTCTTATAGATTTCGATGCCTTCAAGGTAGACATCTGCTTGTAAAAATTCATCATGATCGTGGAGTAGAACTGGGGTATTATTCATTGGTGAGAATCCAATAGCTGGAATTCCTACACTTCTCAAATACCGAGAGTCTGTTCCACCGGGGAAGACTTGAACTTTTGTTTTAATTCCTCTGTAAGAATCAATTGATTAGTTAATGACCCGAACCAATTATTAAGTTTTACTTACAATTCACTAACTGCCGACTTAAATGCTGTCCAATAAGTGTTGGATTCATCTGTACTTGTAGGTTCAATATATGGATCTTTGAGATCAAACTCATATTCAACATCACCAGCTTCTATACACCAAGACTTGACCATATTCTCAAATTCTTCATGATTTACATCAACAGCCAATCTAATATCTGTCATTATTTTGATATTTGGAGGAACTGTATTCAGTTGAACACCACCATTTATCATAGTAATATTAACTGTAGTTACATCTCCAATTGTGAGATCAGGATTATCTTGTAATTTTCTAACTTGTGTATCCCTATAGTCGTAAAATCTATCCAAAAGTGTTCGCAAACGTTCTGGTGCTGTATCTTTCAACAACAGAGCGCCGTGACCATTATTGCCATTTATTGTAAATATTATATGCCAAATGCATCTTTCTGCATAGTAAATGTTGAAGGATTCTGTTGGCGATGCGATACCTAAAATGAAAATTTAATTTTTAAATTGAAACCATACAATTTCTAATGAAACCGTTAAATTTTTTAAATTTTTGACAAACATTTGAACTGTTTTGAAGCATATTTGAATAAAATAAATACGTTACCTTCATCAAGAGAAAATCCCGCATTTAAAGATCGAAATTCAGTTGTGTGAACAAAATCAGCCATTCCTCCTTGGCCACCTTTTTAAAAGAAATAATTGCAATGAATTAAAATTATTTATAAACAACAACTGTATGAGTATATATCAAAATACCTAATTCTTCATTCGGTACAAACACAACATGAATTGTACGCTTAAATGTGACATTTTTTCGTTTAAAGTATCTCAAAGCGCCGAGATACTGCATACCGCAACATTTCATATCTTGTGCACCTCTCGCAAATATCCGTCCATCTTCATCCATCTCGGCATCGAAAGGTTTATGAGTCCAATATTCCTCAAAAACTGGCACAACATCCATGTGAGAATTAAGTATAATAGTTTTTAATTCTGGCTGGGTGCCAATTAGGGTGATAACAACTACAGGCTTAGATCGTTCTACTGGATAATAAACTTTCGATGTCAATCCGATTTCATCAGCAAGTCGAAATAAAAATCGTACACAATCTCCTGTATGTTCAAAGATAAATAATAATAAATGTGTCAAAGGCATATATCTAGCACGAAGATATTAAGTAGCGTTATTTACAATCTAAATTTAATTTTTTTGCAAATACAATCGAATTAAAAATAGATTTTATGGAGCATCTGATTCAGTGTTTAGTTTATATATGCTGCCCTCATTAGAAATACGTACGGTAATCAATGTTAGGATGAACTGATGGAATCCTTAAATATTCTCGAAAGATCTGGATCTCTTCGTTTTCTTCCCAGGATTCATATTGCTTGATTTTTGCATCATCCTTTATTATTAAATTGAAATCCATTTTTGCAACCTAGTCACTAACAGAATTTCTCTGCAATAATTTAATTCCAAATAATTATTTTCTTATCTTGCTTTCGTCTACCGATAAATTAAGTAATACGGTCTCAAGGTTTCAGACAGCAATTTTCCACAATTTTCATATGCGCCGCTCTGTTTATGCTTGCAAATTTTTGTGGAAAATAATTATTGAATGAAATTTTCCACCAGACAAGCTGATTTTTACGCAAAACTTTTAACAACACGCGACTTTAACAGATGATGACTGAATATCAATTGACTAAAGCAGATATTCTAAATGAAAAGATATTTTTTTAAACGAATTTCTATAAATACGCAGCACGAAAATTAACAGCTGATAGATTTAAGCAACCCGACGATTTAAAATTAAATCCTGCGATTTAAATTTAATCTTTTGTTTACGTTTTTAAACGTTTATTTCAGATTTTGTTTCAGTCTGTAAAATTTAATTAAATTAATAGAAATACGATGGTGGATGTGAAGAAATTTAAAGATATCGATTTGTATGGTCTCATAGGAGTAGAGAATATTGCAAATGAAGCAGAGGTAAGTTTAAATAACACAAAAAGTACAAATTTATTTAAATTTCGTGAATTAACAAAACTTTCTCTATTTCAGATCAGAAAAGCATACAGAAAGAAGGCTTTAACATGCCATCCTGATAAAAATCCAGATCCAAAAGCAGCAGAGCTATTTCACAAGCTACAAGATGCTCTCCAGATATTAACAGACTCATCTGCACGAAATGCCTACGACAGATTTCAAAAAGCAAAGAAGGAAGCTGAATTTAGGAACAGACAACTTGACTCTAAACGGCAAAAACTCAAATCAGACTTGGAAGCTAGAGAAAAGGAAGCAGCAAGTAGAAGAGAGTCAAAATATGACAATAAAACACCTGAAGAGATCTTTCAAATGGAACTTGAACGTGTATTAAAGGAAAATTCGAAAGTCATTGAAGAAGAGAATGAATTAATGAGACAAAATTTTGCAAGAGCATTTGTCTCAGCACCTGCTTCATCAGACTGGGATTCATCAAAGCATCGTATAAAAATCAAATGGAAAGCTGATAAAAATGATGAAACCAATGGAGGATACAACGATGTGAATTTACCTAAATTCCTAGACAAATATGGGGATATTGTGGCATTTGTCATATCATCAAAAAAGAAAGGAACTGCTGTAGTCGAATTCAAAACTCAAGATGCTGCAGAAATGGCAGTTCAATACGAAAAAGGAATTATCAGCAATCCATTAAAAATGGAATGGATAGGCGATGCACCAAGAAGCAAAAAAGCAGGAGCTACAGTCACCGAATCAGATTATGAGAGTCTCGTCTTGAGACAGATGCGACAAGCTGAGGAACGAAGGAAATTGATTGAACAAATGAAGAATGAAGATGACGATGAGTAGAAATTTTATTGGATGTTCTCTACTCTTAACAATTAATCCTAAGCTCAAAATAATTCATTTAAAGCACTTGTGTAAAATTGTGTACATTTAAATAAAATAGTTATTAAGGTCAGTTCCAAAAACAGATTAAATTATTGAACAAATCGCACGATTAAAATAAATCTTACGTTTGGAATCGTAGTAGGCAGAGAAAGTTTTCATGTCAATGACTTTCCCCTACGCCATTTATTCATTCAGTCTGTAAGTCGTTACAATAATAGCAAGTTTTACCGCTCATCTCTAGACTTTAAATGACTTCGATTCTGTAAACTGTTGAACGGTTTTCATGTAATTTTGAAAACTGTTGTACGGTTCTGAAACATTCAAAATTTGACAGTTAATTATTTCACAAATGGAAGCAACTTTTCTTAATGTAAAACTTTTATTAATCCTTTAAATAGCTAATAAAAAATGAATTTAATTATTAATTGCAAGTTTAACTTTTGTTATATCGCCGATTAAATTAATTATTGCCACAAGACTGTCGATTTCATCTCGTTTCAGCTTTTGCTCCTCAACAGATTTGACATACTGCATTATGTCAATTTGAAGTTGTAATCGAATTTTGTCATCATCAGACATTAGTTGTCTCTCATCGTTAACAATTGATGATGACTGTGATTTCTTTAAATTCTTCAACCTTCTTAATGATTCCTCAGTTCTCTGAACGGATGTTAGAACTTCACTGACTGACTGATAATACTGGATTGTTAATTTACTAAACAGTTCTTTTAATATCCGTTGAATGACATCCGGTTGATAATTTTGTGAATATTTTTGCATAAAGTCATCAATGGGCTGTAAAATCTGATCAACGTATGGCAAGTGCTTTGTTGGAACCTCACGATTTGTTTTTCTAAACAATCGAGGAATGTCTTGGACGTTTTTAATAGACTTGAGACACAAAATCATCAGTTTCTTCATTATTTGATTCTCAATATTTCTTTGGCATTCACTAAATGCATTCTGTGGTGCTTCAAAGCACTTTTTAATGCTTGACATGTCCATTTTATCTTTAAGGACGGAATTTTCTTTCAACTTCTGATGAAGCAGTTCCTCAATTTGTGGAAATTTTAATATTAAGAATCCAATGTCTCGATAAAAGACTGAATAGAATGATTGAAGATCAATTTTTAGTTCCTCACTATTTTCTGATGTTTGCTTAAGGACATCTTGTGTCCATCGTACAGCTCGTGATATAAGTTGAAGAGTTAATTTAAGGAAATTTGAATAAAGCTGATCTAAAAAGATTCCATCCTTCCAACATGTTGCAATCGAGTTAATGACTTCCACAAAAACTTTTACTTGCATTTGATTAGAATCTGATTGCACAATCATTGTGTCCCAATTTATGTCACAGAACTTTTCTAAATTTGTTGATATTTCTTGATTCCTAATTTGAAAATAAACTGGCAAGTTCCAACGCTTTTGGAATTTTCGATATTGCTCATGGTCATGAAATTTCTCAATTAACACTGGATCATCAATAATCATTTCAATTCGTTTAAGAAACTCCATTGTGCACTTGAACTTTTGATAGAATTGATCTGGAAGTCCAGGATTGAAAATGGAAGTAAGATTAGTTTCTAGTCGTTCCTCAGTAGCACTCCAAAAACTATTGAACAAGAAATTGTATCCTTTAACTTTTATCGTCTTTCCACGAGTTAGACTCAGTAGCTGTTTCATTTTTAATGATACAAAATCTAAGATCTGATTGTATATTCCAGTCAAATTTTCTGGATTCTTGTGCAAGTTCTTTTCACTGATTATATTTTCCATATAAGTTGATGTCTCTTTTCGGAAAATGTCTTCAGCTAATTTACATTTGTCTAACGTATAGTAAATTCTTAAACATCTTTCTAGTTCATTTGATGACGAATTTTGGTCTAGTGCTTGTAGAAAGTATTCATTTAAATTATTTAATAATATTACTTCTTGCTCATCTATTAACGTCTTTTCATTGGAATTAAGGAAGTGATGACAATACTTAACATTAAATTGTAGTTGAATAAGTTCCAATGCGACTCTTTCCAATATAATCGATCTTTCCTTATCATCACTACTTAGTGAATCCATTAATTTCTGTATTTTCTCTAATGACTTTCTGGATGTCTCTAAGGAACTAAGGCTTTTTCGGATCTGTCTAAATCGACGTTTTTCGTTTAGGCACTCATTGATTTCATTCATACAATCCTGTAGATTTGTTCTAACTGTCAGAATTTCCTCTCGTAACTGAATTAATGGATCTTTCAAGACGTTGATTGATTTATCTAAATTAACAAGATTCGATGATAAATTCACAAAATCAGCATAATCCTCATTAATCAGCTCTATCATAGCCGATCGTAGGATCTTAAGATATATTCCTAGATCATCTCGAAACGTCTCTAAAGTCGCTGAATATCGATAATTGTGTAAAAAATCATCCACAGAAAAATTTGTCTAGAATTAAATGTCATTTTTATTGATATTAGCTTGATTTCATAGAATTTCTTAATGCATACCTTAAAGAACTCATTAGAATCAAAGCATAACTCAGTAGAGGACGATGGAATATTAAATAAATTCATTTTTAATTCGATTTTTTAATTTTATATTATTTTTCTGCCACGAATTGATCTTAACTTCCGCGCTAGATTCTCAGTTTTCCGGTGTTCAAATATTTTCCGTTATCAATGTGTATTTTAAATTGAACATCGGATATTTCATAATAGATCAATAAAAGTACTTTAATTAAGCATAAAGCTGACATATAAAGTCAAAGAATACTAGAAAAATCTGAAATAAAAATTCACGCGCTGAAGTTCAAAGTTTTGTTCAAAAAAGTTTCCAAAATTCATAGTTTTAAAGGGGCTCGGACAGCAGCAACAACAACAATTTAGCCTTTCAATTGAAAATAAAATCACTAATTAAATTGTAGCCAAAATGAGTACACCTAAAGTAGTAAAAATAAGTGTAGAGTTTAAAAAGAAGATGAGGCAGGAGTTTGAGCGTTTGAAAACGCTTCAAGAATCACAGGAAAAGGAGATAATCGTGGATACTTGGGTTGAAAATAGGTAATTTACATTGTTCCTTTTGCCGCTCAAATGTGCATACATGCAGTTCATGGTCGTTCATTAAATTTTTCTCTTCTTATTCCATAGAAAACAATGTAAAGCAAATGTTGAAGAGATTTTGGAGCGTTTAAGCAACATTAATTGCACTTTTCAGGATAATGTTTTCAATCCAGAGCATAAAGACCATTTAAAGAAAGCAACAATAACAACTCATGATGGAAATAAGCAGTCTGTACCAACATATGTCCTCTCAAATGTCATTCCAATACCTAATATGTGTGCATGGGCACCAGTTCAACAGAATTTTATGGTCGAAGACGAAACTGTAAGTTATTTTAATTCATAAGTCTGTGCCTTTATGCTGATTGCTGTATATTTTATAGGTTCTATACAATATTCCATACATGGGAGATGAAGTTCTTGACAAAGATTCAGAGTTTATAGACGAGCTTATTAAGAATTATGATGGAAAAGTTCATGGCGATAATGACGAGGAATTCATTGATGACAAACTATTCGTAGACTTAGTTAAAGCAATGATTCCATTTCAATCAAAAGCTGTTGAAGTTCCTGTAATTAATAAACCACTGACTAGAGAAAAAGAGAAGGAAATGAAAGAAGATTCCGACTCAAATACATTGCAAGATGCAGCAAAAGACAATAGTGATTCCAAAGACCAGTTTCCAAGTCAAAATATTTTCCAAGCAATTAGTGAAATGTTTCCAACTAAAGGAACTCCAGAGGAGTTGAGACAAAATTATATAGAACTAACAAAGAGTGTTGATCCAAATCGTCCACCAGAATATTGTACACCAAATATTGATGGAGTTAATGCTGAATCTGTCAGTCACGATCAAACTTTGCATTCTTTTCATGCCTTGTTCTGCAGACGATGCTTTAAGTACGATTGCTTCTTACATAGATTGTCAACTAATCCAGGACCTAATTTACAAAAAAGAAAAGGACCTGAATTGGAAGTTGTTGAGGAACCTTGCAGTCCACAATGCTATATGCATTTGGCTGTTCAACAGGCTAAAACTTCAACTTCTGAAAATAGAAAAAGTAAAAGCAATGCTGATGAAAAGAAAAAAGAAACAAAATGTGAATCAATGGTTAATTTTGATACAGCATTAGATGCTGATGATGTTTGGACTGGATCTGATCAATCTTTCTTTCGTGTATTACATCGCTGTTTTCTCAACAATTATTGTGCTATTGCACGAGGTTTACAGACCAAAACATGTCAACAAGTTTATGAATTTGCACAGGAAGAGCTTAAACACATTGAACCGTTAGAGCTGGGAAAAAATGCTTCACCGCCCAGAAAGCAACAAAAGAAAAAGATTAACACAAAATTGTGGACCATGCACATCCGAAAGAATGCTAGGAAGGAAGCGAATGCAAACAATGTATATAATTATACACCGTGTGATCACAGTGGTCCATGTCAAGCTTCATGTCCATGCTACGAGAGCTCAAATTACTGTGAAAAATTCTGTAATTGTTCATCGGAATGTCCAAATCGCTTTCCTGGGTGTCGTTGTAAAGCACAATGCAACACAAAACAATGTTCTTGCTATTTGGCTGTTCGTGAATGCGATCCAGATTTATGTCAATGTGGAGCTCATCAATTCCATTTGAATAAAATGACATGCAAGAATGTAAGCGTGCAACGTGGATTACGTAAACATTTATTAATGGCACCATCGGATGTAGCAGGATGGGGAATATTCTTGAAAGATGGAGCTCAGAAGAATGAATTCATTAGCGTAAGTAGAAATTATTCTGTCATTAGAATTGACATAATTAATGACTTAATGACTTTTGCATTTTTTCTAACAGGAATATTGTGGAGAAATTATATCACAAGAAGAAGCAGACAGACGAGGAAAAGTCTATGATAAATATGCTTGTAGCTTCTTATTTAATCTCAATAATGATTTTGTTGTTGATGCAACACGAAAAGGTAACAAAATCCGTTTCGCAAATCACAGCATAAATCCAAACTGTTATGCCAAAGTCATAATGGTTAACGGGGATCATCGAATTGGTATTTTTGCAAAGCGCATCATCCAACCAGGTGAAGAGTTATTCTTTGATTATCGTTACGGTCCGACAGAACAATTGAAATTTGTCGGCATCGAGCGTGAAATGGAAATTTTGTAAACCAATAGTTACACTGCCATGCCTTATGTCTATCTCATTTTGAGCAATGAGCTGCCAGATCAAACTGTGCTGATGAAAAATCTGAATTTATTTTTTAATCTTTTTTTTATTTAAATTTTTTTATCAACTAGACTCTAGTAATACATAATACTTGTATTTACCTAAATTAGATTCTATTAATTCTATAACTTTACTTATTCACTTGACTTTTGCATATACGTAATAATAAAAGAAATTAAAAAGTATCAAAAATCATCTTAAATTTAATTAATAGCTGCTTTTAAAAAATATAAAGTTCGTCAATCTGAAATCAATTACATGCTGTATCATTGAGAGATTTCAGATTAAGGATTAAAAGTATAAATTATTATCAGTCACTTATTTTAGAGAGAGAATGTGTTTACTTGCTATTATTACATAAAACTCGCTATTAAGTACTTGAAACTACCATTAAGATGTAAATAAATCGACAGATGATTTAGTAAATCGTCTTTAAATGCATGATAAAGTTAATTGAAAGCCTGAGGCCGTTTATGGCAAGAGGCGTGGATTAAATCTTCCCATAAACAAGATAATTCCAGTTGGATTATGTCGCACGAAATAAAGGAATGGACGATCAAATCGTAGTCGTGGATTTTCGGGTAATCTAGCTTGTCGTGGACGAAGTGGTAAAGGAACATTCATGTATCGTGAATCATATATGGGATCATAAAACAATGATTTATATTGCATCGTTCCATCAACTGATCCCATTTCAAATCGTGCTTGTTCTTCTTCATCCACAAATTCTCTCTTCAATGATGGTGATGGATAAATTTCAATATGATGAGAATCTCCAATCTTGTCTTCACCGCATGTAGTAAATTGATTAATTTGCATCATATCGGAGAAGTACAAGTCACTTGACGATACTCCAGTAATTCCACGTAAATCAGCTTTGTCAGAATCAAACATGTCTTTCAATCCCATTTGTTGTAATGCATAAGTAGTATTGATTAATGATCGATGTGAAAATCTTGGAATTTGAACTTCAAGTCCTGGACGTTCCATAAATGTTGTCAATAATCGTCCCCAAACATCATTTGATGAATCTAGGAACGCACTTTCTAATCTTTCTAAATTATCACCAGGCGAAAGACTTCCTTGTTGACCTGGCATCACTAAAATTGTTGATTGTAAATCGTCACCAAAAGCAACGGCTGTAGCGTCTAAAATTGGATCATAGCCAGCTGTGAAACCTCGTCGAAAAACTGCCGCAGGAATTGGAACTAATCGTCGTTGTCGTATGGCTGGTGAAACTTGGAAGAACATCTCTCCATCTCTCTCGTTGAATAAAGTTCCCGAACAGTCAGTCTACATATTTAAGTATTAAATAGGAAATTGCGATAGATAAATAAAACTAATTAAAAAACTCTGTCAAATTAGCACATACCATAAAAATGTTTGCCGAAACAGCAGCAAGTGGTTCGTTGACCCAAATATTGTTGGTTTTAAGATACTCTTTTATTTTATTATATGTATGTCTTTTAACTAGCAAATTAGTTCTGCGTCTCAAAATATCATTTACCACATTAAAGTTGACTTCTTCAACATGTGCGCCATAAAATTGTTGTGCCTTCTCTTTAAAGTATGGAAGAAGCTTTCCTTTCGTTCGATCACTATACAATTCTCTTGCAAATGCAGCAGCAGCAATTCCTGAATTACGCGATTGCTCAACAGATTCAGAAATGTTTCGGAATACGACGTGTGGATTAAATGTTACTGTGTCATCCAGACGCAACAAGTCATTCATCTCTCCCGATGTTTGTCCGCGTGCACCGAGGAAAATCATTGATAAAGTAGATGTTAATGCAAATGGTGAAATAACGACGCTTCGTGACTGACTTATTCCATCAGCTGTAATTGACTTCCAGAATGTAAATGCCAATTCATTGCATAATTTCGAGAAATCACTCAAGTCTGAATTTAAATTAGCTGTACTTGCTGTTAATCCGAGATTTTCTTGTGGACTAGTGCTCAAATCAATTGTTTGTATAATCGGTTGTCGGGTATGGACTTGAAATTGCTGTGCATTCTTAATCGAATTTTTGATTTGTTGTACATTTGCAGCTGTCGATACAGTCGTTTTGAATTCAATTGGTGTCTTTGCTGATGATGAACTGATTGTGGTTGGTGGCTTCGTTTGAACTTGAATTTGAACTAAATTTTCATCACTTGCCATCATTATTGGTGCTGATGTCATTTCTTTCGTAGCTTTCTCTATCAATGGAACACGTTCTGTTAGTGGTTCGTCCGTTTTCTCATCGGTGCTCTCATGTTTTTCAATTACAATTTTTGTCGCTTGTGAAGGAACAATGTCGGGAAGTGAACTTGATTTTGCAGTTGTCGCACGTTGAGCAGGTGAAATTGGCTTTACGTTCTCATGCGTATTATTTTTGGTCTCATTTAAATTCGGACTGGAAGTAGTCGACATCTTCTTTGTTGACATATCTATGCTCTCGATTTTAATGAAATTTCCTTCGGTAATTGGAATTTTTGTACTTGTCGGAACTGCCGGTGTCATGATATTTATTTCCTCTAATGAGTCCTCCTTTCTTATTATACTCAATTGAACCATTGGATTTGAACCATCTTTCTTTAATTGAATACCATTATCTTTGTTCTTGTTATTGTTTTTTATGGGAAATTTTGGCAATTTCTTTGTCACATTTGGTACTTTATAGACTGTGGTAGTAGTAAAATCTTCATCGGACATTGTCGTTTCCAATGTAGTTGGTGCTTCATCATATTTTTCCGTTGTCATTTCTTCTTGAAATTCTATAGTTGTATCTTGAAATGCTTCACTGCTCATTTCAATTAAATGTTCGTTTCCCCTCACAGGCAAATTCTTCTCCTCTTCGTGATTTTCTGTAATTGCTTTTTGTGTAGATGTACTTTCTGGTTGTTCTTTTGGAATAACTGTGGTTCTTGAAATTGTATCGGTAGTTTCATCACTTTCAGTGTCATCATTTAATGTATCAGATAGGCTATCAGCGACAGATATCAAGCTATTTGCAATATTAGATGTAAGTGTAAAGTCTGTATTTATGTCTGTCTGAATTGTCTTATCAAGTGTTGATGAGATCTTTGATATGGTGCTTACAATCTCATCACTCTCTTCACTTTCCATCGGGACATTAGTTTGAATAGTCTTATCAAGCGTTGATGAGATCTTTGATATTGTGCTTACAATCTCGTCGCTTTCATCACTTTCCGTTGGGGCATCATTAATGTTAGTCTTTAGATTTTTCTCCGTACTTGCATCCTCTCCATCTTCTTCGCTATTTGATGATAATCCAATTGCGTCTAAAACATTACCAACCAGATCAGCCGGTGTCTCATCTTCTTCTTCTGTATCATTATCTTCATCAGAATCTGTTAATGGCGGGAATGTTGTGGTAAATGCTTCATTTTTCCTCTCGCTGATTCTCTTTTCGCTCGTTACAAATTGTTCTGTTGTAAATTCGCCAAGATTATCATCAGTTGTTTCCTCAACTGAACCGTCACTCACGTAGAAAAATGTTGTAAATTCTTGCGTTGTTGGATCTTCAGTCATTGTTGTTGTTTCTTCTTCAGAAATTGATGATACCGTTGTACTGTCTATTTCACTATAAATTTTGTCATGATGGAAGGACGAAGATGATTTTTCTTCGATAATTGGATGCACTTTTTTAATCGTCTCAAATGTACTCGTCTCTAAAATATCAGACATAGGAGATTCTGTTGTCGTGATGGAATTCTCTTTAACTAATGATAATGACTCTAAATCATTTGGTATAGAACTCAGATCTTGATAATGATAAAGTAATTTATTTAATTCATCTAATGATGGTTCTATAGCTTCAGGCGTCGTTTTACTTGTTGTCTGTGGCAATTCTGTAACTGTTGTGGACGGTTTCATTGTGGAAGCTTTCGTTGAGCTCACTGTAGACACTTTTACATAAGATTTTGTTGTTGTCTGTGGTGATTCTGTACTGACTGTTGATGTTTTTCTAAGTTCTTGTTCTTGTATCATTTGCTCAATAACATTCGAAAGTGCTTCACTTAGAATTGTTGAAATTGTCGTTTCACTTTCTTCATTGGCCATAACTGTTGTCGTTGGAGGCATTTCTGTTGAACGTTGTGTGATTCTTGTGAATACTAATGGAGCTTTTGTAGTTTGTGTTGTCTTCTTTTTATTAAAACTATTTTCCAATTGTATTTCAGTCTCATCGTCATCATCAAATCCGAGAATGTCAAGTTTCTCAGCATTTACTTTATTTTTCGATTTATTTTGTTCTAGTAAAAGCTTCTCAATTGTTTCCACTATTTCATTATTTTCCAACAATGAAATGGAATCTTCTTTCGAATTCACGGTTGTTGTGATCTTTTCAAATGTCGGCTCATTTTCCATTGTTGTCATTTCATCCATTATTGGCGCCTCTGTTGTGGGAATATCTTTCACTATAGGCTCTTGCTCATCCAAATATAATTGATTATTAACAAATACTTTGTCAGGCACGTGATTTATGTTGTCAGTCTCCTGCTCTACAATTTGCATTTTTGTTGTAGTTTCTGATTGATCCTTTGTTGTAGATGAAGTCTCTCTCATGTCATTATCGAAAGGTTTGAATAAGTGATTTAAATTGAAATTATCATTTTGAAGTGAACCAATAATTTGACTGATTGCAAGGTCTTGGCGGATTTCCTCAGATGATGGTTGTTCGGCACTTGTAGTTTCTTCATTTATCATTTCCATTACAGTTGTTTCGGGCATTTTTGGTTGTTCTGTTGTAGTGAAAGTTTCTAATTTTATTGGCATTAATGACATGGTTGTAAACTTTTCCGTTTCAGTCGTGATTGGTTGAGAACTTGAGAATATAGTAGTTGAGCTGCTTGGTGCTTCAGATTCTGTAGTTGTTGTCTGTGTTGTTAATATTGTTGATGGTGATTTTGTAAATATCTTCGTTGGGGGTGCTAACGTTTCTATTTTGACAACTTCCATCATTGTTGGTCTTTCTGTTGTACTCGTAATGATTGAAAGAGTCGATAAAATCGTGCTTGGTGCGTTTGTCGTTTTCTCAAAATTACTTTCAATTTTATTTTTATTTTCCTCATTCTTTAACTCGATCATTACAGGCTTCATTTCAATCTTTGTAATCTGAGAATCTTTAATCAATGAGCTTGCTGGAACTTTTTGGAGTATGGATGATGTCGTGCTGGTTTTCCTGATATTTGAAGCTGTGGGCTTCTTAACGATCTTCTTAGTCGTTGTTCTAGTTACTGGAGACCTAGTTGTACTTTCAGATGTTGTCGATAATTTTGTGGTTGGATATGGACGGCTTGTAATTAATACAGTCTTTGTGGTTTCATCTACTTCATCTTTAATTGATGGTATATTATTGATTATGGAAACAATAGGTCGTCTAGTTGTACTTCTTACAGCTAAATTTGTCGGTTTTGCCTTTACAGTTTGCTGTTTTTTGGTGGTGCTTGATGTAATTGGTTTTTTCGTCTGTTGAGTTGTTCTTCTTGTTGTTGTTGACGGTACTGCTGTAGTTTTAACAATTTTTTGCTCTAATTTTGTTGTTTGTTTCTTTGGTGCTGTCGTTGTTCTAGTTGTAGAAACTTTTTTCGTAACAGTTGTAGTCGGCTTCTTACTAATCGGTTGTCTAGTCGTTGTCGTACGTTTTGTTGTTGTGGTATCAATTACTTCAGCTTCTGGAGTCATATTGATTGGAACTTGTGGCAATATTTCATCACCTGTATTTCCAAAAATTGCAGGTAAAATCATAGACCATGACGACGAGACGTTAGGCGTATCCAGCAATTCAGTTGGAATAGTCGAAATATTTTTGTTATTCTCCATTTCACGACTTAATACATTTTGAACCGTATCGACAATGTCTTGCACTTTTGTGTCAGAATCGTGATTTGAGTTTGTTAACGGAATAGAATTGAGAATTACGGATTCATTCGGATCATTATCACCACTAATCAATGCACCGTTACCATTCGCAACAATACTTTGAATCTCTCTCAATGTCATCAACCTTTTAACAAGCTCGCCCTTTTCGTTAAATGTATAAAATTCATAACGATCTGGATTCAATAAATTTATCGGACTTGCAACCTGTGGTGGAACAAATGGTCTCGGTACTGTCTTTCCAACTGCATCAGTAAATTGAGGTTCCTCATTCCCATTCATTATCACACTGACGGAAGTCACGACACTAATAAATATTTGTTTATGATTGCAAAAGTAAGAAAATAAATGAAAATTTTTATGATATCCATTAGTCATGATGAATTCTTGAATATTTTTTACTCATTTTACCTCTGTCCAATGATTTTCCTTGATTTATCACTATCGGTTTCTGGCACGTTCGACAAATCGCCTGGTATTGCTGTCGGGTGTGATATTGAAAGTCTCAGCGAGACCGCAAGAAGTATAATTATTCTCTTCATTGTTGACAAGAAGAAACTAGAGTAAGTGACAAAAAGAGTAAATTATCAATCATTAAATCCACATAATTCCCTTAATTGGTACTTTAAAGTCATATTATTATGGTTTGATTGCCTAAATAATTCCACACATATCATATTTACAAAGTTTATGAGGCACACAAAGCCATTGCCATTGTTATTCCTAGAGAATTTTCTCACGAATCAGTCAAAAAAAATGTTCAGATTATGAGCATAAACAGCTATTGTATTTAAATTTCATTTTATTTTGATCCATAAAAATTTATTTATAGAAGCTTAACTGGAGCGATTAATAAATCATCATATTAGAAGACGTTTCGAATGGATTAGAACAGCAACAGATGCGTGAGAAAATAGCCAATGTAAATTATTAATTTAACACTTTAACACAACTTTACTATGGCTATAAACGAAGTAGGAGACACTATTGGAGTGGCAAAACAACGTTGTTAAATGTTAATTACTCGCATACATGAAGAGTACATGAAGATCTCC
Source organism: Chironomus tepperi (assembly GCF_022539635.2). Classification (NCBI taxonomy): domain Eukaryota; kingdom Metazoa; phylum Arthropoda; class Insecta; order Diptera; family Chironomidae; genus Chironomus; species Chironomus tepperi. Next base: position 380,992 of record NW_027226259.1, read on the forward strand.
GTTAATGTCATAAAAAGATGCACAAGTAGCCACCTACTGTGATTGTTAAGAGCGCATATCAAGTATGTAGAGTTCAATGAAAGCACTCAAGAACTTTTTAACAAATAACTTGAAATGGCTACCAATTTCTTTTTATTCCCAAAGCTGACTATCTGATGAATTAATCTAGCCTAAAGGCAGGTAGGTAAGCAGTCATTAAGAAGAATAATTTCTAATTTGTGTGTGGCTTATTGGCGCGGCGTTAAATCACCATGATTATCTTGATCATTAGTGTGTGAAAACATTTCAATATTACATGACATTAATGGATGATGAATAGATTTTTAATTCTATTGCCACAACCACTTAATTTCCATCATTTTTGTTTTATGTCTCATTTTTATGAGAGAATTCCATCTGAAAAGAGAGTGAAGAAATATTTGGAACGACGCGTGATATTTTACAGTGTGTATATCATTAATAATTTATCTTTTTTCCTTGCCGATGTCGCGACTGGCACAATTTTTCCCAAAAAAAAACAGCACAAAACAAAGATTTGAGGCTGTGTACCGATGACAGATTGCTCTACTTTACTCATCCATCGTCGTCATCAGCATTGAATTATTCGAGAATGTAGTTATGTATAATTTTTTTGTATTGTGCGTGCACAAATAATTGAATGGATGTACTCAAGGAATAAAGAAGAAATTCACTTAAAACTATAGGAGAGAAGAAGGTATTAAATGGATATCAAGAAGAAGATTGGAATAAAATTGAAATTCATGATGATGAAATTATTTCTTCCTCCTCTCTTATTTCATTCACAAACAATTCAGTTTCCATTCCAGCTGTTTATTTAGCAAGTGGGAATAACGGAATTGCCTTTATATATTCTTTATTTTTATTTTTGTTTGCTTGCTACTTTTATTCTTAATATTTTTTTTCTCTTTCAACAATACTGATGAGTTGCTGCTACATACATTCAGTAGAAATAATCTATTGTTGTGTCAAGATATATTAAAGTATCAAATGAGTGCCTATACATCTTGCAAAAAAGAAAGAATATGTGTGAATATGCCAATAAAAATTCATATTCATGTTGATTTCTTGATCACGTTTGTTCCAGTGACATTGTGTAAAAATAGAAATGAACAAATGAGTGAAATGATGTCTATGGGATTGTGTGTCAATTCCGATAGCACAAAATTATTAAATATAGTATTATTGTACAAGAATCGTATTTTTACATCTCGTCCGTGCCACATTTCGAATAAAATGAAAAGTAAATAATCAAAGTGAACCTGTGGAGCTTTGGTCATGCAGGCACACAAAAATTTATCTCGAATCTCATAATATGGGTAATTAGATTCGTTGCCTCGAAGCTGTGTAACATGCACGATTTTTCATAAAGATTTGATTGCTTTTATATTTACAGAAACAAGTCGTTCTTGTGTCCATAAAGTCGAAATTTTAATTGAGCAATCAGATTCCGCGAATATTATTGTTACTTATAATCCCTGAAGTCGTCATCATTTATTTACAGTTTTGACGCTTTATTCCAATCAAGTGTGTATCAATCGAGGAACTGACCGAGAAAACAGGTTCAGTGAAATTTGTATGATATTATGGATGATTCAACATTATTGTCCTAATCGGTAATCTATTGGATCTAGATCTAAAACTGTAAATATCACAAATTGTCGCTAATTTAGGCAAAACAGCCTTAAATCTAAATGTTAGTCTGATTGAAGCAAAACACTACAAATCACAAATCCCAAGATGTCTATCACATCCACAGCAGACATCAATTCAAATGGAAAATTTTCATTGACTGAGCTAATTTCTTTGCAACAAAGATAGAAGAAATTGTCGATAGAATTAATAAAAATGGCAATTAATTGTGCAGTGCGTCACAACATAAACTCTCACTTATCATCAGTTATTTTATAGATATAAATTTTCTTAAGAGATCTGCTGAGAATCACTAAATAAAACTCGATCGAATAATTGCAGTAGAGGAAAAACAATTTATTTTCCTTTCTAAGAATTTAAATTGTACACATGGATATACTAATAGTCAGAAGATATTCTACATTATAATTAGCAATAGCGAAACAGGTTCATCCGTTCACTGTTTGCCGCAGCGTTTAGATCTTTAGTTTTTGTCGTGCTTTTTTTTCGTAAAACAAAATTCTTTTCTATGTTTCTCTTTCTATACAGCAAGTAAAGACGATGGACGACGACAACAGTCACAAAATTGTAAGAAATGGAAAAATTTATTCTGTTTTAGTCGACGATGTTAACAACATTTTGCTGTTGCAAGAAGAAGCATTAATCGTAGCTTTTTTTCTACTGCCTCTAATGAAAACGAATTACGGAATAATTGAACAGCGCAGAGAGCGATTGAATCACTTGAACTTGGACTTCTTTTCATAATTTATTCTTCATCTCACTTCCTAATTATAGACGGTGAGTGTATATGCGTTGAGAATTAGATTTCGATAGAATCGGATCAATGACTTAATCCATTAGTATCTAAAGAAGGAGAAGAAAGAACTAATTATGAGTCTAAAAAAAGAGTTTATTCTTTTTCGATCTTCATTTTTCGCTGCTTACTGCTTATGTATCCCATAAGAAGATCATTAACCCCTCATCTTCTCCCGATCATGGATGATTATTAAATTCTTTTTATTAAAACACCATTCGCGAGGTAAATGCTTGCTTGGGATTATGTGCTGATTAGATCGCACTTTATGCTACTCTAGCTTTTAATTTAAGAATATTCCAAACTGTAGAATTCTAGAATTAATGCACCTGATCTGCCTCCAATCTCAATTTCCAATGTTCAGCACAATAAGAATTCAAATTCCGTTTTTCGATAATCATCAAGACGAATAAAAAGTAATAAAGCAGTGCAGTAAAAGAATGAACAATCATGTTCTGTGTCTTATGTAAGAGATTTATGCACTTCCTTTCGATCGTCAATGTTTTATTGAAAGAAAATTGAATTGATGAATTTAATGCGACCTTCAGCATATTAATGACATTGAATTGACGTTGGCTTGACTCGGATAATTTACAACAGCATGAGAAAATAAAGGCACACAAAAAATATTTGTAAAGCACAGAAAGGCTTTTTATTTGCTTTACTTAAATGAGCTTGAACTACTGCCTTAAATATGAATCTTTTTTGTGTACATTTTCTAAGACGTGAGAACTCCTACATGTTATGACTTTTTGCGCAATTGGAAGTAATTAATTATTTCTTTAAATTGTTCATTTAAGCTTTTGTTGATTTATTTAACGCAAAAAATTATATTTCTCACATATGATGGATGGGATTTAGAAAGATGCTGACTGGAGAAACATTAAAAAATTTCATTTTAATTGTATGGAATTTAAGACTTAAGAATGGAATTAAATTTCTTCATAGTTAATTGTTGGGAAATTAAAAAGATTTATATGTGGTAAAGAGGCAATTTAGCAGGTCAAGATTTATTAAAGTAGCTCGGTGAAGAAGCTACAATTTCACTCACTTTAAATAAATTCACTTTTAATGTCCTAAATTCTCTTTTTTTAATATGTCCACTTAAAATTCACTTTTTTTACTTTTCTTTCACTTCAAAAATTAACATTTTTAAAACATTTATTTGCTCTTGAAGTCAGTCATTGAGTTGTCTTGAAGAAAACTTTTTCCTTCGTCTGACTCACTCCCATAGATGATTCGTCTACTTATTATCTTTATTCTATGTTGTTTAACAAAATAATTGAAAATTTTTTCTTTACTATTTATTTTCTTGCTCTATTCCTATTACTTCTTCTATCTAAGCTTGCTTATGCTTCTTTTATTTTTCCTCGAGACGTCTACTCAAGTCGAAATCCACGGTAAGACTGTCGAGACTTCCGAGAGTTTCTTTCCATTAAGTCGACAACGTAAGAAGGTAAGAATGAGAGATATTGAAATAATGTTGCTGATTGAATTTTTCTCATGATATACTTATATTCATTTTCTTTTCTTCTGCCTGCGCCACTCTCTTCTTTGCTGGATTCTTTCTTTTACTATTTCGCACATCTTTTTGTTATTTTCTTCAATGAATCTTATGAATCAATTTTTCTTTCTTCATTATCGCGCCGGTGTTCGGTGTTCATTATTATTATTATTTTGAGAATCCAGGAAATCACTTTTCAAGATACAAGGCCAAGTGCAATAAAAAATGTTCAAACCTTCAAGAGTGAAAAATATGTGTCCTTCCCATCAAACATTCTCTGGTTGATTCAATGTCTATAGTAATGAAAATTTCTGCTTGATTAAATGCACGCCCTTCTATCTGGCCAAATTTCATCCCACAATTGTCATCAATGCCGTTGAATACAGGTAAGTATGAAAAATGTATAATAAAAGGTCCGAAACAATAAATAAGATCTTAACGGTATTAAATCATGTTCTGTTCGAGTTCTTTCCAATTTTTCTTACATTTCAATTTATTTTCAATTTTAAACGCAAATTTCCATTTACTGGATCTTTCTGGAGTAGTCAGAATGTCTTTATTGGAGTCGATATGCATTATATGTTGCAGATAGATTGTTTGATTATAGAAGTGGGCATGTATGATTTAATGATGATGCACACTTGCATGACCTAGGATGTTAATGCAACATTACCAAGCCTTAATTTGTGCATCGTGATCTACAAAAATTCACAAAAATATAAATTTGGTCGCACTTAAAATCCGAATGACTTCCTATTGCCATTTAACTCAACTTCATAGTAATTAACTAGTTCCTACTCTACTTTTACAGACTCTTCTTACCCAAATAAGCTTTTAAGACTACGTTTCAATTTCATTGAACTCATTTTAGAATCGTTCTATCCATAAAAATCCACCTGAGATCATAAAACTTGCTACTTCATTTCATGTACAATTTTGTACTTACGATTTATTTTCCGACAGCTTCTTTCTCTTTTTTATTTCGCAATAAAATCATTTGTCTGAGCAAGTATATAAATTATACGAAATATTAAATACAGTTTGAAGGATTGAAGTGCAGCTGCGATAAGTGATATAAACAATTTTATGAAATACTCTACATCAAAATTTCTTTATGGCACCAACAACTCTCATTTCCATGAATTTCTTCATCGATCGATAATATTTTATTGAATTTTATTATAGGCGATTAATCTTCTATTTAAGGTAAATATTAAGTTAACCTTTATTTCGCACAATTAATCAATTTTAGGTCAAATTTATAGTGATGGAAGAAATTGAGTAAAATATCTTTTATTTAAGCTCTATGTGGCATTCTTCTTTCATTCTCTCTTCACCGACTTTAGTCATAAGCTTTCCTCAGTCATGAATCACAATTTAAATTAGCCACAAAATTTCATTTTCTTCTCCTTTATTCGTTCTTTTAGTGCCATTTTTGGCATGTGATCTCATCAGTTTTGATCACTTTGACTTTTGATGCCAATCAGCATGAGTAAAAGTAGTGATTTTTATGAACGATGAGGGCTTCAGCTAAAATTATTGATTTGTTGTGTATTTATTGACTGCTAAGCTTTCATTTAGGTACGCAAGTGTTTTTAGGATGTTGTTAATGAACTTGATTGAGATGTTTGAGGAACTCAACTTTCAAAATCTTTGGTAATGTCGTTGATGTACCTTTTCTCGAGAAACTAGGAATGTAAGTTCGAGTTTAAAGGTATATTCTAACTTATCAGCTAGCAATCTACTAAGAGGTACGCGCCTCCTCATTCATATTGTTCTTATAAATCCTACACAGAATCTGCGCTTAAAAGCACCATCATAAAACTTGCTGATTTGCTTCCCTATCGTGTCAGATAAATAAATAGATACATCTGACTGCTTTGAGATGGAAATTAATTAGTTGTTATGTATATATACAGTTATTATCACACGTTCAGTGTAAGAATGAATGATTGATGGAAGTAAAGCATAAAAGAAATTGTGTGTGATGAATTATTCAATCTTTTACTTTTTGTAGCTTTTTTTATATTCCTTCTCATCGTTTTCGTTCATTGATGTCGATGGAAGCTGTTGAAAGCGCAGTTGGATAATTTATGAATGTGTGACTTTATGTGATTTTTCCTATGTCTTGTCCATGTTCTTTGATACCTTTCCATTCTTTGCAATATCCATTCACTGTCAATTTTTAATCTCTTGGATCTTTTTTTAGTATTCTCATCTTTTATTTTTATAAATTTAATATTTCACATCATCATCATCATAGATACACAGATAGATAGATGGATGGATAGATGAATTGTTAGAAGGCTCGTAACACTTCTTTTCTATGTCAGTAATATCACGAGTTTCTTAGCACATTTCACACTCGACACACACAATTAACCATTTTTTAGCATTATAGTCTATAGATTGGATTGTTGAACAGAGTATTAGAATCTTGTTAGTCGAAATTGCTCACTTATGAAGGCATTAAATATTAAATTAGCCGGATAAATTACATAAGTATCTTTTCTACTCAACTCTGCTCAAAATAAATAGAACTAGAAATACCTATTGTTTTTAACTGTCTTAATCTATGCTGTGCCTGCTGGAGGTTGCGTGTTTGCCAAAATTGCTACCAAAATTCGAATGCCATGCTCAAAAATTCGGTTCACTTAATTCTTTCAAAATTAGGAATTTATCTTCATTAATAACCTCTGTCTCTCTCAAGTCTGTAAAGTTTGAGTGTATTATTAGTTCCCAAGAAATAAACGCAACGGCACTAACTATTCTGAACCATTCAATCTGATTAAAGAGACTCATATTGGATTCAATTTGTGCATCAATAGCTTAATGGCTCAAATCCCGTAAAAAAACTTCATTAAAGCTCTTCTAATCGATCATAATTCATAGACGCTGTATTATGTTTTATGGGAAATCATAAATAGATTTTATGGTCAATTAATTGACTATCAAATTAAAGAGTAAATCTTTCACGAAAAAAAGAAGTAAGCCTTTAACAAGAATTGACGATGAGCCAATAAAAGCAATAACTGTTTTCAAGTAACAGTATCATACTTCAGAATTTAAATTAATTTACTTACAAATTATGGAGAAAAAGAACTTTTGTGCATCATTTTTCCATTACTGTATGTCTTCTTTCTTACATTTCAACTTATCAGCATGATGCATCGTTTACAACACGTGATAATTGAAAGTTATTGTACAAATATAACTGGAATATTACGTCAACAGACATACAGATCCAGTGTGGTCTTTCAAATTGTTAATTAATGAAGTTCAGGCTAATTATTCATGAGATTTCAAGATGGATAAAATGCTACGTACCTTTTACTAATCCTTCCATTTAATGCCTTCTTTCAAAGCATTCTATTTGCAGTTTTAATCAAATTTCCTTTTATTTATTTACACAATTCTCAGCAATCATTATTTTCAATGCTTATATTTGAGTAAACATCCAGTTAAAGTTTTTTGACTTTGTTTCTTGCGGAGATCTCATAATTTAATACTGATTCGTATTGAAAACTATAACAAAAATTATTTGAAACGATTGCTTAGTTAAATTAATTAACAAAACAGTTTTTATTAGAGAAAATATTAATTTTCACAAAATCTATTTTATGGACAAGATAGTCATAGATGTTCTTTACCTGCGTTTAATATATTCAATCTTCGAGTTTCTTTCAGTTCCTTTTATGCTCTCGTGCTGTTCTATTCAATATATTAACCGTTAATAAAAATATTTAAACTGCGCATGCGCAGAAGGGTTAGAACTTTGGATGTTGATCTTTGTGTTTAGACGTAAATTATTTAATTTTATAAAATTCTCATCGATTTCATTGACAGAAATGAAAGCAAGTACTTCAAAGGCTGCTAAAAATAGAAAGCATGTTGCGGTAAGTTATGAAGATGACAAAAAGGAAGAAGAAGATGTAGGAAATAAGAAAACAAAAATTGCACCAAAAAATTGGGAGATAATCTTTAAAAATATCAAACAAATGAGATTAGAGCATAAATCACCAGTGGATACAATGGGATGTGAACAGTGTGCTGATAAGAAGGCTAGTCCTGCAAATCAGCGATTTCAAATATTGGTCGCATTAATGTTATCAGCACAAACAAGAGACGAAGTGACATTTGCAGCATGTCAACGATTGAAGTAAATTCAGTAACTTGATAAAATTCTTTAGGGAACTAATGATTTATAAATTCACAGAGAATATGGATTTACACCAGAAAGTATTGCAAATGCTGACCAAACTAAGTTAGAGGAGCTACTCGCACCTGTTGGATTTTATCGTACAAAAGCTAAACATATTAAACAGACATCACAGATTCTTATTGACCAACACAACTCAGACGTACCTAATGACTTAAAAGAACTATTAAAATTGCCTGGAATAGGCAAGAAAATGGCAAATATAGCATTATCAAGTTGCTGGAACAATATTGTTGGAATCGGAGTCGATGTTCATGTCCATCGAATAGCAAATCGATTGAATTGGGTGAATACTAAAACTCCTGAAAAGACACAAGATGAATTGGAGAGCTGGCTACCACGAAATTATTGGAAGGAAGTAAACTTGATGTTGGTTGGATTTGGTCAGTCAGTTTGCACGCCTAAAAACCCTAAATGTGGTGAATGCTTGAATAATAAGATATGTCCATCTGCATTTAAGGAAGAAAAAGGAAATAAGAAGAAGAATACAAAGGCATAGTATGTAATGTTTAAAATTCCTTGTAGTTTTATTTTTTCTCTGCCTTGCATTGATAAAAGATTTGAATGAGTTATTGGATGATGAAATTTGTGGATAATTTTCAGGATATAATTTCATCATCGTCGTCTTTCACCTTTAACAGCCGCAGCTTTTCTATTTGCTTTCTTTTCATCACGATTAGCTTTTTGTTTGGCTCTATCTTCCTTATCCTTTTGTTTCTTTTGTTGCGAATCTAGTCTTGCCTGGTCGCGTTTTTCCTTTGCTAATTTTTGAACATCTGACTTATTGGTATTTTTCTCCAAATCTGGATCAACGTCATCTGATTCCAGTTCCTCATCATCATCATCATCTTCCTCTTTAAATTCAGTTTGTGAATAATTTGCAAGAATTTGTTCCTTAATACGCCTCTCTTCTTCAGATAATTGATGCTTTTTATAGTTTGAGGCTTGCTGTGACAATTTCGCCTGAGTTTCTAACATTTTTGCAATGTCCACTTCTTCCTCTTTCTTGACTTCCTTAGGTTTTGGTGCTCCATGTGCTTCAACCCATTTTTCAAATATTTCATTTACAAACTTTTCAGTATCAGATTCCTGTTAAATTCGGTTATAACTTACTTAGAATTACAAAACGTGAGGAAATATATTTGTAACTTACAATTAAGGAACTGATTATATCAGTCAACGTTTCTCTCTTCTCCTCCTCATCTATGCTATCTTCAAGGATACCAACAATATAACTTAAATACACGCTTACATCAATCTTTAATTCCTTTAAACGAGTTTTTAACCAATTGTCAAACATTTTTTTATTATTTTTCTCTTCCCTCTGAATTTTTCTAACAAAAAAGGCTTTAAACTGCACGCTTTTGATTATATGTTTACTAGATTTTTGCAGAGATAGCTGTGTTCTTCAAGTGAATGTCGTTGGTCACGTTTCTGAATTTTAAAAATATCAACGGTTTTGAAAATTTTGAATTTTATGCAAAAATTACAAAAATTGTTCAAATTTTTTAATTTCAGTAATCCAGATGAATAACAACTTGTTTCTAATGCAAAATGTTTTATACTGAGTATATTACTGTTTGATGATTACCTGATAACTGTCGAAGAATCGATTAAAACATTGATAAACTTGAAATTTAAGAAACTATCCATAAAAGCGCAAAAAACAGGTAAACAAAAGGAAAGACGGCTGAAAAGTTGTGAAAGATACAAATTTTAAGTTTCGGTTATTCAGTTTCATTTTTAATTCGATTTTGAAATTTGCTTTCATAAATTCGTAACCGATTTTTCTTCATCATTCTGGTCTTATTCGTTATGTGCTTCTTATTTTTCGATCCTTGCTGTACTTTTATTTTTCTTCCATCTAGTTCTTTTCCATCAAATGTCAGGCCATTCTATAAATATATAAAAAAATTAATATTTTTAAATTATATATGTCTATTTTATGATAACTACCTTAAATCCTTCAAAATCCTGCATCTCAACAAATGCAAAGTGGCTAAGACGTTTCTTGGGTATCCTTACTGATTTTAATGCTCCACAATCGGCAAAGAAAGCTTCTAACATTGTTTTTGTAGTTTCTGATGATAAATTTGACACGTAAAGGATGAATCTATTGTTGGTTCTGACTGGTTCCTCTTCAACCACTTTTTGCTTCTTCCTTTTATCAAAAGGCTGTTCTGTTACTTTTTGTTTCTTATTATTTACAGCAGCTGGTCCATCAACTGGATTATCTTTCCTCTTCTTATCATTGGGTAACTCTTTAGCTAGTACACATTGACTATCTTCTTTGATTTGTTCCTTGATATCATCGATAACTTCCTCTTCCGATTCAGCACTATCACTTTTCTCTGAATTATCGGATTTCTCTTCTTCTTCGAGATAATTATCATCGTTTTCATATGTTGAGCGCTTTACTTCTGGCTTAATGTATGCCTCAACATTATAATCTGAGTCTGAATCACTCATTTTTATTTACTTGCAATGCTGGTTGTTGGATAAATGGATGTAAACAAACTCACGTGTGAATGAAATGGATTGATCGGATTGTAATTTTTTCATGGATGTGATTATGTGAAGTCGGCTGAAAACAAAAGAAAGAGAGAGTGTTTTGAAAATTTCAATTTAAAAATATATTTCATAAATTTAATACTATAACTTAGTTTCTAATTGTTAAAAATGATTACATCGCCTATACAGCATCTTGTAAGTAAATTATATCATAAGGATTAATATGCAAATTTAAGGATTGCGTTGATTTTTGAAATAAATATTACGCTTGGAAAGTTCGATTTTTTTGTCTCGCTCTAATTATTTCCATCTTCCTCTTTCATAGGACGAAAATGACGATGAAGACTTGGATATGCTGCGGAAAATTGCTATGGAATCGCTGAAAAGAGGTCGAGAAAATGAATTTCCTCAAGATCATCAATTTCAAAATGTTCAGCCAATTTTCCCTAATAATCAACCAGAAATAATCCCTTATGAGAATAATGAAATCCCCTTCCAAAGTGGTCCATTTCCACCACATCCAAGACCACACAGAATGCCTGGAAATCCTCATTACATGAGACCTAGATTCAATAATTTTGGACCAAGACACACAGTACGGCCATTTATCCCGCGTGGAATGCCTCATCAATTTCCGCCACAGCCTATAATTCCAGAGTTTGTACCTATGCCACACGTAAATCCACAATTTTTGTCTCAACCTCCACAACCACAAATATTTCCCCCAGTAAATGAATTTCCATTAGAATATGTGCCGACGCCTGCAGTTCGCTTATCGCCACGAAGTGCTGAGTAAGTTGATAACAAAATATACATTTTATGAATATAATAAACTAATTGTGTATTTCCATAGATTTATTGCTGCAAATGAACAAGCCATGAAGAAAGCTAGTTCAAAAAGATATTCGAGGTCACCACCGCCTAGACGCAGGCGTTCACGTTCTGGATCACCAATTCGTAGACGGTCACGTTCAAGAAGTCCATATAAGCGACGTTCACCAAATGAAATTAACCGTAAAAGATACAGATCAAAATCTCCTGAAAATCGAGTATTCAAGAGTCGAAATAATTCACCAAAAGTTGACAAAAGATCTAAAAGTCCTCAAAATCGTTCACAGTCACCAAGAAATGCACGATTTGCACGCAGAGGCAGAGATAATAATAGATTTAATAATGGAAATAATGGTAATGGCCGATATAATCGTAAACGAAGTGACAGCGATAAAGAGGATGAAAAGCCTGAACAAAATCGTTCACAATCAAAGCCCAAAGAAGAGTCTGTAAAAGTTAAGGAAGTAGAGCCTAAACAAAAAGTTGATAGAGAGGAGAAAAAAGAAGTGAAAGTTAATAAAACAAAGTCATTGACTCCAGCACCAGAGGAAAAATCTACAACGCCACCACTTTTGCCTACAAAGAAGGAGAAAACTGAGCAAGAATTGGAAGATGAGCTTCTTGCGTCAACAGATGAAGAGGATGGAGATCAATTGGATATAAATATGGATGATAATGAGTTAGACTTTCTCGAAGATGATAGTGAGTCAGAGAATGAAGGCAGGTTTAAAAGCAAGCCAAGTGCAAACGTCAAATCATCGTCGACATTGCCAAGTAAACACAGTGTGGGAAATTCAAGGGCTTATGACAAAGGACGGTATACATCGTCTCGACACGATTACAAACGTGACGATAAATACAGCCATTCAAAACGCCGTGATCATGGAAATCGTAGAAATTCACCAGATATGGATTCGCGTAGAAAGTCACCAACAGACCGAAAACCAATTGTTTTAAATAAGGACAAGGATGATGCAAAAAACAGCACCGAGTCTGAGAGAAAGCCAATGTTTAAATCGACATTCAAGTCAATTGATTCCGGCGAAAAGAAAGCAGGTATGCGTTTTAAGAGAAAATTTTAACTGCCTTAAATTTTTCAAAAATCTTGACATTTTCAAATATTTTTCGACCGTTATTATTTAAATAAAATTTGACAGTTAAATTTTTAAGACAAATTACAACTAACAATTGACATTTTACTATTTTAATCTAGAATCTACAGCTACAAAAAAGAGCGATTCGCGTCCTGCCTTAGTACGAAGCTATGTGAATAAACCAGATGTAGTAGTTGGTAAGTTGTCATCAAAATATAGACAAGATCGAACAGAATTACTAAAAAACTAACGACCATAACAGAGAAGAAATCGTCATCAGTGAAGTCAGTAATAACGCTAAACGAGGATTCATCATCAAAGAGTGGTAAAAAGAAGATAATGGACCGTCTTGGGGAGTTTGTTGGAGCGAAAGGAAAAAATGAGGGTAACAGATCTCGAGCATCGAAACAGGTATCAATCACAGATTTGCTAATATTGAAATTTCATTGTTCCTCTAGTCTTATTGAAAGGCAAAGAATCTTATCAGGAATTAATAATTTTTGGAATTTGATAATTGTAATTTTAAACACATACAAACATTTGCCTCTAATATCTTTCTGTCACTCTATTAGCTGTTTTATTTAATTGGGAATGTTTTGTGGCATCAACATGGTTTTAATTATATATTTTGTGGAAATTGTTATTTTGGTATTTATTGGAAAACTCTACAGTAATAATTGGCAGAAATGTAAATTATGTTGAATAATAACATTAGAACATACAGAATGTAACTTAAACTGGATAAATACGTACGTAAAATGACGTAGAACTGATGATATATAAATTAAAGTAGAAAGATATTAGACCCTGACATCTCATGCAATGGAAAATTATTACATTCCAAAAATTCAATAGATTGTACTTTTACATTAGTTGTAGGGGTCCGAATGACGGATATCCGTACCGTCCGTTACCGGTAATTACCGGTAATATCCATTACCGTTACCGTTCATTTATATGGATTATCCATCGGTAACAGATTTTTAACGAATTTTTCAAAAATTCAAATATTAAGACCGCAGTTTATTTTTTTGTTTAGGGTACAAACTTTATTTTTAGACATTTTTCATTTTTGAAAACTTTTAATGTGGATATTTCCAAAAGAATTTTTAGACTTGTCAATTCCAAGATATATATCAAAGTTAAATGTAATTTTTGGTCAAAAAATGTTAATTTTGGTCACATCTAAAAATCAGTCATTTTTTATGATGAATCCTGAAAAAGTGCTTTATTTATTTGAAAACGTAATATCAGGAATGATAGAGGGATGAGAAAGGTAACTTTTCAGGTACTTATTGGGTCATGAAAAACTAGTTATTTAGCGCAAACGGCAGAATCGAAAACTGAACAAATTTGGGTCATTTTTAAACGCTTTTTTTTCAAATTTTAATTTGCACGAAGTCCAATAGTCAAAGTTTTTAATGCAAAAAATTTTGCTTATGGATGTTTTAAAACTCTTCTATACAAGCCATCCTTTAAAAACGATTATATATGACTTTTTTTAAAAATGACCAAAAACAAAGTGTCAAAAAAAAAAAAAATTTTTACCCTAAATATTCGGATATATATAGTCGGAATATACGGATATTACCGGTAACACCGGTAATTACCGGTAAATATCCGTTACCGTCAAATCTCGATTACCGGTAATTTTCGGACCCCTAATTAGTTGTTAAGGCTTCATGACATTTATTTTGAAATAGTAATTAAATAACCAATAATAATAATTTTCTCCTATAATTAATATAATTGGAAATGAAAAACAAAAATAGCTCAATGAAGTAATTGTCTTAAATCTCTTGGTTAAAGGTTGATGAACGACGGAAGGTAATATACAGGATGGAAAGTACAGTGGAAGTAAAAAGTGTGGCTTCAAGAATTTCCTACGTCTCAACATGAATTGCTTTTCAAGAATTGCTTCTATTTTCTCCCCATTTATTTTCTTAATACTATTTCTAGAGCTTATAGCTTAATTATTGTGTAATTTTCTTAGGGTTCTCGAGAATCGTTTTAAGATTCTCATTTATGTTCTTATCCTTAATTCAGCAATGAAGTTGCTACTGGTTCTAGTTTTAAAGGAATTGAATTAATTTGTTAAATTTCTGAAATAACTCAAATAGTTGATATGAATTTTATTGACCTTATTAATTAACGAATTGATTTATTAATATAATGATTGATATTATTATACAAGTTATACTGTATATGCACACATTAAAGTTATCCATAAAGAGATCCTTACTTCTCCATATACAAAAGAACAAAAATTACTCATGTAAAGCATAAAGATGTAAAGATAAAGTATAAAAGTGTAATGTACAATAATTATCAACTTGTGACTGAAGAAATCCTTTTCATAATGTAAAATATTTTTCAACAACAAAAGACACTTTTAATGTTTGTAATCATTTGCTTTATCATTCTCTCTCTCAACTGTGATATTTTTGACTGTTTTATAATGTTTAGACGATGCATAAATGCAAGATAATGCAAATAATTTTTTTCATGGCTCATATTGAGCTTTAAACGCTTTTTTAAAAATAATTAAACTTTTTTTTTATCACTCATTTTCCTTCATGTTCAATGTTTGTTCTCGTGTTTAAAGAAAGAAGAAAATACACATTTTATCATTATTATTTATACAAACTATTTTTGTCACTTTAATAAATGTCAGACAGTTTCTAGTCTCTAGATAAAGCTGCTTCAATTGATTTTTTTAATTGTTATTAAAGAGAAAATTGCATAAAACTGAATAGAAAACAAATGAAAATGGACAATTATAGTTATCGCAAAGTTGTTTCTACAGAAAATGAGCAAGAATAACTTTTTTGAAAAAAAGACTTGGTGTCATGCTGCGGTCAATAGAACTTTAAAATTTTTGTTGTTTGAGAATTTAACGGCTTTAAGAATTTTGAATTTTCGCATCATTTTTTGCATCAATAGTTTGAAATATTAACGGTTATTTGAACTTTTGCATCTAAAATTTTAAACTTTAACGGTTAATTTTAAGTTTGTCTGTTTAAGCTGATGCAAGCTTGAATTTTGCCAATAGACTAAGTGATCTCGAATTCTATTGACCAAAGCATGCATATTAAAACTAAAAACTGTGATAAATTTTCTACAAGAAGACAAAAGCAAGCATAATCAAAATTATAGTTTTGTAAGATAAATTCTAAAAGAAATTGTAGATTAAAATTTAGTTTGTAAGGAATATACACAAAAAAAAGTCATCATAATTAGCTTTAAGTACAAAAGTCGTCCCCAAATCGAATCCACGATGATAGGGATAAGTGTCAAATGGATATAATTCAATTTACAACAATGATTTTCTTTCTCGTGATTCATTCAGGTGTAGAAAAAATGAAAAAAATATAGCGCTAAGAAAAAGTGATCAAAAAATCATTTAAAATAACTATACATCAATTGAGATGCATACACGAACATCAAATAAATTCATCGAATATTGCTGAGAACACCTGAAGAAGGAATTAAAGGAGTACGTGTGTAAGGAAACGTGGACTAGGTACAAGGAATTGCTACTAATCAACTTTATTTCATCATTTATTGGTATAGAGAAGGAAATAACCAAATTTTCATTAATTCCTATAATCACATTCTCGATGTATTGCTTCATTTTGAATTGAGAAAAAAAAATTAAATAAATTGTATATAAAAAATTATTTTGAAATCTAAATCAATTAACGGACTTTTTAATTTTGAATGTTCAGAATTTTCGCATCTATTTTGAATTTTTCGCTTCTTTTTCAGTATGACAATTTTCAAATTTAGAATGACCGTTGCAATTTAAAAGTAAAACTTTTGATTGCAAACTCATGATTCATTACCAAAATTGAGGATATTTACGAATTTAAAATAGTCCAAGATTGATATCAGCCATCAATAAATCACAACCTTTCATTTTATTTAAATATTTCAATTTCCTGAACATTTACCAATCGATTATATTCAGCATCCGTATTTTTTTCAATTTCCATACATGAATAAATACATACGTACGGGTACGGGTACATATAAATTTAATGTACGAAAAGGCAATTTTTGCATAGTGAAGTGTCTGAAATATCACTGCGTTTTCATTTTTAATATACACTAAAGAGTTGAGGAATGAAACTTCATTATTATTATTATATCGGAATATTATCATGATGAATATTTAATTCCCAATAAATTTCATTATTTCTCATTTATTAAATTAAATATAAATGCACCAAATAAATTGACATTGACTCGATTGGTTTTCTCTCCTTTTTTTGTTGTCATATTTATTATTATTGTGCTTTGTTGTTGTTTTGTGCTGTGTTGAAATCAATTCACTTCTATTTTCACATCTTTTTGAGATATTTTTATACTATTTACTTTATACATACAATGAAATATGACAATATTTATTGAAAAAATATCTAGCGAAATTGTTTTCTGCTCTTGTGCTGATTTTGATCCAATTTGCCCTTTAATTTGTGCTTAGATCAGGCTCTTGACAATTTACAAAATTTAACGGTAAAATATATTTGAAAATTTACCGTTCAAAAAATATTTGAAAATTTAACGGCCAAAAAATATTTGAAAATTTAACGGTCATATTTCAATAAATTGCACATTCAGCGCATAAGGGTGACACATTTCTCCCATAATTTTCAATTTCATTCGTCGAATGAAACAATTTAAAACAAATAGCTGAAATATATTTTCACTATTTGCTCTTTATTGAATTTAAAGACATCAAAAACTCATCTTTAAGGATTACCAATAAAAATGACAACAATTTTTTTTCTAACCCCTCTATCGAAATTTTTATTTCCATATTAAAATCGACTCACACGATTCAGGATGCATAAAGCATCAATATGAGATGAATATTATTTGATAGTGCACATTGCAAATCACAACTATATATTCTGTATAGATTCGCCAAAAAAAAATATGATGAATCTTGTTTTATAATTTTTTCATATTTTTGGAAAGAGTTGGAGAGGATTTGCAAGTCATTAGAAGAATTTTTATTCAAACTGAAAGCATTAATTTATTAACGGAGATTTAGAAATGCTACAATTGTATGGTAATGAGAAACATTTGTAAGGTTTTCGACGAAAATTTCTTCAAAATTCAAAAAATTCTTAACGGTCTTTTCACGAAAAGTCAATATTGGAACTAAAGCTGCATATTTTTCAACAATTGAACACTAAAGTGCGCTAAATAATAAAATGAATATTTTATATTAAAAACTATCATATATGAAAGAACATCTTTGTCATCTTTCATCTAATCTCGATCATCATTCTATGTCATTTTCACTGCTTAAAAAGGAGGCAAAAAATCTGAATTGGTTGCATATTTCTATGTGCTATCATGTTTATTTGATGCATCATATTAAAATATTTTTATTAAAAATTTGTGGTTTTATTCGTGGATTTTTGGAGGCTTAAGGAATTAATAATAATTTTCAGCAGTAAGTCACTTAAAGTATTGAAAAATTCACAGAAACAGCATTAAAGAGTCAAAAACCACAAAACTAGCTGCATTTGACTTCAAATTTCACATAAAGCCTTTCATAGCAATAACCAGACATGTAAACAAAAGCTTCTCAATAGCAAATAAAACTTGACACCACTCAGACTCAATATTGAAGCTTTCAAAAGCTTTTCTATGAATATAACTCGAATTTAATTCGTTTTTTTGTGTGTGGATATAAAAAGAAATCCTTTACCTTTATTTTCAGCAATTGATAAAAATCCATCGTTATAGTCATGGCAAGAAGCGATTGAGAAAAAAATATTTTGACAATAATAAAAATTCAAGGCAATAATAGAAAATTGTGACATCATCCGATAGATAGTTGTGAATCTATAAAAATACATTTCGGAATGTCTCACATGTCTGTTGTCGATGGCATCGCACTTCAAATTTATACGTACAATTTGAGTGTGTGTTAAAGTGAAAATTTGTGAAAATTGTTCAATAAATGTCATTCAGATGAGCACGAACATATTTGAGAATCTTTTTCTCGTGCTACTTTTTTTTAGTGCTTTAAAGGATGAAAAGGAACGAGTTGGAGAATTAAACAAGTATTTTGAGATTTAGTAGAAAAATGTGAATTTTAACGGGTTTTTTAAATTTGAAAATTTTTGAGTTCAATTTGAATTTTTGAAAACCGTTAAAATTTGAATATTTCAAATTCGTTAAAATTTAAAATTTTGAAAATCGTCTAATTTCGACAAAGTGATCATTGTAAACCACGGAGAGCTTCTTAAATAACGCAAAACAAATAAAATCGATAAAAATCGTCTATTCGATAAAATTTTGAATCCCTCCAAAAATATAATCGTAAATTTTCATTCATTAAGCCATTTACGTTGCATACAAAATGCTTGATGCTAAACCAACTTGAAAATGGAAGAACGGCATGCGACAAAATTCTCTTCAAGTATTCACAAAACTTTCCCTTTCATCTGCATGTTACTGTTATGGAATTTACAATGCCAATAAAGAATTTTTTTGTTTGTCGCCTCGCTCTTCTTCCATTGTCACAAACGTGAGTGTGAGAACACGACAAGTAACAAATAACAACTTTACACTTAAAGCCATAAATCCTTCATTTATGTGCCGCAGTTTTAGTGTGTGCTGACATTACACCTCATTTCTCATTCCCTGTGTCTCTTATAGGATGTCTAAAAAATTTTAACATACACAACATAGATCCGAGCAGCATAACTTGGTGGAAATGTTCTAGTTTCAAGAATTTAGGATGAAAAATTAACAGATTTCAAAAATTAGAATTGTAACGGTTTTCAAAAATTTGAATTTTCAACTGATTTAAAAAAATTTGAATTTTTAACGGTTTTTAGATATTGAACTGTTAAATTATTAAAGATAACTGTAACTCGGAACAGAACAAAAGGAAAAACAAAAATACTTTGAAGTGGGAGTGCAAAAAAAAGTGAAATAAATAAAATACAATTTTATGTTTCATAAAGTAATAAGATTCATAACATACAAACATACGATGGTGCTCTTGTGCGCGTCTCCCTTGGGAGTCATAATTTTTCTGTGTGCTGTTAACAAATATCTCTAATTATGTGAATCACATACTCATTCCTCGAATCATTCGTTCATGTATTTAAAGTAAGTTGAATATAAAAAATATTTTCAAGGAAAAAGAATTTTTATTAACATAATAATGTTAACCAGAAAAGCCACAGTTAGTCAGTTTGTGTAGTATTGTTCTTTTTTTGTGTTTCTTTCCCTCCAGCACACTCAATTTTCTTCATTTGTTCGTTTACAGTGAATAAAACCCATTCAATCTCAAATGGAGCTATAAAATTCTCTCTTTCTCACTTTTCATATCCTTTTTCCATGATTTTTCAGTTTGTCTAATGTCTATTTTGAGTATCAGAAAGTCTTTTTAAAAAAAACTAGTGATTGATATTAAAAATCCGTTAAATTTTGAAAATTGAAGGGTGTGAAACGCATTTTGAGCAAATTTGAATTTTGAAAAGCAGTTAAATTTCAAATTTCAAAAGTCCTCAAATATAAGTTAACTTATTGAATATCATGCTTTAATTAGGTTTAAATCAAATTAAGCCTCATTAATGCGTTCACAGTCATCATCCGACAGATTAACCCTGACCTTCAAACTATTTTTCATCTCTTCCGGTTTAAACATCTATGTTATTTCTTTTTATGTTTAATTTTTACTTCCTTCCATGTGCTCACAGATCAGATCCGCAGGAAATGTTGAAAAGGATTTTCCATTCAACTGATTCCTCATTCCATTTCATCCGTCCTTCTCCCCTCCTAATAATCCCTTGAACATCATGCAGTAATTAATTTTTGTTAAAGGGTTACGACACATTTCACATTTGTTGAAAGTGAGAACAAGTTACATGTATATCTATACGAAATAGCATCATATTCACACCGACAACACAAAAGAAGGAAAATATTTTTCATCATCATATTATATGAAGACTTTTTATTTTAATTTTCATATGTTATGTTCCTTCACATATATACATTTATGCTGTAAACCGACAATTTTCTTTATCCACTTCCTCTTTTTTATTATCATACTTCATTTGATGGCTATAGACGAAAGTTTTACAGAATTGAAAATAAAATGGTTTTATGTTGAAGAGTGCTGATGGGCAAATTAGGAAAATTGAGGGTTGCTGGATGTTCCTTTGTGCCTTAAATTAATAAGATTTGCATTTGATTAGTTAAATCAAAGCTGGATCTTATCATTTTCCTAATTCCAAATCTACAGATCTAGACAAAAGACTAGAACATCCTTCCAGCCATAGAATATTCACGTCACGCAAGATGACAAACACTGGATTAGAATCACACAAGATTAAACTTCAACAGCAGTAGAATAAAGAGTCATCATGTGATGGAAATTTTAATATTCGTCGCTTACTTCAGAAGAGATTATGTGGCATGGAATAAAAAGGATCAGGATATTCAAACTAATTAACGAGTGGTTCCAACTTTTTTTTTCCTTCTTCTTCCTTACTATTCAGTCTTTTGTTTCGTTGAAGATTCAATAGTATTGTGGCTTTATATCAAAAAAGTTTGAAACTTTTCCAAAAGAAATCCCAAAAGTTATTAGGATCCATGTAATTATGAAGTGTATGAGTAAAGGATTAATGACTATACCCTCAACTTTCGATTTTATTGCTTTTTAATTTAATTATGTGAAAATTTAAGATCAATTTGTGTTATGGATGTTGCCGTTTGTATTTTGGATTGCTTTGATCTGAAAGCTCAAGACTATTGAGATTTATAACGTTCATTTGAGATTTGAATAATATTCATTTCACATAGTTGAAACCCCTTTTTCATACAAATGTTCAGTTTGTCTTTGAACTTCGAATAATAAACATTGAATTTTACTTCAAGTAAATAAATATCTGGATAATATTGTATACGAACAGTGCACGACTAGAACTATTGTTAGATTAGGATTCTTAGGTCTTTGTGAACGATAAGAAACCGTTTTGCAAACAATAAAAAAACTACAAAATTAAAATTCGTGTTTTTCCTGTGTTTTGGTCATAAAAACCTAAATAAAATTCCAAGTTAGTCACGAAATAGTTTCCAGGGTTTCTTGTTAAGACTAATGTTTTTAGAAACGATGGTTCTGCTTTTCTTGAAGCTATAAATTGCTTCAAATAGTGAAATGCTCAGCAAATTGTTGTCAGTTAACTCAATTATTTTGACAAGGAATTACGTGAATTATTTTAAAATGAAAAGTTTTAGTGCTGCTTTGATCATTGCTTCAATCTTTACATCAGGTTTGTGTTACTTTATTAAAGTTAATTAAGTGATCAAAGGACCAGGATTAATAAAAATTGTTTTAATATCATTTAAGGTGTTTTTGGAGGTAGCCAAACTTTTGATCCAAATAGCTGCGGTGATGTTATTCTTGCGATTCTTTCACTTTCTGAGGATATACAACTGGATTACTCAAATATGGTTAAGCAAATTCGTGAAATGCCAATCCAACAGCAAATTTTAATCATCAATAGTGGAGCTGATGCACTTTTGGAGAATCCAAATAACACTGATAAAGATATCTCGTGGTTAAATATCTTGAACGATAAAACATCAAAAACAGCACTTTGTATCATTAGTTACTTTACAACATAATGATTTGTTTGTGACTTAGTATTAGGAAATTAATTTATTTATTAAATCTACTATTAATAAAAGAACGATTCTACCTGTGTTAGTGTACTTTAAATCAGAGTCCTAAACTGTAAGTATCATTCCTACTCAGGTCCTTACTTTAGTCCGTTAGGAAGTCATGTAATGCTTATTAGCAACTAAGAATTGTTGTTTTACATCCTCAACATTACTACTGGAATTTTTTCTGCGTGACACGGTATGAACATGAACATTTTCAAGGCTTAGTCGAAAAGTTCAATGCCTTAAAAGACTTCAATTCAACGTACTGATTTACTACGAATCCAAAAGTCATACATCAAATGAATTAATCCATTTGTTCTGATTCTTATTGTGTCTCATACAGTTCTTTTACAACTTTAAGTAATAAGACATAAATGAAGATTATAATTAAACAAAAGTCTTCTTTTCACTTTAATGTGCGCATAATTTAGATAATGAAAAACCTTAATATAAACATGTGAAGACATTTATGCGAGCTAATGGCTTGAATTTATTACAATTTTTTCGTTGTGATAATTTGTTAAATTTTTTAATGACATCTTCTGTTGCTTGAATACCGTAAAAAATTCTTTATTCTTCTTTTTTCTTACTTACATTCTTGTTTACCACATTTGGAATCATAATTTATCTTGAAAGTACAAAAAACTTTCCATCTCATGCTAATGTGGATGAAGAAATATTTTCGATTCTCCTCCTTAAAGTGCATTCTCGTGCATACCATGGTTTTATTAAGGAAATTCTATCTAAAAGAAGTTATTCGTTCACTTTGACTCAGATTCTTAACGAATATTTGAACTTTGAATCATTTTGGATGATGCCGAAAGTTTGCATCAATTTTCGCATCTCTTAGTTTTCTGCGGTTTTTAAAGTGCAATGAAAGTTTTAGTTAGTGAAAAAAATAATAGTTCGAGACAAAAAACAGCGTTTAAGCAGCATTTAAATCGTGACTACATCCTCACTTTTCAATATGAATTCGTCGGGATGGAAAAATAATGCTTCTGAAATAGAAAAACTTTTCTTTTCGCTTTTCCTTGCACAAAAAGAGAATTATGAAGCTCGTGCCAGAAAGAACCAACAAAAAAGCAATTTTTCGCTGATAATTCATAAAATGATGAATCGATGGTGTTTTTAAAAAAGCATATTAATAGAAACATAGAAGTCAGAAACCAGAAAAGCTATTCAATGAAGCGATCTTGTTAAATGCCACAAAACACTTCGGTCGGGGTCCTTCATCTGACTCAATTTAATCTCAATAATACGTGAAATAAAATCCATTGAATGGAAGCCGTCAAGCGATTATTGTGCCATTAAACAATCGAATTCGCGTGCCACATAGCACTTTGATTAATTATGTTTAATTGAACGATTCATTGAACCTGAAAATCGTCGATACATGAATGAAAACGAAAGTGACATCACAATAAGCATTTATACTGCACATTCGTACACATTTTGTGTGTGTATTTGTGTATGCGTCGCCCGAAAAAAACTGGATTTTCAAACGATCAACAATAAATATTTTTTTGCCGACCTTCAAACAAGTTCGAACTCATTTTTCGGTTATGTTAATCACAAATGTTGCTGTTGCTGCTAATGTTCATCACTATGATCACTTCTGTTTTGTCTGTTGAGGTGTTCAGTAGCAGAAAAAGCAGAGACAGAGAAATATCATTATAAAATGTGGAAGGTTTCAGTATTTATCACATTGTGTTGTGTATTTATTGGTACTGCACATGCAGGTAAGCAATGCATAAGCACAAATGTGTTCTACTTCCTGTTGTGAAACTGTGTTGGAAAATTGAAGCATATTGTGTGGGAAATTTAAGATTTTGTGGAATTTAATGTGATTCTGAAGTTTATGGATGTTCTGGATGTGATTAAAAAGCTTCCTTTAAAGCTTTTTCATGGAAATATTTAAAATTTAGACAAGTTTGATGATCCAGTGAGAATATTTGAAAAATCCAGTGAATTTTTTGGAAAGATCCAGTAAAAATTGTCAAATCACCAAAAACAACTTTTGACACCTGATTTATCGTCAAAATCATTAACAAGGCAAACGATTAAACATGTTTATACGTGCTACACTAAATGTGCGAGTTTGACATGACGAATGTTCAACATAAAGCTATCTTTAAGACATGATTATTGCAAAAAGTTAGGTTGAGTCAGCGAAATTGAGTGGTAAAAAGGCATTGAAGTTCAACAATAGAATGTATCATGTTTTTGTAATAATTAAGTCACATTAGGTAGCACAGTGGGCGAGAAATGGCTTTTGAATTGCGAAAATGAGGAAATTTACTGGGCAGTTCCTAAACAAATCTAATAAACACGTAGATACATATCAATAAACAATTAAGATTGTTATAGATCTAGTTAATAATGCATAAAACTCAATACAAATGACTAAGCTGCATGAATCACACTTGACTCTGTATCCATTTCTCACTTAAATATCCATAAATATTATTCAACCTTGATCATAAATTTCTTACTTCTTTTACACATGTTTGTTTACTTCTTATACTCTAAATCGATGCATAATATAGGTCAAGAATACACCTCCCACGCGGTTACTATTGCTTTTGCAAAAGAAGCAATTCTATGATCCAAAAGTTATTTTTGTGTCCAACGTCTTACATAATCGGAAATTATTTTAATGATCTATAGAAATGTAAATCTACGAATTAATTACACGCATGTGTCAGACTTGATTTTATTATCAATGTTCAAGTTCATAGCAAGCTTTGCGGCAGTTGGTGTTGTCACTTTGACTAAATTGATGACTTGTTGTGGGTTGAAACTGTTTTGAGGATCAGAACTAGGTTTTTGGTTAAATTTTAGAGAATATTCCAAATTTAGAGATAGAATAGAGGCAGTTGGCATTGAAAATTCTTAAGAATGTCATCTGATTCACAAATGTCTTTTAAAAATGGAATTTCCAGAAAGCTTCCCACTAAATTCGCTT
Organism: Chironomus tepperi; assembly: GCF_022539635.2. Classification (NCBI taxonomy): domain Eukaryota; kingdom Metazoa; phylum Arthropoda; class Insecta; order Diptera; family Chironomidae; genus Chironomus; species Chironomus tepperi. Next base: position 406,285 of record NW_027226259.1, read on the forward strand.
TAGTCATTATCATTTAAATCGTTTCTAACTAATTACTATAAAATATGAATCAATGCTTAAGAATTCACAACTGCGGTATTGAAAGCAAAACCGGTAATCATGTATATATCTCAAAAAAGTAATGTCAAATCCATTGACTTGATTAATAAAATGTTAGATGGTTCAAAAGCTAATCATTGTTGCAAATTTATGCGCGATGCTAACAAAAATAGTATGAAGACATTCCATGATGGTGACGATTTGATTGAAACTAGTTTCTTTGTTTTTTGTTTGCAGCATCAATCGATTGTAACATTGATGAGTGTAGGAAACCGATGAAAATTTATGAAGAGCTTGGATGTAAGCCGATTTATGGATCTAAATCATGCTGTCCAAAGAGATTCGAATGTCCTGACGACATGAAGGTTGTAAAGGATGAGAACAAGTGTACATTTGAGGGCAATGACTATAAAATTGGTGAAGTTTTGCCACGCAATTTGACCACCGAATCGAAATGTGTCGAAGAATGTATATGCTCAAGGTTAGTTACTTCAATTCATTCAATAATTACTTAATTAATCTCAAAAATCTTACAGATATGAAGAGGAACCAGCCAAGTTTTTATGTACAAATAGTGATTGTGGCATTTCCAGTTTTAAAGTGCCGGGTTGTATAAACATTTATGGCGATTTGAATGAATGTTGCTCAACATCAATTGTTTGCGGTATGTCAAGCTCATTATAAGATGATTTCTTCTTATTATTTCATTATACTCCAAAATATCACGTTTTTGTGAATGACTGAATTATTTCTTTCACTTTTCAAGAGCGCAATTGAACGCGATATTCTCTTCATATTGACCAACTTTAATTGCTCATGGAAATATTTAATATGATGGAATTCCACTCATTTTGAGTGTCATATTCGGTCATTACAAATCAATTAATTTTTTTCACACAATTTAAAGACAGGGTTGTTGCTTAGGCTGAGTGTTTTGAACATGAAGGTGCTTTAGCTGTGCTTTAGATGTAATTACTTGAGCAAGGCTTGCTTTTGCAGGAAATTTCGTCAAATTTTATTTTTGTTTACAAACATTTCAAATTGGAAAATTTTATTTTTCATGGAATTCTCAATTAAAACAAGCTTTTGTTTTGTCAAAATGTTGATCAAAGCAGGCTAGATATCTTTAAGATTGATAATTAGCAGATCCAGTACTGCTTTGAACAATTAAAATGACCAAAGTAAATCTAAATTTAAATGTTTTGGACTCAATGTCAACAGATAATCTCATAACTACCTCAATCGACAACTCTGTCTAATCCTGTGATAATCTTACAATAATGCGTCATAATCATGCATCTACAGCTAATATTTTGCACAACTGCTCAATAATATTATGATTCTTCTTTTTATTTCATTATTTTCTGACAGACGATGAAGAGAAGGAAAAACTAGCAACATGCTGGGATAGCGATGTGGAATATCATGAAGGAGAAAAATTCATATCAAAATCAAATCCCTGTTATGAGTGTCTTTGTCATAAGGATTTCGATAATACAACAATTATTGAGAAGAATTCACACTGCCATAAGTTGAATTGTGAAATTGAATTGAAATATAAGTCATTTATACAACGTGGATGCTTGCCAATTTTCGAGAATGACAAATGCTGTCCTGTAGATTGGAAATGTTTTGATTGTGAGTATATCAATTATTTTTAGACAACTCTTTAATTATCATGGTGTATCTATGAAATTATCGCAGCTACAAAGAAGAACAAGAAAGTCGTCAAAAGATCACCTTATTATGACGATGAAGATTCAAGTGAGGAACACAATTCGTCAGAAAACTCAAAAGAACATGATGATGATGATGATGATGATGATGAAGAAGAAACCGATGAAACTAAAATCTCGCATGCAGCCGATTCTGCAAAAGTAACACCTCTTGAAGTAACTCAATTCCTTCCACCATTTGAAGATGAAAAAGAACCAACTTTAGTCAAGTCAGATGAAAGTGTCAAGGAAATAACTCCACAAAGTTCGACAACTGAGAAAGCTGTCCAAGACGAAGAAGAAGAAAAACAAACTGAAACTACTCAAAAACCTTCAGAAGAGACAACATTAAGTTCCAGTTCTGATGAAATTGCAACTCTTCCTGTAACCGAAGCATCAGCAGTTTCTGAATCAATTACAGAAGCAGTAACTGAATCAACAACAATCAAAGTTGAAAACACTGAGGCTGTGACAGAAGCTGAATCTACGACATTGTCTACTGAATCAACGACGGTAACCACAGAAAAGGCAACAAAGGATGAGAGCAGCGAGGAAAGTGATGAAGATAATTCTGATGAAGCCAAGGATGAAGCAACCAGTGATCTGAAAAAAGCTGATGATGAGGCTGGTGAACTAAGCACTTCAGAATCAAGCTCAACAGAAGTTGACAGTGACATCACAACACAAGCAGCTACAACCTCAACAGAGGCAGTGACTGAAAGTTCAACACAATCTACTTCAAGCTCGACAGAAGCAGTAACTGAAAGCGCAACAGAATCTACTTCAAGTTCCACAGAAGCAGTAACTGAAAGCGCAGAATCTATTTCATCTATTTCAAGCTCGACAGAAATTGTGTCTGAAAGCTCACCAGAATCTATCCCTGAAATCTCAGAAGAAGAACAAACTACAGCTGCAGCAGTTGAGAATGATTCTTCAAAATCATTGGATCAATTAGATGAAGCAGTTACAGAAGTTCCAGAAGTTACAACCAGTTCATTACCAGAAGAACCAAAAACCTCAACAGAAGCAATCAAAGTATCAGAAGAAGCTAAAACAACAGAAGCAACAGTTAAAATTGCAGAGGAACAAGAGCTTACTCCACCAGTTCCAACACAAATCGATATGATATTGACAACACTCAAGGAATTAAAGGACTATGTTTCAAAATTAAGTATGCTTCAAACCACAAGGACATCAGAAACTGAACCACCAGCATCATTTGTAAACTTTACAGTTTCACGATCATTGCCAATAACAGAAAATAATGAAGAGACTTCTGGTGAAGCTGGAATTGATGTGAGGTCAATCCGCAAACGATCAGTAGAACAAAAATCAGTCTACATAAAGTTCTCAAATAAAGAAAAAGGATGTACAGTTGGTACACAACTCTACAGAATTGGTGAAGAGATTAAAACAGACGATAAATGCATAGCATGCTTCTGTAATTACTCACCAATTGGACACTGTTTAAGAAATGAAAAGTGCAAGACCACATAAAGTAGTTTGTAGAGTAAGAATCATACATGTAAGTTAAAGATCCATAAAAATAGTAAATAAAAGAATTTTTTGTACACAAAATTTGGCTTCCTAATGGAATTATAATTTCACAATGATGTTTATTCTTCAGAGTTCAAAGAAAGACTGAATTTTTGTAAGAAAAGGGGGTTTCAACTATGTACAATAAATATTATTCAAATCTCGAATGACCGTTATGACAGTTTTAATCAAATTTCAGAAAATTTAGAGCGAATTTACAATTTTCCAGTCTGAATGTTGATATACAGCTTTGAAACCATTAAAAATTCATAATTCTAGCGAATATGAACTGTAAAAAAGTTTAATTGCTTTAATTCCAATTTGTTATTTGCTTCCAAAATATTATATTTGAAAACTTTTTAGTAATATTTTGGATATATCACAATGAATGAATTAACCAATACATGTTTCATATGAAAGAAAAAAGGAATGAAAACATGAAAAGTTTATTGAGTGAGAGATAAAGTCAGCACGGCAGGGAAAACTGTTGCGCATTTTTGTAACAACAATTTGGCAGGAATTAATAAATTTTCAATGTTCGAAAAACATTTTCAGTTCCTCTAAAATGAGATGAAGTGAAAATGTTAATTTAATTAAATGAAAACCAAACTATCTATTTAATAGTCAACCACTAAAACTGAATGCCAAACAGCACTTATCTCTAACAAAAATGAGATAAAAGTTGAAATGGATGTGAAAATTACAATTTTGGCAACTAGCACCAACAAAAAAGAAATTTCCTTAGTACTACACATTTTATATCAGACCATTGTTGTTCCTTTAATTTGGAGCTTGAATGTTAGACACAATTCACACATATTGTTAGTTTTAAATTTTATATCACCCCCGGAATTTCCTCATTTTTGAACTTTTCTCGTCCAAAAAAATATCAACACATTTGATCATAAAATTCATATGAAAACCGACTATAGCATAAATTTTTCAACCTTAATGAACCTCACCCTTGAAACTAAAGGAGCTGGGGTTGGAAAAAATAATTGAAAACTTTTAAATAACTTTTTGTCATGTTTATGTTTGTTGCTGTTTTTTACGAGCATCAAAGTGAATGTTAGAGTTCAGTCATTGAAATCGAAGTTTCTATTGATGTGCCAGGAAATGAGTTGCTTGTTATATTTTACCGGAAGCTTTCTCACACATTTAAATTTAAGTTTGGTGTAACTGGAATCACAAATCATTCGAATTAAATTTATATCCAATATTGAGCTTCTGATTCAGAGCCTACATGTCAAGGTCTTACATTTTGCATGATCAATTAATGTCATAAGCCACTTCCTCAACTAGAAATGATCTCTTAATTAATATTGTGACTCATGCATGTATAAAATAGGGCAATGCATGCAGATTAAATGAGAAATTCAATTAAATGAAAAAATTTCTCTCGATTCAATAAAATTCTTCTCAAACATTCATTCAGTTTCATTTGACCTTCCTATAGAGAGATCAAATAATAATTTCCGTCTTTATGCAGATTGTGTAAAATTGTAAATCTGCTAGAACTTGATGAATTTTAAAGCGCATTGTTGGGTATTTTGAACTTTATTTGTGGTCTGAGATTCATTAAGTATTTTTATCAGCAATTGAATCTAATTTAAAGCATCTAAGTGATCAAACACAAAATTTCAAAAATTAACGGATTTTAGAATTTCAAAAATCTTTCGCATCAATTTTCGCTTCAACAAATTCAAATTAAAAATTTCCGTTGCAGCTTTTTTATCCAAATAAAAATAAAAAGCAATTGAAATAATCCAATTATGAATAAAAATTGATCCAGCCAGAAGCAGCAATTGATCCAGCCAGCTTAACCTCTAGAGCAAGTGGCTACAATAAACATGAATATGTTGCATTCGAAAATAAAATGTGTGAATTGCTCTATTTTGAATATTCTGCAAATTTTTCCATAATATAAATGTCGATAATTCCAAATATTTAGTTTTACGGTTGTTGCCTGACAATAGCATGCAGCATAAAAGCTTTTTTTGTACTCATATTTATCTCTCGCAAGCTGAATTTAAACTCTCTAAAATGTTTTTTAACACAAAAATGCATTTTCAAATAGGAAGAAGTTCATCCTGTGCTGTAAAAAATTCTCTCTCTCGCAAGTCTCGGTTCCGATTTTCTCTCTCAAAACAGAAAAAAGGAATTTTTTCATTCAAAGCTTTTGGCTGTTTTGAAAATATATATGGAACATTTTCAGTTATTCAGTTCTGCTTGTGAAATGTACAAATGGGGGGAAAAATAGCAGCAGCATGAAAATTCTTGTGCTGTTCCATTCAGTTGTTCATCAACACTCGACATTGTTGGATGCATAAAAAAAAGTCCGTTAAAAAATAAAAAATACAAGTTACATATCATATTTGTCATTCCATCATATCACGTGTGTGTGCATATTGCTGTGAATTCTGTTGTTTTTTTAAAGGACACGCTGAAAAAAAAATAAGTTTAAAGCCTCGGTCAATTTGATTTATTGCAATTTTCGGGTCATTTTTGGACATTTTTCTCTTCATTGGTTATTATTGTGTTATGCTGCTTGTACAAATAGTAAAATGCCGAGCAATGAAAATTGTTTTATTTTTTAAAATATAAAAAAAAACGAAATTTTAAGTCATAAATCACATAAAAAAATCCATTTGGCAGAAACGGAAGGAACAATAAACTGAAATTCAAGATTGAAAATACAATTCGTGTGTAGCAATAATAAAACAAATAATAATTTAATGAATTAATTGCTTATGAGATAGTAAAAGTTATTATTGTTTATGCTGCTCCTTCTCTGATGTGTATGTGGTTCATGTGAAGAAAAAACCGAGCACGAAAAAAATACGAAAATTAAAAGTTTTCTTTTAAAAAAATTAATTGAAAGTTAAGAAGTGCTGGTGGGAATTATGAGAGAGATCAAGCAGGTTTTAGTAGCAGGTAGCGTTACATTAAAGGAATTAAATAAACTTTCAGCTCATTTGAACTTTTTGACTTTTTTTTGTTTAACTTTAATTGAAATTTGCAATTTTTACAAAGTCTCCTTTGTTTCAAAGTGATGGAAGTTGATCAAATTCTATTCAACTTTGTGTTCTAGCATTTATAAGCAATTAGTCAGTAGATTTATAGTTGATTTATAGTCATTATTGCTAACAACTATGTGGTCCAGAGTTAGTCAATTTAATAAAATCCCTTAATGGCTATTAATGAGATTATTATTAAATTTGCTGGACATCCTTTGTCTACCTTTAAGTCAGACCAGAATTTATGTAGATATTGATACGATACTACATAATCTATGAATAATAATTCAATAAAAAAATAAATAAATTGAAGATCAATTGAAAATTTTCTTGTTCCTGATCGAAATATTTGTGTTATTTAAAATAGGTGAGGGACGTTGGATATTGATTGGCTTGATGTATTTTATTAATGATTCCGGACGACTATATTTAAATTTATAAAAAAACTTTAAAATTTCAATAAGTTTACTCAGAAATCGAAATTTCAGATGAAGTCAAGCGTATCTTAGTCGACTTAGTCCATTTTTGTTTCTTTGTACAAGATTATTTCGGAAATAGTCAGTTGTAAACCTTACCATACCTAGCCTAATTGTTGGGCTGCTACTCTTCAGATGAGGCATTTTAGAATGACTTTTACTCTATCCTTTAACTTAATGACTAATCTTGGCACAAAGCTGGGTCGCCAGCAGTATATTCAGGGAATACTACGAGTAGGAATACAATTGACATTTTGTCAGTTCCGAAGTCAGAATTCGATTTCCCCAATCCCTCATTTTCTAAATAATCTCAAAATCAACAAAAAATCTTAAAAATTCTGTTGAACAATCATAAAATTCACTATATTTTTGGCAACATTCCGAATAGCACCAATCATCAAAATCCCATCAACCAGATATAAAATATTTTAGTCTACTCAGAACTCCTAATATAATAGTCAGTTCAAGATCAATTCCAGAAAAACGATCAATGAAACTCACTCTACGATAATAATTCCAGTTAATACAAAAAAGCCTTTTAATACCATACAATAACAAATAAACAAAATTGGCCTGATTCAGATGAGCCGACAGTTTATCTCATTTTTCCTCGAGTGCAAAAAAAAGTGTTGAAAATGAAAATTTTTTTCTCTCTAGTCTATTTTTTCTGCAATTACATCTACGCAAATGAAAACCACCATCACCATCAACAACAACAGCATGCCGGTGTTCCATGTGGCCAAGAGGAATTACAACAATGTGCGAGACAAATAAAGGCTGTTGAAGCTACAAGAGAATTCAATTTCGTTTATAATAAGGAACAATTAGATCGAATATGTCCGTAAGTGAAATCTTGTGTAAATTTCATGAATTTTGCTAGTAATTGAATAATGGATTTGAATATTATTTTGCGTATGATTGGAACTGACAGATCAAATTTGTAGTTGATGTGGTATGAAGAGATGTTATGATAAAATCAATATATTCTTCAAAACTATCAAAATTCTAAAGATTTTAAAGAATCATTCATAAAAATGTCTGAATTCAAGACAAAACTACATATGGAACTAAGTAAAAGCCTACTTTTCTATGGACATCAATTTTATGAATTCAAATTGTCTAATTTTAAACATATTCTAATATTTTAATAGATTACATTCAATAGAATTAGAAAATTGGAATCAAATGCATCTGACTGATGCAATGATAATTCCAAAACAATCCACAGATTGACGCTCCATCCATTAATACTAATAAATTGAAACATTGCATCTCAACTTTCTATTATGATCAATAAGTTGATTTGAGGAAGAATAGCTTCTCGGAATCTAATGAAAAATATTTTTCAATTTCTCAAAATTACTTCCATATACGCTTCCTACCGTTCAATTCTTTCCTCATTCTACAGTAATATGTCTCAAGCAATAAAAGAATTTTTCTACTTTTTTATGAAAACTCAGATTTCCTTCTTGCAATATCGGAATATTTTCGCAACCAAAGAAGTTCAAGAACTGAATGAGTGAGTGCAAATCTGTAGGAAATGACATATGAATGGATTGTTGAGGCGCTTTTGGCTTAGAATTTGAATATTCTGGCTTAGAAATTCTACTTTTTGATGGAAATTTATGATTAAGGCTTTGTAGAGCTTGAGAACTTCAATTACTGTTTTATTGAGCTATTCTTTGAAGTAATATTAATATTGTGATCAACGTAGTTTAATTAAAACGACTTCCTAATGGATTTATAAATAATTGACATGTTTATTCTTCAAAGTTCAAAAGCAGACTGAACATTTGTATGAAAAGGGGTTTTCAAGTATGTGTAATAAATACAATTCAAATCCAAAATGAACGTTAAATCTAACTGTTATTATTTTTAAATTCCAAGGAAATGTTTACTAAGCAAGATTCTTTAGAATTACAGTCATAACATTCATAAGATCTTCAAAGCAACTCTTAACAAGAATCAGTTGAATATTAACTACAATTTCTAAGAAACTTACTATTCAATCCTTGCAGTCAAAGTGAAATTAAAAGATCCAGTTTACTATATAATCGCTCTAAAAAAATTTTCTATAAGGAAAACTAGGCGAAAAACTTTTCAAATTTAATTTTTCCGTCGATGTTTTTCCTTCACTCCTCGTTCATTTGAAAAACTGAGAGAGCATTTTAAATAAAATTTGTGTAGAAAAAAGCAAGAAAGTTGTTCCTTTAAAAACTGAATATTTTTTCAATCTTAAAAGTCTGCAGACGAAAATTTTTCCAAAATGAAAATGTTTTCATTTTTAAACGCGAGCGGCAATTTTTGAATGCCAATGAAAGCGAAAATATCTTTTCGCTAAATTAATTTAAATAATTAGCACATATTTTCATTTAATTTTAATATCAAATAATTAGTTTATTATCAAAATTGTGGCATGAAAGCACTTATATTAGCGGCATTGCTTTTATCGCTGCTATTTCCACATTTTATTGACATTTTTTGTCATTAAATCTGTTAATTTGGAATTTTTTCGTGGTTTTGAAATTGCCGAGTAGCAAGAATAGAGTATAAGTTGCAGAAAAACGCAGAAAATCTAATTTTCCGTTAAAATTAATTTTTGAAAATTTCAAACTTTTTGCTTCAAAAGATACAAAAGAAAATTGAATCAAAAATTTTTTCACATCAAAGCGATAGTTTTTTGACTTTATAAGCAGTTCATAAACGATTTATTGAGCTTATTAAACGGTAATGTAACATAATAGACCTAAACGGTAGTGGACAATTAAAGTTTATTCGCAGAAAGGTGTTAAAATGTGATAAATTTACGTAAAATTACAAATATTACTCCAATAATACTCTGAAGCTCAATAACATGTAAATGCTGTAGCTTAAAATTGTTTCAGACACTTAAAGTCATAAAATTCATCACATCTTCTTAAAATTTCAATTTCAAAAAAATTCACACTCAAATCAACATTAGATCAAAAATACAGCCATAATGCCTAAAACACATTCGATTCTTCCACATAAATGATAAACGGAATTTCCATTCACAAATTAATTAATTTATTGACTGACATTGTTCAGGCTAATTAAAATTTTTTATTGCTACAATTTTTCAAAACCACAACAACCTGCGATCCGAATTTAATTTTTGTTTTTTTCCTTCATTGCATTTTTACAGAGACCTACATATGGGATTGGAGTGCATTCGAAGCTATTCGCGTCGATGTATGAGTCAGCATGAACGAGACCACATTAATAAAATCTACTATGGCACAAATGAAATGATTAAAGATTTGTGTATGGAAGGACAATATCAGGAAGGCACGTACGTAAATTTATTTTAGGAGGAAGAGATTTATTTGCTTAAAGTGCTTTAATTTATACTTTTTTTTCACACTGAATTGCTTGTTTACCTTGAAAAGAATGTGACACAGTTTTTTTGTTGTGTGAATTATTTAATTAATTTAAATTATTTTCATTTCTCCTTTTTCTCTTGAATACATACACATATAACATAACCCCAAATTCACATCCATCGCATTCACACGAAAATCACATATTTGACCCTCAAATGATTCCCACGAAACAGATTTTTTACGATACTCACCATGTATGCAAAAGGTTAGGAATGAATATGATCATTGTAAAACTGATTATCAGGAAAGCATGCAAGCCCTCTACAGACAAAAGGATGAGGAGGCACGGTCTACGACCACAACAACGACAACGACACAATCACCGGGATTTATGCAAATTACATTAATGAAAAGGCAACAACTGAATTCTGTTTATGTGTCACTTGAAACAACAACAGCAATGCCCGTCAAAAATTCATCTGATGTTGCGGATCAGGAGGATAAATTAAAAATTGTTTGCTGGTGAGTTGGCATTTTTTATGACACATGGAAAGTTTATCTTGCACGTGAAAAGTGTGGCGATGATGGACTTTAGCGCACTTTAATCGAGATTGTGTGAAGCATGAATCTTTTCTAGATATATGTGCTTAACATAGAGGAAAGATTCATGCGATAGATGTGACATTAAACAATCTCTTTTATGTGCATTCTTTCCACTTAAATCTACTCTCCTTTTTCTTCTATTCTGTCTAGTGCCTTTCAAAAATACATTGATTGTAGTGCTTATGCAATAGAGAAGGCCTGCGGAAATGAAACTGCTGAATTCACCAGAAATTTTCTTAGCAAAATGCTTTCGGCATTAATGCGAGTGAGTATTAGAAAGTTTGTTCTTAAAACTTGGTAGACGAACTCCTCTCGTGGGGATTTTTAGGTCATGAAAATGAAAATTCATCAATTTTTGTTTTTAAAAACTGAGTTGCTTAAATTAATTAACCTTTTATTAATTTCAATATCAGCAAATTATATTCACGTGAATTAAAGTAATTGAAAATAAATTAAAAGCTGATAAAATTTCATTAACTCTTATCGGTGATTTTTGTTAATTATTTTGTAAATAAAACACCAGAAATTGATGTTTTCATTAAATTTCTTCAAAAAACGGTGAAAATTTAAAAATTTGAAACAAAGTTGAAGCAAAAAAAAAGATGCAAAAAATATTTAAATCTAAAATATCCGTTAATACTTTAAATTTCTTTTTTCTCTTTCTAAACTCTAGCTACATTGTCAGGAGCAATACAAATGTGAGAAATACTCATCATCAGGCGAAATGAAATCATATCATGTTAATCTTATGGCAATTAGCATAATTACACCATTAATCCTCTTAAAAATTTATTAATTCGTTGAATGTTGTATTCTTTTTTGGATGGAGGCATCGAGGATGGAAAAAAAATTAAGTTTATGTTATAAGAATGCTAAAAGGACATTTTTCGATTATTATTGACCCATGTATGACAACAAATTGTTATCATTTTGTATGATTGTCGAGATATAGTATAATGATAATATTAATAATAATACAATATTAATAAAAATGACATAATTTGTAAATAAAGTGATGCGATAAAAATGAAATAATCACGTGTCTGTAATTTAACAATCCACACTTCTATTCCAGTTGAGAGAAACACAATACAAAGAAGTAAGTATGATGATAAAAATTGAAGTGGATCTATTAGATCTAATAAAATGATATTGCGTGAGAAAAATAGTGATATGAAGGCTTAAATTACATCAAATTATTGGATGTGAGAATGAGCATAAAGGAAGGAAAAAAACTATAAAATCTCCTTTCATTCGATAGATTCATTGATCATGACGATGAGTTCTAATTCAGCGAATGTATCTATTCTGTAACAACGTGACATGAAAATAGAAAGTGTCGATTATTGACAATGTACAGCTATAAACTTCAATGTGGATAAGGAAGCGAATTGTTCTAGTTTAGGGATTCCTTACCGACTTGCTGTCAGGAATTTTGAGATGGAAAGTCGAGTCGTTGCCCTACATAGCACTTTATGGTACATTTAGGCTATTTACATCCTAATATACACAACTGCATTCTAGAATCAAATTGCCAAGGTCATCAGAATCTCTATAGCATGTCAAAAACAAAGGAACGTCCCAATCCCATCACTTTTACTATCATTTTGTCCAAATATGTATTTTCTCCCCTTTCCACTGTTGAAAATGTCGTAAATTTTGTTTGCATTGGACGTTCACGCTTACATTCTATTCTATTTCTGACACAGTCCATTAGCTTTAGCATCATAAAACATTCCTTAAATATGTGGATTCCGTATTCTGCCTTCAATGTTTGGATATGGAAAAAGATACAAGCTACAAAAATTTAATTTTGATTTAATGGACTTAATTATTGACTGAGCATCTATAAAACTTTTCTTCTTTGCTCCTTTAAATAGACATTATGTGCTCATCTTATACTAATTTAGTGTATAGTCAAGAAATGTGTGGTAAAGCAGTATAATATCCATAGAGATGTCTCAAAAATAGCAACAATACCAATTTTGAGAAAGTAACCACAATTCTTGATTAAATTTATAGCGATTGCTTGTGGTCAGCAGAGATGAGATTTTTCTCATTTTCCTCCTCATGTATTCGTTCCTCTCCGTTCTCATTCAAGCATTTTTCCCTTCTTTTATACATTTTTTGCACCTTTAATTCATTTTCATTGTTTTCAGGTTATCATTAATTTCTTCCACCTTCCATTCTTCCCTCTCACCTCACCATATCGCCATGCTTTGCTATTCTCAGCATCTAGTGGTGTCTAAACAACAAATGCTTTGAGGAATATTTACCACATGGAAATTATTAGTCAGTACCATTGTTGCTATTATTGTAAGTAGCATAGAGATTTTTTTGTTCCTTAAAATTCGAGAATGTGAGGAGATTGAAGATCCTTTTGGCTGACTGGATGTATGAAACCATGCAAATTCGATGCCAGGCTACTTGGATTTTCAGAGAATATGCAATTGAGAAGCATCAGTCTCAAGATCTAGACGACTATCCATCCAAGGCAATTAAACGACAAGTCTGCGAGCCACACAAAAAAATAGACACAAATGCGCCTACTCCATCCACCAATCGTATCCTTTCGAATCTCTTTCCACGAGCCAATGAGAACAAATTCTTTCTTTTAACTCACTTGATTCATAAAAACGCGCGGAGATGGAGAAAACAATAGGAATTCACGTGTTGAAATGAATTCCCTTTTCATTTTCAATTGTTTTTCTTACCTTTTATGTTGCCACTGATTTTTTATTTCCATTCTCATCCTCCTTTTGCCATTTTTTTCTGTTTTTATTATTATTAAGGATGTTTCTCATATTTAGAACATAGCAATGAGTAGCATCAACAAATGAACAAATGAATGATAATAGGAAATTAATAATTTTCAGATTTATTCATTTTTCTTTCTCAATGCTTGCTTGGAATGGGAAATAAGAATGAAATTGAAAACAATAAGGAATGCACTGAATGGGATATTTTTTTTTGACAGCATGCTTGCTAGTCATTCTGGGAACAAGTATCAATTTCTTCAGGTGTATATCCTTTAAGTACTTTCAATAATTTAGAAAAATTTCTCACAGTGTACAATGTCCATTTGCACTTCCTTTTATTCTATACCTATTTTCCTTTTCTTGGTCATTTCCATTCATGAGAGTATGCTCCGCGTGTAAAGCATTAATAATTCGCTAAAGCAATTTTTCTTAATTCTCATTCCTCCTGCAGAATGCCTTGTTTTACTGTTAATGAGTATTTTGAGAAGGGTCATTTGGCTTCTCTATTATCAGATTGGAGGAAATTTCCTAATTTTCTTGAGAAAAAAATATAAAAAGTGTTATTGCAAAGTCTACCTTCGGTTCTATTTCCGATTTTTGGAATTCATGAGAATTCTCTGTGATCCTTTTGTATGTATCTGAATTGTCAAGTGTTGTGTTCAGTTTGGACTACATTTTGAGATTCGATTGTAATTAGATGACAATAGTGTTGACTAGCCTGAACAGCACATTATGTTTACCTTGAAAAAGGAACAGAAACAGTCGTAACAATGCCGTCAGGGCACATTAATTGCTTATCAACTTCCACGTGGAACAAGGATGTTATTTTTAAATCTCAGCATTTTTCGACAGTAGTATGTCATGGAGTATAATTTGAGTAGAATTGATCTAAAATGTTCTATAATCATTAAGGAATCACCAAAATTGTCCAACCTAGACCAAAATGCGCATCTATAAGCCCATCAAGATTCCCAACCAGCCCTTCTTTTCACTAATTTTGTGCTGTAATTGAAAAAAAAAGAACTATTTTGGAATCGATTTTTCCCTTTTGACTCATTAAAAAGACATTAAATGAAATTATTATTAATTTTTTTCACTTGCCCTTCCATACTGCTGTAGATGGAAAATCGCACAGTAAGCCATAATAAAAGGAAAAAAACAGAAAAGAAAATCTCTAAGGAACGGATTGAGTGGATAAGGTGCAATAATAATCATTATGCACGAATCATTATTATACCAACAATATTGTACCGGATATCCGCTATCGGATTCAGCTAACAGGGCTGAATGTGTAGCCATGAAGTGCGGTATGTGAAATTAGCTTTCAAATCTAAATTCATATGGTATGGATGTATGTAGCCGGAATAAATAATTGTAAGTAATTTTTCTGATGTTGTGGATGTTGCTGCACGAAAAAAAAGGTTATTAAAAATTTATGCTCCATGACCAATGGAAATGATCTTCTTTCTGTATCTATATGCTTTTCATTTTAATTATCAAAGGCATGAAAAATGAGATCAACTGGGTTTAAGTAAGAAAGCTGTACAGTACAAATTGAATGGTTTTTGTGTCAATTTAGTAAAGAATTTCACAGAATGGGTCAAAAACCACAAAATTTGTATCCATACAAACTTGATACTATTGTTGTTCACATCTCATTCTGTTGTATATGGACACTCATGTCATCAACATCCCTTCAAAATATGCTAAATATGCTGTTAGATTCAAATGATAATTTTTTGTTTTTTTCGAAAAAAATTATTTACACACATCCGGAGATGAAACAAGCATAACTCAAGTCGGTACTGTTGTAATTACAAAAAAAAGGGTTCATTTGGTTTGCTCTTCCACCTAAGCATGAAATGGAACTAGATTTTTCTAAATTAGTCATTTATGATTTTTTTTCTCTCATTCCCTCGTTTGTTGTGGACGAATGAATGACCAGAGCTTCATTTTACACATAAATAAGTAATTAAAACATTCTATTGTATATGATAGTATATCCACAATGGAAAATATTTATATCAAAAGAGACATTTGGAGATGAATTTTAATATTTTTTAAGGCAAAAGTAAATTTTTGTCATTTTTAATATTAGAAGAGTATTTTTTGTGGATATGCTGTATTATCAATGCATCAAAAGATGCATTTTCGCTTCTTACAAGCATACCTTTAGACACTATTGTTTAGATATCAGTCGCAATCCTTTTACAATGGAAATAAACATCAAGAAAATTCTTTTGTGCTTTTAAAATAGAAAAATGCCAGGAAAAGAGGAATGGGCAGTAAGTCTGATTAAAAAATGCACAACAAATGAATGCTGTAAGTCTTAAAAATCACATGCGGTTACTTTATTTATTCACATTTGCAAAATTAATGAACTTCTTTGCTTCTTTGTTATTTATGCTTACTTTTTGGATATTTTATAGACTTTACTGTAGTAAGGAATGAATTAGTGTGTATCTACATCATTCTATGATTAAAATCCGTGCCATACATGACAATATTCAAGATCCCGTCCACTAATGATAGTTCCTGCTCACTTTAACGATGGCTAAAGGCTGCATTCTTAAATTTTCTATTGCTAAAGATATCCAGCTAAGCTTTTGTGTACTACAAAACCCCATGACTCAAAGGATTCTCATTTATTTCATCTCAAAATGATTCTTTTCGTTTCTGCCTTCTTCCTCGACCAGGAATTCTAAATATTTATAACCTTAAGTTCATTTTATTTATTTATTTATGTTGGTCAACATGAAATTAATTTAGATTTTCCTGACTTCTTTAAATAAAAATAAAAAGTATTGCAGGATTGTCGTTAAACCGCACTATTTTGCATTTCTTTTCTTTCCTTTTATGCTTTTAAATTGTATATACTTTATATAAACACAATATAAAGAAATGTCCGTAAACATTTGAAAAAGAGACGATGAGAACGGAGGGAGGAATGAAGCATATCGGATGTCTGTAATTTCGACAAAATAGAGTTCCGGTCAGAAGCCACAATTGTCATGCCATGAGCAAAATAAATGGGCAACAGATGGTTTTATTTATTTTTCAATACTTTTTCTCGACTTTTTTTCAGCAATTTTTTATTTTTCATTCACCAAAATAAAGTTTTTTTTTTATTCCTTTTTAGAGTAACATTTCAAATGAGACTAGTTAGATTTGTGTATTGCATTTCATCAATTAAATTTAAATTGAATTGAAAACCTCCCAATGTAAACCTGATGTGTAATAAACAAACTGTGATGTCCTGTTTTTTTTTTTAACATCGAGTATTGAATCTTTAATGGACTTTTATGTTATTTTTCTTTTGAATAACATTTATTTAGTCACTAGTGTGGAGATTATAACATTTTGACTGATGGACGTCGACATGAAAGTTGTTCTGCCATTTGACACTGTCTTTTATAACTGTCATTTGAAATTTGAATTTTTTAGACTTTTCAGAAATTTCAAATTTTTTTCGACTGTTAGATATTTCTTAACATCCAAATAAGAAGCTAAGCATGCAACTTAATCTAGATACTTATTTCTATACCTAACAACGCATTCTTCTAAACAGTTGATTCCACTCACCGAACGAACAGTTTTAATTTTAAAAATGCATCAAATCTATTGTGTTGTCAAGCTTTCCCTTTCAGCATCTCACATATACGAGCATATACATATGTTATTCATGCTTTCAACTCAACCCAAGCATTGTGTGTCCAGCTGCACTAATAAAATGGATGAAAATGGCTTTTATAAAAATTAAAAAAAAAAAAAATAGGAGAATAGAAAATAATAAAATGAAGAGACGGTGAACGGGTGGAAGTTACTTTTAAGAGATGAAGTCCTTTTCATCACAAGTCTGATGAATTAGGAAAATTAATGTACTATGTGAATGCATTCTTTCGATTGCTTTTGTGGTGACTTTTATTTTCGGAATGTAAAGTCTTCATTTCTATAGTTTGAGTAGCTTGCGGTCAGATCCCTTAGTAAGTAGCACATGATTGTTGAGTTTGCCATCAATTTTGAAATTATATTCAAATTAAGTCTCACAAATTCATAGCACAATTTTATTGCCTTCCAATTTCTATAAAAAAATCATCATCATCACCCTCTGCACTGCATTTGAACATCTAAAAGTAGTAATTTTCATCCCCAAAAAAACTTTTCTCCGTCTATATTATTTCATATTAGTTCAGATCACACACTGACAACATGCAAAATTTGATGTTTGATTATATTTTATATATTTTTAATTTAAATATTTTCATTTGAATATTTTCAATCCAAATTCTACACGAGCATGTGAATTTTGTGCAAATAATAAAAAAAAACTCGCTACACATAAAAAGGAGAATGCAATAAATGCTAAATATAGTGTATGTTGAGAACATCGCGGAAAATAAAAATATAATATTAAAAAAAAAAACTGCAAAGGAAAGCATTTCAGCTATGATGCACATGTTGTCTCATGGAAAAATTTCGCGCTAAAATTGTCCGAATGCTGCGAATATAAAAGTTATAAATCTATTAAATCTAATGGATTTAAGAGAGCATTTACTAAGAATATGTTAACGGTCATTTTATATTTGAATTTATGTGGGTTTCTCAGTAGATTTTCCCCTTTCATAGTTGATCACCCTTTTCAAACAAATCTTTTATTAAATTTCAAAGAATAAACAATGTGTTACTTTAGAATAAATCATAAGTGTCAAGAGACAATCAGCATACAGCATCAACATCCACACCAAAGAGAACAGTTTCAAAATATTTTAGTTTGCCATTCTCATCGTACTTTGTTGTTTCCCAACAAGTCCAAAAACAAGCCTAAAATGAATGAGAAATTTATCTACCCACAGCAACTAGGAAGCTTATTAAAAATATACCAAATGCATAATATCTACTGCAATTGTACGCGAATTATATTGCATTTCTTGCATTCTGATTTACTTGTAACATTTAAAATTGAAAATTTTCCGAGTAAAAATTCAACAGCGACAATTCCTGAATTATAAATCCGACAAGCTGTTAATTACTTGTAATTGTTTTTAAACATTTCAATGAAATTTTATGATCATTGAAGCTATCGGAAATGCATTAATGTTGTTGCTGTGATTTATTGAAATGAAACATAAAAGTTCCTCTATCCACCGACTCTTTGCTTTTGCTCTTTATGCATTCATTATTGAGAGATGAAAGAAGCACTTTCTACCTCTTGTATTCATGGATAGAAGACACTAGAAGGCATCATATTTTGATGTTATTTATGGCCAATAATACCAGCGAAAAGTGGCATCGAAATAAATCAAAAACAACTTCCACTTCACATGATGTGAAACTTTTTCTTCGTTATTCAAGAAACTTTCTTGTTTTATACCTTTAAGCTGATTTTTGTAGACTGGATGTTGTCTATGCTTGTGATTTCGGGTGCTGTATTGCTAACCTTCCTTTGGATCTATTAATCATCAAATCCTTTCAATTTTTGGTACATTTTTATTTACAAAAACATTGCGTCTAGATCCGATGAAACTAATGCATTTTCAAACTTCCAATTCCTCCAACAATTTTCAGCATCAGCTACATTTGCACATAAATTCATTCCTAGTCTTTTGCTCTACCCGTCAAAAAGAACAAAAACTCTTTCAGTTCCGAAACTTTACAAATTTAATTCAATGATAATAGACCAGAGAATTAAGATGGATAATCTACACAAAATACTCGTGTCGTGCTGCTCATTGTTACAAAAGACTAAAGCCGATAAAAGGATCCAAAAAATGAATCATAAAATTGATTCACAACTATTTGTTTTTATGATTTTTTTTCTCCCCCAATTTTTTCATATTTCACCGTTTTGGAGATGGAATGAACAACAAAATACGATGGTGCAGTTAATGTTGAATATCAGGTGTTCAATGTTATTTTTTTATCGCGCTGGGTGAGCTGAGGAATGGGAGATTTTTTTACATAAAATAGTACACATAGCTTTTTATTGAGAATCGATAGTTTTGAGGGTACTTTGTGCTTACATAAAGGATACATAAATAAATATTTCAATTATACAGCATATTCATCATTCTGGATGTTCTATTTAAAGTTCGGTCATTATAAGCTGAATCCCAAGTTTTGATCTTTAAGGATAATGACCTGTGGTTAAAAAGTTAAAGACTTTACAGTCTGAGTTACCAAGTAAACTTAATATTGATTAATTCATAAAAGGTCATTAATTCAGCGACTATAAAAAGCCATTAATACTGATTGCATTCATAGACGAAATTTCACAAAAATTACTTCCTCTCCAACTATTTTCCATACCTTACTCTTCATCGAATTACCAAACCAATTATTTACCTATTAAAAATAATTTGAGCAAATAAACAAAAAAAAAACTAGCTCGGTGTGAAAAAGTTTTTCAGTTAATTGTTGGTTTGCATGAAAACTTCTCTTCCTCCTTGTTCAGTCATGCCAGGAAGTAAGAAAAATATTTGCTGCTCAATTTTTAAAACAAGAACAACAAAACTGAATGAGCATTTAAAGCTATAGCCTTATAAACATTATTGGAATCACATTTTCCATTGATAGGACGGGGGATAAAAGCATGGAGGTGGAGAAAGATAGACAGAAGTAGCCGATTGGATTACAATTGGGACTGTTGGATATTATTCAATTTACCCTCGTTTTCATGCCGATTTTCTTCTCATGATTTTTCTGTCGCATTCTTTTTATTTTGTGTCGTCCCAATGAGGCAATAAAAAGACAAGTGAAGATGCTGCGGGAGATGAAAGGATTGATAGATGTAGTCTGCCCGTGTCGTTAGTGACAGAACTATAAGAAGTCTACAAAGTACTATAATTTACTTCTTATGTTTGGTTTAAGATAGTTTTGAGGAAATGTCCAGCTAGTCTAAGGACTAGCACTCTGGCATTAACTCTAACAAAACATCCAAAAAGATACGGTGTGGCTATCAATAAAATTCATGTCCATGCCTCGAATATCCTTCTTTTTTGTCGATTTGAAACAGGTATAACAATCATGGGAATAGATAATTGCAAAAGGGATTGTTCCTTATCAATCTCTTAACTTCTTAATACTTTCTGCAATCTCAATTTCCTTCTCTTGTGACGTTGAATGAAAGAGAGAATAGAAAAAAAATATCTTTATTCTTTAAGGTTCTTTTTTTGGGTACGAGGAACAGTGAATATGAAGTGCAAGACTCACTCAATTGTTTCAGCTATTTCACTCAATAAATCTCTTTTTAAGCTTCTCAATTTTAAAGTTTCGACAAACTTTTCTTCCTTTTCACCCTATTCTAACATACTGTACAATGAGATAAAGTCCATCAAATTGGAATCATGCAAGTTTATATCGTTCCGTTCTATTTTTCGAAAAATATTCACAGAAAAAAAAAAAACTTTTTTTTCCGATAGATATGCATGTTTATACATATATAAATTAAATGGAGAAAGATTTTGACTTTAGAGATATTTTCATGCTGTTGTTTTAAATTTTGTGCTATAGAAAATTGTTTACTTGAAAAATTAATCATTAAATGATCGAATAATGGAGAGGAAATTGAAGGAATTGTCGATAAAACTTATCCATCGGTCAATTTTGATAGACACTTGGATTTGATGATTGTGAAGTTTCTATTGGATTGATATTCATACTGGATCAATTCTCCAGTGCTTACTATTGTAGTTGAATGAATAAAACCGACTTTCTTATGGATTTATAACTTTACAATGTTTATTCTTCGAAGTTCAAAAATAGACTAGCTTTTGTATAAAAAGGGGTTTTCAACTATGTTCAAATATTATTCAAATCAAAAATGAACGTTATAACATTCCATTCATCCTTTTTCTCTCTCTACAACAATAACTAAGGCCTGTCCACCACTCATCCCCTGTATAGTCAACCAACTCCCCTACTGAGATCAAAAACATAATTTTCCAATTCCATTCAACTCCATCCACATTTAAAGCTCTAAAAATATTTTAAAAGATATAATGATTTAACTATTGAATTTCGCAAATTAACGTGATGAAATCGGCGTTTGACATAAAAATTTCATTGGATCTTTCAATTCATTGTGAGCATGCTGAATAGTTTCCATCAGTAAGACATCGAAGTGTGTACATGAAAATATTTCAATAAATGAAAATATTTCTGTCCAGAAGCAATTATTTAAATATTATTAACCTATTCATAAATTATGCTGTACAAAAATAAAGGAGAGAAGAGTGAGAATTGAAATGAATGAAAATTAAAATCAATATAATTATATGAGCTGTGTGTTGTACAGTAATGCTAAATATTGCAATTGATCATGTGTGGATTTATATTCATTATATGTTGTAATGTAAATTAATATTGAATTACTATCAGTTTATTTTGAGTAATAATTTTTGATAGGTATTTAATTTCTCATGGAATTTTTTTGTAACTATTGTTGAAAGCTTGACAGCCTAGGCAAATATTTACAAATTCTGATTAAAATAATCATTACTGGGCACACAATTTAAATGCTTGAAATAATTATTGGGGTTAGAAGGCTTAATTAACGTGTTTCAGGTCAAATTTCATACTGTTTATGTCTATGTGGATTTACATTTAATCAATTGATCATTGCACTCGCTTTAAAATCCACAATTTTCCCATTTTCACCAGCCAATATCTGTTACGATCAATAGATTTCATCTACATCTCTTCATCTGAATTTATCTCCATAATTGAAAATGCAAAATTTTGCATCGATTCACGAATGTTTAAAATTATTCACTTAAAATTCGATTTACATATGAAATTCACTCCGCTGCTATTGTAATGGCAATTTTTATCGAAATATTTACCATAAACGCAGCTTTCACACATATAAAAATATTCTCAAACGCAAATCTGGATGTGATGTATAGTGAAAAAGTTTCTAAACTGCACTAACTGTTATTCCATTTGATTTTATTGATCGTTTTTGTTATTGTTGTTAAATAAAATTGATAGAAACAATAATAGGATGCTACATTCATTGAGATTCGTTGAATAAGGAGCATTTACTGCTGAAAGTGAAATCGTAACAGTAAACACAAATTATTCACTATTTATTCAGATGTTCTTTGTTTGAATTCGAATCTTGATGGGTTTGGTGATACAATGTATATTTTAAACACTTACTAATAGCTTTGTGGCTGCTGTCTGAACCAAAATTTCTAAATGAATAGTTTTAATCACTTAACTGTAAACAAATGAATAAAAACAAACGAGGTAAAAAGTGCGGGAAAATTCAAATTTCTGAAAAAATTACGTTTGAATTCCACATTATTTTACATTGAGCCATATAGACACTTCAAAAGCACGAAAAAGCATTAAAAACTTGACAAAAAAATTGGAAAAGCATTTTTAAGTTCATTGCTCGTTTCGACAAGTTTGGCAATTAAGCTGTTGTTAACAGCTTGTAAACAAATCTCAATGGAAAGCTCTTCCATTTATGCATCTAACGTACTCTCAATATTCTATTTATATTTTTGGTAAATTAATAGTTATTGTCAACTTAAACATTTCCACCCAACGACAATGAGAGAGATACAGAGGATGATTGCATTTATAGCAGAGAAAATTTGCATTTATGTGATTTTGTGAATGTGAAGTCAGTGAGAATGAAAATTGTTAAAACATAATTGACATGATGATGATAACTTTTGCCTTTCATCTCGTGCTGGAGGGAGGAATTTTCGGATAAATGGGGGATAAGTGTGAAGCTTTAAATATGTCAGGATGACATGTGTTATGGCTGAATGTTTATCATATGAGCAACAAGATATATTCAACTTTAAACAGAGTTAATTGGGGATTATTGTATCAATTTAATTTACACGACCGTTATGCGCTCTTAATACTCAACCCAGATGATTGTTCCACTTACCTCCAATTTTTATAAATTCCAATTTCCGATTTAATATTTTTCGAGTCACCGACATCAATTGAACACTTTGTACATTTTTGAAATGAAGTTATCAGTCAATCAGCATACATATCATCAACTAATTACCTTTTCATCCCTCGGTCAAGTCAAGTGTTAATGGAAGCATGAAAAGCTGATAAAAATATCCAGTTAATTACTGTGTTTAGCATTCAACATAAAAGAAAGGGAAACCAGAGTAAATTACATGATTTACAGATGTAATGAATCCTCATGGCTTATAAATCTCTATGAACATTCTTACTTTTTTTTTTCATTTCGTTGTCTGTGATATGCTGATCTAAACATTCTTTAAATCCTCATCACGTTTGGTATATTAAGTGAGGAAAATTGCCACACTTTTTACTGTTGTTCTGTGCATGAAAATGAAAATGTCCGAGTGGAAAGAACTAGCAAGTTTGAAAGTTAATGCTTGATTTGTAATTTTTGTGCGAAGTTTTGACAGTTTTTGTTAAAATTTTCAAGTTTACTGTGATGAAAATTGAAAATTTTGATTCTAAAAATCCGGACAAACTGTATGCAAGCTTGCCATCGCAGAGAGTGCAGGACAAAAAATTTAATGAAGCACTAAATAGATAGATAGACAACTGGATTGCATGATGAATAATAGATATAAAAAAAGTGCATTAAACTATGTGTGAATTGTTCTGGAAATGATATTAGGCCTACTCATGTATTTTCTATATTCCATTTTAAATTTTTCACCATGGGTGGTATTATGGTGAATTGTTTAATTAAATTTCGTGTGGATTTTCATATTTTAGTTTTTTTTTATTTGCTTAATGTATGCAAAGTGTTATCGGAACTCAACGGTCTTTATGGAAATGTGCGGTTAATTAATTTAAAATTTGAAGTGCTGTGACCAGTTGAGTGTTAGCTATTTATGCATGATGGGGATGTTTATGTCTGATTAGGATTAACCATTTTATGTCAGTCAATTGATGTTTTTGAGAATATTCATGTCAGGATGGCAGTTTGTGGATATTTTTAAACAAACTTGCTTAATTTTAAATTAAATTTTATCAAAACTTGATGTAAAATTCTTTAAAACAATTTGAAGATTCATTTTTCACAGAAAACTTTCCATCCTTTTGCAGAAACAAGTGAAAAATACCAAAAAATATGAAAAGGATTGAATGAAGTCATCCCGTTGTGTGATCAGAATAAATAAATATTTGCACAATCGTGTGAAATGAAACGAGAAAATTCTATTTTAAACATTTTTTATATTCTATCTCACACCTACTCTTTCCATCTACATCACGAAACGCTTCGGATGACAGCTTTCCTTTACTGAATTTACATTTGTAATTTTTGTTGCTGCTCTATTGATTTATTACGACAATTTCCTGTAAACATTTTTATTTTCAAGAAGTTAAGTTGTTCTTTTGTTGCAAAAAATATTGTTAATTCTTATTGTTTTCCTTCACTGGATCTTGAAATAATGTCCATTTTGGAAGGCTGCTTTACTAGCTACTTAATTGACCATCATTCCTGAATTTCCCTTGCTTTAAATCTTTAATAAAAGTTCGATTTAAATTTTTGCAAAACTTTTATCCGGAAATGAACTTCACTAAAGGAAGCTACAAAAAGTAGGCAAAAGTACTACCGACAACAACAAGCGATGGAGAGAGAAAAAATATTCACACACTTTTATTTATTCATCGAATTTTGTACGTGATTAAAATGCATTGATGTCTCACAGTTGAGGTTGGGATGTCATTCACTTGAGGGATATATTTTAATTTATTTTTATTTTTATTTCGGATATGAAATTTCTTGTATTGTTGCTCTGTGATGTCCCAATCAATTCTTCATCATCATCATCATCATCTGCTTCTGTCTTGAAGCTACTCGTAAAATCGTATTTTTCTGGATTTCTATTTTTGTTCGTATTGTAGGAATTCGAGCGTTGAGTATGGAATGTTTAGGGATTCTGTGGACTTTAGGAATAATTCTAAGGAGATGCTCAGAGGTCTGGCCACACCGTTCTGGTGCCGGATTTAACCAACTTATTCTATTCTGTCATGATTCTAATCGGAAACTCAAAAATCATTCAGAAAAATCCAGATCAACCGATTGGCAACCCTAAATCTACCCGTAAATATGCCAACGATCAATATGATAGATAAAAAGTCAACTGACTACAAAGAACCCCCAATAAAAAAGTAAAATAATACTGATAGGAAATAAAAAAAAGTCGTTTCTAACATGTCCAATGTCGAATGGAGATTTGGCACGAGAAATGAAAATGGCAAGCACACATGACATACACACATTCAGCTACACACATTGTCGTTCACGAAATAGGAGAGCTAAAGGAAAGGAGAAAGACACTTGAAGGGAATGTCAAATTCAGCCTTCAGTCTAGCGATTATTCCATCACAACACATTGAGAGTGATTTTCCACTCAAGATTGTTAAATGGAGTTTTCCGCATGAAAGAACTCTCCTTTCAATGCATTGAACACTGTAAGGAGAATAAAGAAATATAAAAAAATTTCCGAATTATTTCATTTTTTTGTATTTCTAAAGAAAAAGCGAATGAAATTTCAAGTGGGGCTACGTATGCATGCATGTCTAATAATAAATTTATATTTTCGGCATTTTCTTCATTATTGCATCAAAACTATTATTTCCATAGCGATGATCACGCCAAAAAAAATCTCATTTCTCTTATATATCTATGCTAGTTTGTCTGGATTAGAAAAAGCATGCTCATTTTTTTTGAAAGAGGCATACAAGATCTTTAACTTATATTATTAAAAATGTTAGATATAATGACATAATGCTTTAAAGTCAGTTTCTCGAATAAACTTTGGAGATGAGTTAGAGCCAAACTTAGAGTTTATGACAGGAACCAAAGTATTTACTTTATTGCATGTCTGAGAAATCAGCAGTGATTATAAAATATTTCAAAACGATTTGGTTTTTAGAAGATTAATTTGTTATGGCGTTTGGTGATCGATTCTATTGTTACATTATTGAGAATGTTCATGATTATTCTATGACTGAAACTGATTAATTGCTGTGCAGCTATAGAATTAATTTTAAAAGATGTTTATTGTTTGACGATTGAAAACAAACTAAAGATTTGTCTGAAAGGGGCAAAAAACTATGAAGAGGGGAAAATCAACCAATTGTGTTTGCAATTAAAATTTGAATATAAAATGACCGTTGATATGTTCTCAACGTTAATATCAAGAGCCCTATCTAAAAACCAATTTAAATTAAAATGCATACGTCAATCCTCAAAATTATAGAGCCGTTCTAACTAGTTAAGAAGTCCTCCCACTCAACCTTTTCCACCCCAATTCTCTCATCCTTCTTAGTTCAACTATTTCACTGCTACTTTACCAAATAAACCAATATAAACAACATTGTTTTGTAATGTTACAACATAACAAATAAAAAAATTAAATTTTCACAAGTAAGATGAGGGAAAAATTTTAGAATGAAATGGGAAAATATGAAAATCTAATCTAATAAAAATCACTGTATATGTGCTTTTCACTTATTGCTGTAAAGAGAGATAGCGAAGGCAGTGGAAATATTATTATTATTTTACAATACGAAGAATAACAAAACATACAAATTTAATAATAAAATATCGTATAATTTCATTTTTGCGGTTATTGTGTGAACTTTTTCTCTGAATAATTTTTTTTTGTGTTATTTTTTGGCTGCTGGATCAGATGCATTTTGCAGGAATAAAGTGCTTAAAATAATTGACGAGTAATTTTGATTCGTATTCATGTAAATGAATATTTGACTGTGGAATGATAGCTGTATCGAGATTTTTTTAAATACTTATTTAATGAATATTAATTCTGTTTTGGATATATTTCGATAAAATTCTTGATTGGCAACTATGTTTCGGGAGATTTGTTTTTGATTTTGGATCTAATTAGTCCTAGGAGGCTTTTTTGGCAAAATATTTTACATTTTTATGTCAGTTCCATATTATGCTTTAATTAAAGTCAATTAAATTGGCCGTTCGCTTTTTATGATGTGAGATCCGATGATGATCTGTTGCCTATCAATTCGGCTTGATTCGTAGATGTGTCTACTGCTAAAAAATTGACAAAAACTTTGGTGCTACATCCAAAAACTCATTCTAAACCTTTTCATTACACATGAGACTTATGCTATGAATTATTTATCATCAAACTTTTTCTATGTTGTCCATTTCCATCTGTCAGGCAATATCAAGCGGGACGAAACTCACTAAAAACATGTCAATCAAGGATTTTCTTCTGTGAAATTTAAATAATCTTTAAGGATTTTTTTTTGTAAAATCTCAAAAGAATGATCCTTTTTTATGTTGAATCCATTACCATCAATTTACCAGCACGGCCTAAAAGTATAATGACGTAAACATCTAAATAAAACAAAAAGGATTGTATAATTTTAAATGCAGCAATGAAAAGTGGATGGAGTCAATTATAAAGTCGCTTTCTTTGTCTATTTTTAATCATTTTCATCCTTTTACTTACACGTGTTGAGTCTACTGCATTAATCGTGATTTGTTGACTTCTATTGCTGTTTACAAATTACTAAGGCAAACAGTAATGACTGTCTGGTAATCTACTTATCACTATAATTGATGATAGATTTGATATATTTATAAATTTAGATTTCATCGTGCATGCCTTATGATTTAAAGGTATTATCTATTGAAATTATCCTCATTATTTCGAGTGATTAATCAGCTTTTCTGTTTTGTTCCATATCGATGTCAATGGCAATATTGTTGCCGAATAACTTTGTTATTATGTTATTGAACCACATCTTTGGGAAATGTAAAACTCAAATGCAGAATGTAGTATGACGGCGGCATAGCAAAATTCAGTATTTCTGTACATCTCAAGGGAAACACTTGTTATTGTGACGACAGTGATGTTAATGATGAAATATTTGATTCATACTAGAATACTTGCTGGAAGGGATCATGGACTATGTCTTTTATGGTTAGAGATGCAAATTTCTTTATTTTTATGTATTATCGTAACACCCGAGCAGGACTTATGAAGTAGGTCTTTTTTGACGTTTTGCCTGTTAATGCGAAGACGCAGCAGTACACTTTGACACTTATTAAGATCCAATTTCTTAAAAAACATTAATTTGTTAAAACTAGTATGTAAACAAATAGATTTATATACGAATAAATTAACCTAGATACTAGGAAAATCAGTGATTGTAAGCAAAGCAAGCATATTTATGTTTGCTGAAAGCCATAAACAAAAAAGCAATTCATTTTTTAAAAAGCAGGTGCATTTTTTGCTGTGTTATTTTTCACGTCATGCAATTTTTAAGTGATAAAAAGCTAAAGAAAAACTAATGAAAAAGTGGAAATGAGAAAAATTATAAAGCTTATAAAGAACATCATCTAAAGTACAAAATTAGTTCCTTCACCTATATAATGAGTTGAAAAATGATTTATCATGAAGAACCTCGATAAATTCAAAAACTGCTGTAAAATTAAAGTAAATAGAAATTGACTACAATTCAATGACTGTAGACGTAAACATTACTTTCCAACTCGCTCAACTATTAAATTCTCAGTCACGTGATTTATTTCAAAAGTATAGAGAGTTTGTATCTCTCACTTACATACGTCATAGTTTAAGTGCAACTGACTTTACAAGTCATTTGATACCGCATCATTTCATGACATTATTCATCAGCATGTGATAAAAACATTGAAATAGTTGACGCTCTAGGATTGCTGCATTCTTCAATTCAGCTTTATCTAGTACATGACTCAAATGTTTAGTGAGATTACTGGTTATGAATAATTATCTGTCCAAAAATTATTTGAAGTTCAGTACTCCATTAGAGTTCTATCATTATAAGTAGAATAATTTTGTTGATGATGCATCCTTGCTGATCGTCTATTGTGATCTCATCATTCATTTATTCATCTTATCCGTTTTCAATTAGTAAATAGGTTATGTTAAATTTTTTGTAACTCTTCACAAAATTGAGTATATTAAGCTTTTTTGAGCTTTGCTCATGTTGACACTGGCTTGCAAGGCTCTCAAAGTATTCTGCACTATTTATTTACAAACTCCTGTGTCTGAAGAACTATTTTTTTGAAAAATTTTAAAATTTAAAAGCTTACTAAATTTGCAATGTTTTAATGTTGCATTTAAACATTCAAAAATGTATTTTTATATTTAAGAAATTGTACTTTATTGTACGTATTTAAAATGCGGTTTTATATAAGATAAGTATTTAAAGCTTCACAAACATCAATAATTTTGAAACAAGTAACATCAAATAGAAGAAATCAATAAAATATACATATCATGAATAATTAACATACAGTAGTGTCAAAATGTATTATTTTCATTGAATATTAATAAATCGTAATTTAGGTTCGATTTTCTCCACATAAAACATAAAGAGCGTGTTTATAGTGACCTGTAAAATAATTAATAAGATGTCAGTTAATTGTAATGATTTAATTAAAATTGATTTTACCTGATGTATCGCCTTTAATGAACGATTTCAGCGTCTTTCCATAATATCGCTGAAACTCTTGCTTAATATCCTCCATGTCAATTTCACTACGTGTAACACAGAGACGAATTAATGAACGATCATTTGTACCAAGACCTGCCATTGACTTGTGAAGTCTGCGAGCAAAGAATTCTGGTCGATTATTGGCTACACGAATTATGGACAGCAATGCATCTTCAATGTCACCACTGAATTCACGTTTGATGTCTTTCTCTAGTGTATTTCCTGTTAATTTTTCATATTCCTGGCAAACAAGTTTAAGCTGTTCATAATTTCTAAGGCACAAAATTCTATTGAATTCACTCTCATCAGTTCCAAATCGTCCAATGCCGGCTCTTTTCAATGCTTCAGCATCTTGTCGAGCTGAATTTACATCAGTTCTCATAGATTCATCTCTACCTCCAACTGACAAAGATGTCATCAAACGCTTCATATTGCCACTTGTGTCACTACGTAAATGACTCTCTAAAGATTGCCCGAACATTCTTTGGTACATCATGCCAACTTCACGGATTTCCTGATTAGACATTGTACACATCACTTCAATAAGTGGATCTTCATCAGTTCCAGCTCCAACCATGGCTTCATAAAGTTCACGACAGTAATATTCAGCTCTTGGCATCAACAAAGCAATCAAAACACTTTGGAAATTTCCTGATGTTTCTGAACGGATATCTTCAAATAAATCTTTTCCATAAGCAGTTTTATAAGCACGAACAATTTCGACTCTTTGATGACTTGGACGACGACACAAAATGTTAATGAGACCATCTTCATCAGTTCCAAAACCTTTCATTGCCTTACGCAATGCAGCGGCATCATTTGAAGCATCAAAGTTTGGTGCTGGGTGAACAGTTGGACGGCCCTAAAAGATTAAAAAAAATTGCAAATTTATTTCAAAGCACATTTTTCGTCCATGCGAACTTCTATTTATATCCCAGCATGTATACATTTTTTCACTTATCATATTCACACGATGCTCAAAAAATAAAGATAACTAATGAAGTATCGATTTGAAGATATTAGCAAATGATGTCACATTTTTATCCATATGATTAAATTCTCGGGGGTTTCTGTTTACTTGTTTGACGTCATAATTTATAATACGGTTTAATCTTATCTTTTGAGTGCCGATAGTTCAAATTTCATATAACTTACTTTTCTAGTTTGTGCGGTTGGGGACGAACTATAAGATGTAGCATACTGCTGAGCTTGAATAGGTTGTTGGACAGGTTGTTGCTGTGGTGATCCATAACTTCCATAACTTTGAGTTGGTGTTGCTTGAGGAGAAGAATAATTTGGGGTAGTTTGTGGAAAAGCATTTGGAGCCGATGGATATGAAGGTTGTGCAGGTTGACCATAAGGAGGTTGTGAAGGTTGTTGACCATAAGGAGGCTGTGAAGCCTGTTGACCATAAGGAGGTTGTGAAGGCTGTTGGCCATAAGCTGGCATTTGAGGTGCTTGACCATAAGGTGCTGATTCCTGTCCGAAAGAAGGCATTTGTGGTGCTTGTCCATAAGGAGCTTGCATTGGAGGTGCTTGTCCAAAAGTTGGCATTGGTGGCTGCATTTGAGGTGCTTGTCCATAACCAGGTATTCCGTAATTAGGCATTGCAGGTGGTTGCCCGTATGATGGTTGAGGCATTCCGTAACTTGGCTGCTGCGGCGGATATCCAGATCCGAAAGGCTGAGGCATTTGACTTGGTTGAGGCATCTGAGGTGGATATCCAGCACCGAATGGTGGATTGCTTGGATATTGTCCCGGATAGCCTTGCTAAATAAATGAGAAAAGCATAAAAATGTGTGGATTAAAATAAATCCTTGGATATAAAGTTCAGATATAAACAAAAAATCTTCACGCAAAATTATCTTGTGAACGAAAATAATCATCGAGAAAAAAATCACTGATGGTGAAATTCAACACATTTCACGCATTAATTCAGACTTCCTATTGTACATTGAATGCATACTTACATTTGGATACATGCTAACTATGATTCACAGGTGTAATTTGCTGAGAAAAACAATAATTTTCACAATTAAATAAGATTAAATTTATTTAAAAAAAAATACAGCACAAAGATGTTGTCGATTCGACAAGTTCTACTAAACTGAATGAAAATGAGAGTAAGAGTACGTTCACATTCACGCTCTCGACATATTTTAAGTAAATGTTTGAAATTAATGACGTAATATTTCCGATTGTATTAATGTTGTTTTTAATACTTTTAAGCTGGATGTCGCGAAATACATTGAAACATTTCTTGCGAAATTTGCAAAAACAGAACTTAATAGAGTCAGACTTGACCTCGCCGCGTGACACTTTGCAATAAATGTATTTAGGCGCCAATCAGTCTTAATAAGAAGAAACACAAATGTATCAATTTTTAGGGCAAGTAAGAAGACTATCATGCGTGCATGTTATCAATACTATAAACTTTATTTATTTTTTATTCAATTATTCAAGCTAGAAAATGAGTCATCCTGTACAATTGTGAAATAACAATCGTAAATCTAATTAACTTAACAAGTGACGTGTCATAGTAGTTGTCAAAATAACATGAATCACTCTTACGTCAAGTAACAAACATCAACAAGATACTTAAGAAATTCCAATGTAACATTTGATATAAATTCTTTAAAATACATAGAGAGTCCAACAGTCCGAATATAGCAGATAAGAAAGCTAAAATCATTGGCAACTTTGCGTCCGTGTTAATCTTACTCGATAATACATTTCTTATGTTAAACAGCTAAAATGGTTCCAGTTTAACTTTTATTCTCTCCAATCAAAACGTACAGAGCGTGCTTATAATGACCTAAAATAAGATGAGGACATAAGTCAATTCTAATACATTCTAAATTGATATGATTCAGTTCAATGTAATATAATGGAATGTCGCGCAATGTGATAGCAATAAATGTGAAACTTACCCGATGTATCGCCTTTAATTGCATCTTTCAATGACTCTTTATATTTTCTTTGGTATTCTTCTTTAATATCCATCATGTCGATTTCACTTCTGGTTACGCATAAACGAATCAAATCACGATCATTGGTGCCAAAGCCAGCAACTGATTTATGTAAGCATTTTGCGAAGAACAATGAACGGTTGATAGCACATCTCAAGACTGAAACAAGTCCTTGTTCAACATCACCACTGAATTCCTTCTTAATATCATCTTCCAATGAGTGTCCTGTTATTTTCTGGTATTCTTCAGCAACGAGACGAAGCTGTGCGAAATTTCTAAGGCACAAAATTCGATTAAATTCACTTTCGTCAGTTCCGAAGCATTTTACTCCAGCATGAACTAATGCTTGTGCATCAGTTCTTGCAGAATCAATGTTCGTCATCATGGATTCATCTCGATTTCCAGTTGATAGAGAAACAAGTAAACGCTTGAATGACCAGCTAGTCTCTTCCTTCAATGCTTCTTCTAAAGACTGACCATACAACCTTTGGAATTCTGTTGTAATTGCCTGAACCTCTCTGTTTGGCAATCCACCACATAAAATTTCTATCAATACATCCTCATCAGTTCCAGCACCATCCATAGCTGCTTTTAATTCCTCACAATAATATTGTACTTTAGGGGTCAGCAATGCAACGAGAACTTTCTCAAAATTGCCCGACGTTTCCTTTTTAATGCTCTCAATTAGATCTTTTCCATATGCTGTTTTGTATGCTCTGACAATTTCCATACGTTGATCACATGGCCGACGACATAATACATTAATAATTGCAGCTTCATCAGTGCCGAATCCCTTCATTGCTTTACGCAATATAGCGGCATCGTTTGGAGCATCGAAATTTGGAGATCTTACAACCGTTGGTCTTGCCTGATAAAAAAGATAAGATAATGATTATCATAAATGAGGTGCGACTTTATATATTCATGTAATTACTTGAGGTGGAGCCATTGTAGCCCCATGAGAAAATTGTGGAGCATATTGTTGAGGAAAATGCTGCTGTTGTTGTTGTTGAAAATCGCCATACTGTCCAGGCATTGGTGCTTGTTGCATTTGGTATCCAGGCATTGGCACCTGTTGCATTTGGTATCCAGGCATTTGCATTTGTGGATATCCAGGTTGTTGATTTTGATAATCAGGCATTGGAGGATATCCCGGCATGTTTTGCATTGGTGGATATCTAGGTTGTTGATTCTGATAGTCAGGCATTGGAGGATATCCAGGCATGTTTTGCATTGGTGGATATTGAGGAGCTTGACCTGGATATGGCATTTGCTGATTTGGGTACTAAAATATAAAATCATTATGATGTATTAAGTCATATGATCAAGATTAATAATAATTTATTCACCAAAAGAACAAAGGTGTTAAATATTAATAGAGCGCACTTACATTTGGATACATATTTTTATGCTTTAAAAGGTATAAAGAATTCTAGAATAACAAAAAAGTGTTGTAAGTAACACGTCTTAGCTGTCCGAAGTACAAAAGTAAACTGAGAGAGTAAAAACATTTTTGAGAGAAATAATTTTACATCAATCTAATACATTCATAGAAACCGGTATTTAGAAGTAAATAAACATTGTCATGTTGATAGCGACAACAAAGTTGCACCATTTAATTTAATTAACTTTTTTCCAGGATTTCCTTTACTGACAATTTTTTTTAAACATTTGAAATTTATCGACTTAATAGTATTTGAATTTAACATAGCAATCCATGAAAAAGTTCCAAAAAAAATGCGTTTATGAAGTAATAATTATAATATAGCGGCTAATTTTCATGACGTAATAAATAGTAATTCATAATTTATAACTAGTTCTTCAGTCACACATATACAGTTACATAAATTCCTTAATAAATAGACAGTTCATGTCTGTGGAAATATTTGACTCATCTATTTCGCGTAGTTGTTTTTCCCCTGCATTCGAGAACTTTGATCGTCATTTATAAAGACCTTAAAAAATTCAATATTTCGTCATTTTATACACGAATTTAGAGACTCTAAGAAGTATCTACAGTTTAATTACTTAAAATATATTAAAATAAGCCAACAGAATCATGTCATTAACGTGGACTTTAATAGGTAAAACTTTTTGTCAATTTCGCAATTTTTAATCTCTTGAAAATTAGCCATAAAATCACGTAAAACTTAATAATTTCATTATATTACAGCTGGATTTCTCTATTCAGAAGTCGCAATCGTACTTTTATTGGTTTTACCAGGTAAATTACAATTCTAAAGTATCAAATTCTAATCTAATAATCTACTTTCCGTAAATGGAATTAAATTCCATAAAAAAACAAAATGACTAATTTTTATTTTTATTCTTCTTAGTTTTCAGTGCATCAAGATGGAATCGATTTTTCAAGTCGAGATTCCTAATGGCTCTATCACGACAAGCTCAGCTCTATTTTTACTTAATGCTTGGTGTTTTAGTAATATTTTTGCTTGAAGCAATCAGAGAAATGAGAAAATACTCATCAGTTGAGGAAGAAACGACATTAAATTTGGGAATGCAACATTCAATGCGCTTATTCAGAGCTCAACGTAATTTCTATATCTCTGGATTTTCAATTTTCTTAGCTTTAGTGATTCGTCGATTGATTAGTCTTATTACGGACCAAGCTCAATTGATTGCGCAAAGTCAGGCATCAATGAAACAAGCACAATCGGCTACTCAAGCTGCACGTAATTTAATGTCCGAAAAGAAACCAGAAGATGAAGAAAAGACTGATGATGAAAAAGTTAAATTGGTGGAAAAAGTTAAACAATTAGAGGCTGAATTACGAAAGGAACAAAAAGATAAAGAGGCTTTGAAATCACAAGCTGAGTCATTGAACAGAGAATATGATAGATTAACTGGAGAATTCAGCAAATTACAGAATCAGACAACCAAGGCATCAGGAGATAAATCTGATTAAAATATTTAATTTATTTGTTCATATCCTATTTAATCTTTCTTCTTTGTGATGGTTGGTCTTTACCTCTAATTCCTTAAATTTATGAAAATACTGAGAATTATTGGCCTTAAAATGTATTTTATCTGTAATTTTTTCAATGTTGTATCAAATATTTCGAATGAAAATGTAATTGAGATTTTTTAGAAAGCAACAATAAAGCATTAATAGCTGATTAGCTGATTAATGATAAAATTACACGAAAAACATTAACTTGTTAGTAAATGACGTCACGGATTTTTAACCGATTTTTCTTTTTTGAATTTTTAACTGTTTTCGAAAATTTGAATCCAAAAATTCAATAAAAATTTGAAACTAAAATGGCGGTAATTATTTTTCTCAGTTCCAGTGATTTATTTTAATTAAGAAATAAAATCAACGGAAGTCATTCTTATTGACAAAACATCTATTCTGTATAAATGTACATACAAATATAAAGTTAATTAAACTTAAAATGACAAATACAATCAAGTGATTAACATTATAGTCATTTTAAGATAAATAATTCGGGAAGAAAATATTGCAGACCAAAATTTATCATTAATCCTTCCGAAAACAATGTACGTGACATGAATTATGCACAGCCGGAGCATTCGATAAGAAATTTCAAAGTGCAAAGAAGTTTTCTCTTGTGTTCCAGCCAAATTAAATATGTCTAAACGTCAGTTACTGTTATTAAGTTCCTCAAATTATCATGGCCATGAATATTTGCAATTCGCTAAAGACTGGATTACAGATTTCTTGAAAAAGTAAGTGAATGAAAATTATTTTTGGAAGTAAAAAATTATTTGACATTTTTCTTTGTTTAATGATTAGGAATAATGTAACAAAAGTGCTATTTATTCCATACGCATCAACTAAACCTGATTCATACACTGAATATACTGAAAAAGTAGCAAAACCATTAAAAGAATTTGGATTCGAAGTCGAAGGTATTCATGAATCAAAAGATCCAGTTCAGGCTGTAAATAATTCATCATGCATCTTTATTGGCGGTGGCAATACTTTTCATTTGTTGAAAACTTTATATGATAAAAGACTAGTCGAAGCAATCCGCACCAGAGTCTTGGATAATGGAGTTCCATACATTGGATCTAGTGCTGGTACCAATTGTGCAACTGTATCTATTCATACAACAAATGATATGCCAATTGTATTGCCACCAACTTTCTATGCACTACAATTGCTTGATTTTAATATTAATCCTCATTATCTTGATCCAATTCCTGATGATAAACATCGTGGAGAAACTAGAGCTGAAAGGATTAATGAATTTCATCATATAAATTCTGCGCCAGTTTTAGGCTTAAGAGAAGGATCAGCATTATTAGTTGATGGAAATAATGCCACATTAATTGGACATACAAAAGCAATATTATTCCAACGCAATGAAGATCCACAAGAATTTGAACCAAATTCTGATCTTAGCTTCTTAGTCTCATCATCTTAGAGACATTATCAAGTATTTCCTATATTTTTGCATAAAGAACAAAACTTGTAAGCTTTGATAATCAATCATTAAAATGAGCATTGCTTTTATTATAATCTATATAAAGTTCATACAAATATTTTTTCGAAAAATAAAGTAAATTTTTTGGCATAAAACATTTTTGTTAAAATTTGAGAAAGGCACAATTAGTTTAAGATTCAGAAATTAAATTTTCTAAGGCTACAATTGCTTCTCCTAGCTGCTTTCGACTAACGAGATTGATGCATTTATATTCCATAGATGTGTTCATATATTGACATTTTGGCATTGGATTGTCAGCTGAGAAATTATCCAAAAAGCTCTCCATGTTGATTCCATACCTAAGTGACGGTTCGATAGCCCTTAAAATATGGACCGGTGTTTGAGCTTTAACAAATATGTCCAACACATTGTTTACATCCTGATATTGACGTGACTGAAGGTTAATGATGTCAGCATCTTTACGTATTATAGGCACGAACGGTTCCAACTTCTTGCGTGCTAAAAGAGAAAATTTTGCCACGTATTAAAAATCGTATATCCACGTAATCAAAAATTACATTACATACCATCAACGTAATCACGGCTGTAGAAAGAGATGATGTCAAAGTTTTTCTGATCAAAATATCCAGTGCTTTGTGCCACGTCACAACTTTCACATGCATTACAGAATGACGTCTTCTTGCATGGATATTGCATAAATCCAACAGGTGAAAAGATTTGGAAGCCTTGAATTGTGTTCATTCTGACTCGATTAAGGAAGTCATTTTTGAAGTTTACAAGGTTTGAGAAGACTAGAACAAGACTTTCGAGACCAATTTTCCTTAGTGCTAAATCTGTGGCAACTAGAGACAGTATCTCTTGATTGCCATAAATTGAATTCAGTAGCTCGTCTTGTTCTCGATAAGTATAGTTAAATTCTGGTGGGAGTCTGATTGAAACCCACGCGATTCTCGAGTCATCGCCCTTTATTCTCTTGGATGTAGATATTGCAACATTTTTCAGTCGATAGAATACATCAGCTTCAGCCTTATTGGAATCATTCGAATTATAAAGTAAAACAAGCATAAGTGTCGTCGAGTCCTTATTCTGCATGCAAATTTCCTCGTATTTAGCTATGAAATTAATTGTATCATCAATACGATGAGTAAATGTAGGAACAATCATTGAAATTCTTGTCGATTCTGTCACGTATGGACTTGGTATGATTTGAATTAAGGAAATTGGCTTAACGACTTCATAACTTTTTGTCACAATTTCATCATCGGCATTCTTAAATGTTAAGTAAATTTTATATTCCATGCCACGAACATGATCGAAGCGTCTATAAGCTGATTCCATATCTATGAACACTAGTTCTGGATACTTTTTCTTTACATCCAATAAGATTCCATCAAGAATCTTTTTGATGTCTGTAGCATCAATCTTACTCAATGGCTTAACATTTACTCCATTTTCATCCATAAAGCTATGTGTCAAATTTAAATGAGTCCAAACGATTATGTCATGTCTATGTTGTGGCTTCATTGAATTAGCAACACCAAGTGGCCATTTTACTTCCAAAATATTATTGGAGATTTTTCCATTTCCAATTCCTTGTGCTTCTTGTTCTAAATTAGATATTTTGTTCTTTACAGCTTCTAAGTGCAATTTTGAAAAGTAAATGTGAAGGATGAACATGTCATCTGCTAGATTTATAGGAAATACACTTGCTGCATTGTTAAAGTCTGAATCTTCCTTTAATAAATGCAAATCACGATAAATTTTCTGATTTGTTAATTGATAACTTTTGATCGAGACTCCTTGAAATGATTCTTGACATTCCTTAATTTCTGTAGCTTGTTGGACACAACGTCCAATATTGACGCTATGATGATTTCCATCCGCATTTCTTACGCATAAATCAAGTTTTGATTTAATTTTCTTAATTACACTACTGCTGAATATGATTCCAGCTTTCAAGTCACAAAATCCTTCTTCACGATCACTTTCTTTATTTCCAAGATAAACGTCATAGCTCATGCTTATGTGATCCAATTGTTCCATTAATAATTTCGCATTCACGTAGGCAGCATCTTCAATTATATAGAAGAAATCATAGTCTTCAAGATAGTTATCGGCTATATATTTGAGAACGTGAAATGGTCGGTAATTCTCTCGTGTGTCTGTAAATCCGACGATATTCTTAAGCTTAAAGTTTGTTTTGACATTATCAGCATGTATGAAGAATTTGATCTTATTGACTAAATGAGCAGTGGTTTTGTTAAATGCTGTGGCTAAGTTATCAATATTCTCTTGAACTGTTAATACTCCGACAAATAGTCTGTCCTGCTTGACATTTAATTCACTTGAAAAGTATCTTGGACGAACAATTGATTTTACCGACTTTTTAGCTATCATCGGCTTCTGTGCTAAATTTAATTGAGGCTCGAAATCCTCATTAAGCAAGTGGATATTCTCATTGTCTTTAATTGAATATAATTCACTTGTTTGAGATACACAATCTTCATGAACATAATTTGTAGGCCAATAAAAGCTAAGAAGAAATCCACCAACTAGACACACTATAAAATACTGATTTGCACTTAATTGAGAGCTTCTAAATCTAAATATCTTCGGAATATGCATCTTTTGATTACTTAAGGCACTTAAACTAGCTAATTATTAATTTTAACATTTCAGAACAGAACGTCAACAAAAAATGCAAATCGCAAAATGCTGCAAATTTTTAAATTCTTTATGGCCGCTAAAAACGAAAAATTCTTTTCATGATTTTCACACTAATTAATCACTTTATCATTGATTTTTTAATTTAAAAAAGTTCTTTATAAGTGCAACTTATACTAAATATGGATTTAATCTGAGGATAGAGTAAAAACGGAAATAAAGTTTAACGATCAAAAAAGTTTTGAAAATGCCGATAAAAACTCCGACTGAGTGCGATTCGTAAGTTGTGAATGATTCATTTTGTGCAAAATTAAAAATATTAAATTTCTGTGGTTATTTAAGTAGTTAAGGCTTTAAATATAATGGATAATCAAGGAAGAAACGTTATTGTCTGCGACAATGGAACCGGCGTAAGTATTTTAATCGAATTTCTTTGAGAAAATCGACATTTTAGAATTTTCTTCTTGGGTGTTGGTTTTTCTTCATACTTAATTTTTTGATTAATTCCTTATCTTATTTGACTTGGTTGCAGTTTGTAAAATGTGGATATGCTGGAAGCAATTTTCCGGCACATATATTTCCATCGATGGTTGGACGACCGACAATTAGAGCTGTGAACAAAATTGGCGATATTGAAGTAAAAGTGAGTTATCGTGCATTAATACTTATATTAATTCTTCTTTTCTTCTCTCTTCCTTAATTATTATCTACATTTGGATCGGTTCGAAATATTATTTTAAAAATATCCTTTAATATAATTAAATTTATAGGACATTTTTCTTGGAGTAAGTCACAGATATTCGTATATCTTTATCGTTTCGTTATCTCTAACTTTTTTTTGTTGTTGTTTGACTGCCCTTATATCGCTCATAAATCACTAACAAGTTTGTTCCTTACATGCCATTTCAACCTCTTTTTTATGCTTTCTCACATTAATCTCGTCATTAAAGGATGTTGGCTCGACATTCCCTGTAAGTAACACAATCCGAGTGCAGTGTGCAGTTGTGTTTTTCTACATAGTATAGTTTACTCGATTGACATGACTTGAGTTTAGTTAGAATAGAGTGTGTTACAAATTACTGATTGTTGTTGACTTGAGTTTCGTTGCATGGTTTT
Organism: Chironomus tepperi; assembly: GCF_022539635.2. Lineage (NCBI taxonomy): Eukaryota > Metazoa > Arthropoda > Insecta > Diptera > Chironomidae > Chironomus > Chironomus tepperi. The sequence continues at coordinate 447,444 of NW_027226259.1, forward strand.
GACTACTTGAAATATCACTAACTAATAATTTTATTACTTTTAGGACTTGATGGTTGGTGATGAAGCGTCTCAACTTCGTTCAATGCTAGAGATTTCATATCCAATGGAAAATGGAATGGTCCGTAATTGGGAAGATATGTGTCATGTGTGGGATTATACATTTGGTCCGAAAAAAATGAACGTTGATCCAGTAAACACAAAAATTTTGCTCACAGAACCGCCATTAAATCCACTGAAAAATCGTGAAAAGATGATAGAAGTGATGTTTGAAAAGTATGGATTCCATTCAACGTACATTGCCATTCAAGCTGTATTGACATTATATGCTCAAGGATTAATCAGTGGTGTTGTTATTGATTCTGGTGATGGTGTGACACATATTTGTCCTGTTTATGAATCATATGCATTACCACATTTAACAAAGAGATTAGATATTGCTGGTCGTGATATCACGAAATATCTCATCAAATTGCTGCTGTTACGCGGCTATGCATTTAATCATTCTGCTGACTTCGAAACTGTTCGAATGATGAAGGAGAAATTATGTTATATCGGTTACGATATTGAAATGGAACAAAAGCTCGCATTAGAAACGACAGTTCTTGTTGAAACTTATACATTACCTGATGGACGTGTTATTAAAGTTGGTGGTGAGCGATTTGAAGCACCAGAAGCTCTCTTTCAACCACATTTAATAAATGTTGAAGGACAAGGAATTGCTGAATTAGTTTTTAGTACAATTCAAGCTGCAGACATCGATATAAGACCAGAATTGTACAAGAGAATTGTATTGTCAGGTGGTTCAACGATGTATCCAGGTCTTCCATCTCGTCTTGAACGAGAAATTAAGCAATTGTACCTTGAACGAGTTTTAAAGAACGACATTGATAAGCTTTCAAAGTTTAAGATCCGTATTGATGATCCACCAAGACGAAAAGATATGGTATTCATTGGAGGTGCAGTATTGGCCGGTCTAAATAAAAATAAAGACGAATTCTGGATGTCCAAGGAGGAATATCAAGAGATGGGACTTAAAGTCTTATCCAAATGGGGAGCGCGAGCATAAACCTAATATTTTTTTTCGCAATTTTACGACTATAATCATTATTATTCAAGTATTGTCTTTCTTTATGGATAATTTTTTATACTAAACTAAATTTATTATTATAAAGGATTTAGAACAAGTAGCACATTACTGTAATTTAGTGCATTTTAATGTGCATTCCGGAGAATAAATTGTATAAAAATATCAATTAATTAATTAAAATAATATTTAAATTCTTTTTAATGAATCCTTACTTTTTCAGATACAAAAATTTCAATGGCATTAGATTTTAAGAGATCTGCCTTTAATAAGTTTTTAATGGATCTTCATCCTTTTCAGATACAAAAATTTCAATGGGATGGGGATTTAAGAGATTTGCCAATATCGGTATAAAGTGATGCAAATAGCCACGTTCAGATTTTGAATGATTCAGCATGATAATATGAACATTTTTAGAATTCGCTTCCAAGATTTCATGATGGGTCATTTCGCCAGTAATGAATAGATCAATGTCTTCCTTAACTTCTTTAAGTACACTAGCACCACTTCCTGGACAGCATGCAAATGATTTAATCTTAGAATCTAAAGATCCCATAAAGGAAACTCCAACTCTTAAATCGCTAACTTCTGTATGTTGCTTGACCAAAATAATAATGTCTCTAAGACTGTATGATCCGTCAACCTGACAAATTCTTCCAGCGCCAAATTCATTTTTTGTGATATTTGGAATGACTGGCCGCATGAATTTATTAGGAATTGAATTTGCTAACCATTCACTTGTTCCATCAGAAATGCTATCCCAAACTGTATGCGGTGAATAAATCGCTATTCTATTTTCAACTGCTTTAATGATAATTCGTTCTTTCCAATGGCCTGATGTAAGTCTTTTTAAGCCTTGAAATATTGGTGGATGATAACTGATAATCATGTTGGTTTTCTTGTCAATAGCTTCATCCATTACTTGCTCTGTCAGATCATTAGTAAGCATGATTTTCTTGACTTCTACTTGAGTTGGCTCAACAAGTAAGCCTACATTGTCCCATTTTTCAGCATAATTTAAGCTTCCAAATGACTCCAATTTTCCAACAATTTCTGATAATCTGTTAATGAAAGATATTTAGGAAGATATTCAATGAAATTTCTAATGATTCTTACTTCATGTTTGTTTCTTTAATAGCCGACAATGAGAAATTTCTCGCTAAATTTGTTTTAATTAAATTACTGTGAGGAGTTGTTCTCAGTATCAAAGAGGTTAATCGAAACATCCAGCTAGCCTTTAAAATGTTGCGATTATTATCGGAGTAATCGTGTTAGCAAAGGATTAATGCGATAGGTTGATGTAAATGGTTCATGTAATGAATCTTACGTACACAAATTAGGTAAGCTTCTCCAAATGATCATAGTAGTAACGGCATTTTGAAATTTGAATCAAACAAAAATATTTGTGTAATGAGGGGAAAATCCACGTAAAAGTGAAAAATCAATCAACTAATTTAACAGATTTATATCATAGTTCACATTGATTCCCTGTTAATAATCGATAAAACAATTATTAATTATATCAGCAAAATATTTTCATTGGTTAGAAAGCTTCTAATAAGAGAGGAATTAGAAGAAGAGAAAAAATTCGTAGAATGTTCTAGTACGCGGAATTGACCTGAAGGTTTTTTTCCTCACAACACATTTATTCAGTTTCGAGATATTTTGCGTATTAAGTAAATTTTGCTGAAAGTAAGTAAAATCGCCCTTAAAAAGTGAAAATTTGTATCAGACAAGATTTATAAGATTGATTAAAATTGAAATTAAGTGGAATCGCATTAAATAATTGCGTAAAAATAGCAATTTATCGGAATTTATCCGATTGTTTTTGACCCAATTGCAACAACAACGTTAAGCACCGCACGTAGACATACAAACAAAGAAAAAAGACAAGACTAATAAATTTTAATAGTCGCATTTGCAGCAGTAGTTGAGGAAAAGGATCACAATAAATCATAAATTTGTGCTCCTTTCTGAATTTACTGTAACTTATCATTCGAACGAATTAGCATTTCAACGTGGACCATCGAGCATTTTTCGAATGAAAGACCTCTTACTGTAGAAAAAAAACTGCGTATAAATAAACATATACGGTCACAGCGAATAATCTAACACTCGAAACAGCCGAGGGAAATAAGAAGTCGAAGAAAAACAAGTAAATTCAGAGTGCGAACGATAGAAAGAGAACGAAACAACACAAAAAATAATAAGCAGCAAGTTCATAACAACATATACACGAAAAAAAACTGAAAGTTGTTTTTTTCCGTCAAATCTATAAACAGACGGAGAGGAAGAAAATTTATATATTTTTATTAAATCAAATCAAAACTAGTAAAGACTAAGAAAAAAAGTTAAGGATGGAGTTCAAAAAATTTGAGGTAGATGCGATGTTGAATGAAGTATCGAGTGATGGTGATGTAAGCGATAATCTCGAGACTGATGAGGGCGATAAGAATGTCGCAACTACTGAAAAAAATTTCTTAAAGAAGCCATTGACTGTTGAAGAACATCGCGCTTTACGTCGTAAGAGTAAGAAAAATTTAGAACGAAAAAATAGTAAAGATGGTGTTCTTGGTGTTGCTGGTGCCCCAAATTTTGTAGCTCCACAACGTCGCTGGAAGAATTCTCGTCGTTCAAGAAATGGACGTGGATTAGTCAAAAAAGCTGGTGGTGGTCGTGGAAATTGGGGTAAAATGGGCAGTGAATTACTCGAAGAATATGAATTAGATGAAAAAGATCCAAACTTTAATGAAGACGAAGATTTTGCTAATGTTGAATTCAAAGAAATTGTTTGTTCTACTAAGAAAATGAATAATGAAGAAGAATTCATCAAGAACTTTGAGATGGCAATGTTAGAATATTTTGAACATGGAGATACGCACGAAGTAGCATCTGAAATAGATGAAAATATGCGATCGGGTGCTTTAAGGCCACTTGTAATTCGTAAAGCCGTAGAAATGGCATTAGAACATAAGAATTCGCACAGAGAAATGACGAGTGTATTACTCTCAGATTTGTACGGACGATGCTTGATCTCATCAGATTATGAACGTGGTTTTGATATGCTTTTAAGCAATTTACCCGATTTAATTCTCGATACACCAGATGCGCCACATGTCGTTGGTAATTTTATTGCACGCGCTGTGGCTGATGACTGTTTACCTCCGAAATATGTCCATCAATTGGCTCGCAGTAATGGCCTTCGTAATTCACCCAAAAACGGCAATGGAGCTGAAAATGGTGAAGAAGAAGTAGCGAGTGCAAGTAGACAATTAAGTGAACTTGCACAGCAAGCATTGGATTATGCTGAAGGTAAATAATATCACTTAATGTGTGAAATCAATAAACAAATAAAAACCTTTTTTTAGGTCATCTTTCGAATCATAATGGTTGGGCACATCTTGACAATGTTTGGGGTGTTGCTGGTGGCTTGAGACCTGTCAAGAATATAACAAAACAAATGGAATTGTTGCTTAAAGAATATTTGTTGTCGCGTGATATTCCCGAAGCTCAACGCTGTATCAGCGCATTGGAAGTTCCTCATTTCCACCACGAATTGGTTTATGAGGTAAATATATTCATTCAGAGATAAAGATGATGTGACCAAAACTTGTTACTATTTATTTATTAACAATCTAGGCTATCATCTTGAGTCTTGAAGCTCTGAATGAAGGTGTTGAAGACGCAATGTCCAAATTGTTGAAGTCGCTTGAACAAATGTGTATTGTTACGCCTGAAGCTGTCGAACAAGGCTTTCAACGTGTATACGACGACGTTCAAGACATTTCATTGGATATCCCTCTGGCATACATAATACTTGAACGTTTTGTTCAACGTTGCTACAATTTGGCTCTGTTGAGCGAAAAGATGCTCAAAAATCTGCCATCACGGTGAGTTGGAAAGGAAAATTTTCCTTTATTTATTTATTTATTTATACATTCATCCGATTTAAATAAAATTCACTAATATTATGATCCGCGCATGAATCGTACGTACAATGAAAAGGGAGTGAATAATGTGAGAGCAGGGAAATAAATAACAAACCGGCATTTTATCGGTAAAGTGGAGATTGTGTAATATATATTTTGCAAAATAACAAAAACAATCGTGCGACGAAGCGAGACTCAGACATGTGCTCATTTTCTGATACAACAGCACTTTTTAATATCAGCACTATCATTTACATTTTATTGTTTTAGTGTCACTTATTTATTGCTCAGACTTGTCAATTTCTGTGCCTATAATGCGTCAATCATGCGGCAATTTATTTGTTTACATTAATTTTCTGTCTTTCGACAAACAATGTATTTCGGAAAAATTTAAGCATGGCTTATAATGCGCAAAAAACAATATCTTGTCGACCTTGTATTGCCGAAGTAAACAACACACTACAAATGAATTAATTGTATTTGCTGACTCAACTAAGCACATTTTAACAACGTAAAAAGCATGTTTTGAAGTTAATGAGATGGAAAGCATACAGATCGTTTTGAGACATTTTATGGCGCTACAGCTGATTGTTCTGTTTTTGTCCACAACATGCTATTTTCTCCAAGTTACGAGTGCGTATAAGGATTAAGATTCTTTTGTATCTCAAGATTAATTTTAATCCAATGTTTTAATCTTAATCCAGTTATCTTAATCCAATGTTTGAATTGAAAATTCCAATGTTTCATAATCTTTAAATTCAACAAATTCCTGAGATTATTATGAAAAGGCATGAGACGCATCTTCCTTGGTCAAAGTGAAAGTTGCTACGAATTGACAAAGTTTTTTGGCACGTTTGACCTTTAACAAGAAAATTGCGACTTCATTTCACAGTTGATTAATTTTATAGAGCTGCTTGTTGAATCTCTTTTTTCGAATTTGCGTTCATGAATATTTACTACTTTTTTGTATAGTCTGTGTTAAATTTCATAGCGTTGTTTACACAAAGCTAACAATAGGAAGTATTGAGATCGATGTATTGCAGACAAAAAAATCAATGAAATCGCCTTGTTGCACAAAATGAATGCATAACAATTTAAGTCCTAATTTATTTTCTACCTCGTCTCTCTCACTCGCTATCGCTTTATACATTTCCTTTTCATTCATACATGACAGTTATAGAATGATCGAATGCTTATATTGATTGTAAACATTCTTTTTAACTCAGACCCTTGTAATATCTATTGAGGATAATGGATATAATTTCATTTTGATTTATATGAAGAAATTTCAATTTTAAATCATTCATCAATTTATAGCATAAGTATGAAAGGGATTGAAACTGATGTGGAATTTTGCACCTGTCTGCGAATTGTTTGTTCTCAGAATAATGATAATTATTTCCAATACTTAATTTATGAATGTATTTCTTATATCATATTATATGGAACGATGTCTCGTTTGTTTGGGGACGTTCATAAATGACATTCAAAAATCAGAGTAATTGATGAATGACCCCAAGTGAACCCAATGAGAACAGAGCTCCATCCCTTTCAATTTGACGTAAATACACTTGATTTTTCCACTTCAAATAAATGCTTTATTTTTTATTCAAACATGAAAATGAGGAGAAATTTCCATCATTTGTTATTTTTTTCGTGCATACCTAGCAAGCAAACAAAAACTGATGTTCATTCAAATTCTATCTTTTCTAGTGGACGCAAGCGTTTCGTATCGGAAGGCGATAGTGGTTTGATCAAGCCCAACGCAATGATGTTCCGTGACTTTTAAGTCAGTCATTCATCAAGATAAGATAACAATACACAGTAAGCCAAGACAAAAAGTGTCTAACTTTGAAATAAGAAAAAAAAAAAATAAGTGAAAAAAGCCAGCTCGAAAGTGAGTCCAAAACAAAAAGTGAAAAACATAAAAAAATTAATAATTTGCATGATAAAAAACTTTAAAAATCAGCCACCTTAATTAACAACAAAATATTCTTCTTTGTAACTTAAAACCATTTTTTTTAAAGTCCTGTTTTTTTCTTTTATATTAATTAATTCATGAAGAATAATATTTACGATACCTGAGAGATACATTATACCCTTATATAAACTTATATTATAACACAGATACATAACAGTCCATAAGACGTGCTCGCATTTGAGGAAATTAAAGTGAATAAAAATTGATGTAATGACAAATAATAAAAAAAATTCTTTTTCCACTTTTACATAAAAAATCTTCAGTCATTGAGGATCTTAAAAAAATATTAAGCATAGCATTTCACAAGCATTTGATTGAGATTTTCATTTCAATGCTAATTTAGTCTCTAGAATTAGCACTGAAAGCTTATACCTCATAATATGAAAAGTATCGGAGAAAAATCAATTTAAGAATAGGAAGTAAGACGATGTCTATTGGCACTTAAAAGGATCATTTTGCTTGCATTGCTGTTCATATATAATCTTTGTTCAGGTGCAGGTTAGAAAGTAGGAAGTTGAAATTAAGTTTCTAAAAAAAAAATTAAAAAAAAGTTAAAAATTCGCGAAAGTTGAAAAAAAGTATAAAAATTTAATAAATTAATAGCTTCATTTTGCCAGTTGATATGCATTTTCCAAAAATGAATATGAAATTTTAACGGTTTTTGAGAATTTGAATAATAACGATTTTCAAAATTTTGAATACCGTTGAATTTTAAAACTCCGTTAAAAAAGTATGTCCAGTTTGGCTTCCAATCAGCAAATTGTCACAAGCAAAATGTGTTGATTATCGGAAAATATTGGCATAACAAGAAATTGTTTTATCGAAAGCTTAAGTGAGAATTAAAAAAATTAGAATGAATTGCTGTATAATGCATTAATACAGCTTATTATTGACGGAGGTAAAATTCGGTATTTATAGAAGAAAAAAAATATTTTTGTAAATGAACACTTTGAATGCATAAAAATAACACTTAGTCGATCAAAAGGTTGCTGGAAAATGGAAAATTTGAACTCTCAACAAGTGCTGTTCATTAATTCGCAATATTTTATAAATTCCCTCAGTTTTCCGACCGTTGAGTAGTTCATGCTGTATCTTAAACAAGTTAATAAATTATAGAGTTTTCCATTTTCTAAGTTCTATCTACTAAACAATATTTATCGAGTATGTATTTAATAATGTGAGCTTTCAAAAAAACTTAATGTCATTCATTAATATGAATTTTACGAATAAGAGCACAATATAAACAGAATAGAAAATGGTCCTTAAATTATTTCTGAAATTATCATTATCCACTAGCTGACTTCTTAAATTGATTATAATTATAGGATCTAATTTCACTAGAAAGTCCATTAGTTACTTTTTACATCATCATACTAACGTGAAATTAGTTCCACATCGAAACCTTAATTAACTGATCTCTGTGTCATAAATCAGCAGAGCGTTTCTTTACATCAATATCACAATTATTCGTACACATCATTTAATCAGTGTCTATGTATGTGGACATGTATGACCTTGAAAATAGAATTTTGATGCTAACGGATTTCAAAAATTTGAACTTTTTCAAAAAACCGGCAAAATTTAATTCAAAAACACACTAACACCATCGCAAATTTTACTTTTGTAAATCTTTATTGGTGTTAGTAGACAGCATTCATTATTACATGCACACATACATACATACATGCAAATTTGATTAATGCTGACAGTTACATTAACTAATCGACTGGCTAAACAAGAGGAAAAATAAATATTTTTAGTTTTTATTATTTTTTAATTGGAGCTGTAGATTGTCTGTAATTCTAAAAATCATTCTGCATTAAAATTTCATCAACAAAAAAGTTAATAACTCTATTTAGATTCACTGAAATTTGTATTCGGACGTTTTTATGGTTCCTAAAATGTTGATGATATTCAGCCCTAATTGTATACCAGTCAACAATATTTATGGGCTATTAAAAACGTTCAAATTCTCAAAGGTTACTGACAGAAACAAAATTTTAATTGAAAATGACCTTCAGTAGTCTTTGAGGATGTCATCGATTAGACACAAAATTGTACGAGGAAAGAATCAAGTACCACTAAATGCATTTCTTTTGTAATTTGTTCATTGAAAACTGTTATGATTATAAACTGATCAAGTTCAGACTATGAGCAAGAAATAAAAATAATGAAAAGAAGTTTCATTTAATTGATAAAAAATTACGCACAAAGCCTTATCATTGAATTGACTCACATCTTTATCGGCTAAAGCTTATAAAGATATCAAAAAACTCATTGACATCAGTCTTCATTAGTTCCTTAAGCATTCAACATCAATTAAACATTCTTTTAGTTAATTTACAATGAATTCAAAAATTCTTCAGGACAAGATCAACGAGATCGAAAGTCACGAAATTGAGATGAGACTTTTGAAGAAGAACGAGAGCAGATCCGAAATGAATTCTGGTGAAGAAAAGGAAAAAGCTGGACTGCAAAGCAATCAGCCAACAGTTTCACTCAAGCATTATGATCAGGTATGCCATGACCAAAATATACTTAAATGCATGCTTTTTTAATACCTTTGAATCTAGTTGCTCTGCGACCTTCGTTGTCCTGGTTGCACAATGAGGCTTCAACCTCCAATTTATTTATGCTCATCGGGTCACAGTGTCTGTAGAGTTTGCCGTCTGTCACTTCCAGAATGTCCTATTTGTTCACGAGACATGACAGACATGCGATCATATACGTTAGAACGCTTATCAGGAAAATTCCAATTTCCGTGTAAAAATTTACGTAACGGATGTAATGTTCGTTTGCCAATGGAACTAATGAAATGGCATGAAGAGAAATGCATTTATAAGAAGACGAGTTGCTTTATGGGAAAAATTTGGCATGACTGCAGTTGGGTTGGACGTGAACCTGAATGGTTAGAACATTGTGAAGAGAAGCACAGTCAGAAGATTTTGTCAAAACAGGATGAATATGAAATTATGTGGAACTATGAAACATTGAAGGACAATTCCGGTCCAATTTTGGCATATTATTTGATACAAAATTTTGGAGAAACCTTCAATTTATATCAGATTTATGAAGCTAAGCACGGTATGTTGATAATCCAACTCTTATCAATTCCTTATCTCTATAGAATTTCTAACGTATTTTCAAAAATTCAAATTTTTTGACTTTTTTCAAAATTCACATTTTTTCCAAAAATATAAATCAATTTTGATCGTTATCTAAAATATTTATTAATTCCTTATCACCATTTGTTTTCATTATCATAGCAACTTTGACGTGGACAGTTATGCTTGCTGATTATAAAGAAACGTCACTAAATAAACAATTGAATCCAGAAATGCCAAGGTTTTCATTCGAAATTGAATTCTTCAACAAAAATGATCCAAGATATTTGCTTATTCAGCGCTTTCCCATACATTTTGAAGATTCAGAGACATTGCTTGATGATGGAAAATGCTTTAAAGTGTCAGTGAAAGACATTCAAAGATTTTTGGATGAAGAGAAGAATTTGTTCTATAAAGTTCGAATAGTTTCATGTAAATTGAGAAAAGATCGCTGGGATGAATTGCTGGATAGAGCAAGAAGCAGATTATCTGGGAATCCCAATGATTCGAATTTTGCGTTTTTTGACTCAATCGATAGTGATGATCCTTTTGTTGATGATTTTAAAAGTCTTCCTGCAAGATATAATAGCAGAGAGCGGGATGATGACTTATTAAGGCAAATCTTCCAAAGAGAGTTTCCCGACAATGCAGATGAATCCACAACATTGCTTCAAAAACCTCCGAGAAGATCTTTGGAAAACAGAAGTAACCAGAATTTGAGTGCAGCTAAGGATCATCTTACAGTAAAAATTGATTAGTACTAATGTTTATGCTGCTTTTCAGCTTTTAAAAATATCCGAATTTTATTTTAATTAGTAAAATAAAAAGTGTGTGTAGAAATATGATATATCAAATTCATTTCTATTTCATGTTGTAGTCATCAGGATGGTACATTTCAGAAAGTAGTCGATAGACATAATCAGGAGTAAAACCGTTTCTAAAAATATCAAAATAATTCAATTAAAAGTTACTTCAATAAAACAACAACAAAAACTTACGTGCTAGATATAAACAAAGTGATCAACCTCGGTGGAACATAGTCAAAGGCTGGACTGTAAGCCTTAACTTGCCTAGACACCTTTGTGTTGTAAGGTAAAACACTTTGTGTGCTGCCAACAAGATTGAATGCTTCTTGTTCATAATTGAAAAGGAAAACAGGCGACATTTTGAACATCGGAACTAACACAATAACTGGAACTGAAAAATGTTTTGCTGCTAATGCGACCGTAAAAGCTCCACTTGCAGCTCTCAATCCACCTGACGAATAATACCATTAATGCATAATAGAAAGTTTATAAAGGAAAGGACAATTTACCGTTAGCCAGAACGCTGTGTGTGCCAATAATGACCTTATTAACTCTACTCATGTAAGCATATATTGCCGAATCAGGAATAACAGTCGAATCAATTTTTGAGTGTGCAAGAGAATTAGCTAGCATGTGACCACGACAGGATGGAGCACATTCAGCTATAACAACTTCAAATTTTCGTTCTTTCGGCACTGATTTAAGGAATTTTTCAACACTTTTCGAGTATCCTAAAGTTAGGATTAACTCAGCAGAGTGAACATGTTGAGATGCTTGCTGAGCAAGATTATCGTGACTTAAATGTAATTCATTTTCAATTTCCTGGAGATGATTAATAAGATTTTCACGCAGATCAGTGTGTAATTTTGAGTAGTCTGATTTCGAGGGTGTATTTTCACTATTTTGTGTGACCAGTTTCTGTAATGATGCAGCCTGAGAATCATCTTGTTGTTTATTTTGTTCCGGCATATTAAGTTCATCATATTCTTCTCTGATGATTTTTAATAATCTACGTGCAACATTTGCCAAAATTGCTTCCGTTGGCAATGCATTTTCTACAATTTTTCCAGATTCTCTAACAATTGTCATTAACTCATCGGCAGTCGTCCATTTACTCTCATTGATTATATTAAGGAGAAAATTAAGCATTGCCTGCGAAATTGAGTACGATCCAACAATTTTACTGTAAAAAGCATGCAATTTAATCAATTTTTATGAAATCTCAAATTTTCTTAGATTATTTATGTAACTTACCCAACTTTGACATCATGAATAAGTTCAGCCAGTTTGGCTGTAAAGTATATGTTTCCACTAACCATTATTGTGTTTATATAACTAAGTAATCACGATAAAAATAATTTTATAAAATTCACTGTTTTGATGAATTTCTAGTTGCACGACCCTTCAAAACTTCCATGTTTATTTTGAGGGATGTTACAAATTTTACCTTAAAGTTTGTCAATTTCTGAAACTTTATATAATTAATCACATAACAAAATATAAACCTGAAATGAATAACTTTTTAAAACGACTTTAAAATTCATTAAAATGTCTTAAAAGTTGCTAAAAAATAACGGAAAAAAATATTTTGAATTTTTCATGACAGTCAGACACATTAAATTTTTTGACAATTTGTAAAAAAATTATTCAAAATAAGCTAATTTTCTGTGTTTTTTTCACCAAAATGATTTAATTAAAAAATCAGCGCTAATTTTATAAATTAATAACTTAAAACACTTTTAATAGGTATATAAGTGTAAGAGATAAAACAAAAATATGCATATTAAGCAGGTGATTATTAATTTCATAGTAAAAATTCAAAATATAAATTTTCACCCCAAAAAATAGCGTCATTCGGCAATTTCACAATGTTTTTATTATTTTTAGGTCATTATTCATGGTTTTAAGTCATATCGGGAGCAAACCGTCGTCGATCCTTTCCATAAAAAGCATAATGTGGTAGTTGGAAGAAACGGAAGTGGAAAATCAAATTTTTTCTCAGCAATCCAGTTTGTTCTTAGTGATGAATTCACTCATTTACGTCCAGAACAGCGTCAAAATCTGTTGCATGAGGGTGTTGGTCAAAGACTTGGATCTGCTTATGTAGAAATCATATTTGACAACTCAGATAATCGAGTACCAATTGATAAAGAAGAAATTTCATTGAAAAGAGTTATTGGAGCTAAAAAGGATCAATATTTTCTAAACAAGAAGAATGTCCCAAGATCAGAAGTTGTCAACTTATTGGAATCTGCAGGATTTTCCAATTCGAATCCATACTATATTGTCAAACAAGGTAAAATCAATCAAATGGCAACAGCGCCAGATGCTCACCGTCTAAAATTATTAAGAGAAGTAGCTGGAACAAGAGTTTATGATGAACGAAAAGAGGAATCAAAAAATATTCTTAAAGATACTGACTCAAAAGTTGAGAAAATTACAGAATTCCTTAAGACCATTGAAGAGAGATTGAAAACTCTTGAAGAGGAAAAAGAGGAACTGAAGGAGTATCAGAAATGGGACAAGCTTCGTCGTATGCTTGAATATATCATTTACGAGACCGAATTGAAAGATAATCGTAAACAATTAGAAGAGCTTGAGAATCATCGTAAAAATTCAGGTGATCAACAGAAAAAGCTCACAAATGAGATCCAGAAACTGCAAGACAAGATTAAGAACATCCAGAAAAACTTAAAGGATGCAAAAAAAGATGTAACAACCGCTAAAGAAGAACGTTCTGTTTTGAATGCCGAACAGCAGCAGTTATTGAGGGAAAAGACTAAATTGGATCTTACAATAAACGATTTAAATGACGAAGTACAAGGAGATAACAAGTCAAAAGAAAGGGCTGAACAAGAACTGAAACGACTTGAATTGACAATTGCTGAAAAAGAGAAGGAATTAAAACAAATTAAGCCACAATATGAAGAGATGAAAAAGAAGGAAGAAGAATATAGTCGAGAACTTGCAGTAAAAGATCAAAAGCGTAAAGAACTGTACGCAAAACAAGGTCGTGGATCTCAATTTTCATCTCGAGAGGAACGTGACAAATGGATTCAAAATGAATTAAAGTCACTTGCAAAACAAATTAAGGATAAGATTTCACATCAGAATAAATTGACAGAAGATTTGAAAAGAGATGCTGTCAAGCAACAAGAACTTGAAAAGAAAATTGAAGATTCTGCTGGTGGAATGGATCAATTGAGACAGCAAATTGATGAACATAATAAAAATTTCTATGAGATGAAGAAGAATAAGGATCATGAACAAAGTATTCGTAATGATTTATGGAGGCAAGAAACTCAATTGACACAAACTCTATCGTCTCATAAAGACGAGTTATCAAAAGCTGATCAAGCTCTTCGTTCTATGGCTGGAAAGCCAATTTTAAATGGTCGAGATTCAGTCCGTAAAGTACTGGACATGTTTAGAGAACGTGGCGGTGATTATGGAAAGATTGCAAATTCATATTATGGACCAGTTATTGAGAATTTCAATTGTGACAAGACAATCTATACAGCAGTAGAAGTAACAGCTGGTAATCGTCTATTTCACCATATTGTCGAGTCGGATCGTGTCGGTACACAAATATTGAAGGAAATGAATAAACAGAAACTGCCTGGTGAAGTCACGTTCATGCCATTGAACCGTCTACAATTTAAAATCCACGACTATCCAGACAATAATGATTCAATTCCAATGATCAGTAAATTAAAGTATGAAGAAAAGTATGATAAGGCATTAAGATACATTTTTGGCAAGACTCTAATCTGCCGTAATCTTGAAAGAGCTACAGAACTTGCAAAAACAACTGGACTTGATTGTGTGACATTAGAAGGTGATCAAGTCTCATCGAAAGGTTGCTTAACTGGTGGTTTCTTCAACACATCCAGATCTCGTCTAGAGATGCAAAAGAAGCGATCAGAATACATGCAAATGATTCAAGACTTTGAAGATCAATTACACGAGATTCGTTCAAAATTGAAGGCAATAGAAGTGAAAATCAATGAAGTTGTTAGTGAAATGCAGAAAACAGAGACGAAATTAGGAAAGTCAAAGGATGCTTTTGAAAAGGTCCAAGCTGACATTCGATTAATGAAAGAGGAACTGACGAGAATTGAACGATTCCGATCACCAAAAGAAAAATCTTTGGCACAATGTAAATCAAGTTTAGAGGCAATGAATACAACAAAATCAGGATTAGAAAGTGAATTGCATCAGGAACTGATGGCACAATTATCCGTACAAGATCAGCAGGAAGTCGATCAACTTAATGACGATATTCGTAGATTAAATCAAGAAAACAAAGCTGCATTCAGCTCGAGGATGAGTTTAGAAGTGACAAAAAATAAGCTGGAAAATTTACTGACAAATAATTTGATAAGACGACGTGATGAGCTGCAACAAGCTTTACAGGAAATTTCTGTTGAGGACCGTAAACGTCAATTGAATAACTGCCAAAATGATCTCACAAATGCTATTGAGAGAATCAAGAAAGTGAATTTAGATCTTGAGGAAATGGATCGTAAATATGATAAGGCCGCAAAAGCACAAAAATCCCTGCAAAAGGATATGGAAGGACTTGTACAAAAAGAAAAGGACTTGCAAGATAAAATCGACCAAGACTCAAAATTGACGGAGAAATGGGCAGCAAAGGAAAATCTATTTCATCAAAAGATTGATGAATGTTCTGAGAAAATAGCAAATCTTGGTGCTTTGCCTCAGGTTGAGCCACAATACACGAAAATGTCACTAAAGAAGGTAAGCTGGATTTATTTTTAATCCGTCGGATTTAACTTTAATCCATCAAATTCATTTTCAATTCACAGCTGTTTCAAGAGCTGGAAAAGGCAAATCATCATTTGAAGAAGTACAATCATGTAAATAAGAAGGCTTTGGATCAATTTTTGAGTTTCTCAGAACAAAAAGAGAAGTTGTATAAGCGAAAGGAGGAATTGGACATTGGAAGTGAAAAGATTAAGTAAGTTATTCATCCTTAAGTCATTAGATGCTCAATACTAAAAATTATTTTAAATCCACAGAGAATTGATGCATAGCTTGGAAATGCGAAAAGTTGAGGCAATCCAGAACACATTCAGACAAGTGGCAACAAATTTTACAAAAGTATTCAAGAAGTTAGTTCCGCACGGCAGTGGACATTTAGTATTACGTACATTAAAGGATCATGACGATATAAAAGGCGATTTGGAAGTTTCAACGTCTGATGACTTTACTGGAATCGGAATTCGTGTATCATTCACTGGAAGTGATTCGGAAATGAGAGAAATGAATCAATTGAGTGGTGGACAAAAGTCACTTGTTGCTTTGGCATTAATCTTTGCCATTCAGAAATGCGATCCTGCTCCATTCTATTTGTTTGATGAAATTGATCAAGCACTTGATGCACAACATCGAAAAGCTGTTGCTGACATGATTCATGAATTGAGTGATAATGCTCAATTTATTACGACGACTTTCAGACCAGAGTTGCTGGAAAAGGCACATAAATTCTACGGTGTAAGATTCCGAAACAAAGTTAGTCACGTAGATTGTGTGACACGAGAAGTGGCTAGAGATTTCGTCGAAGATGACACAACTCATGGTTAAGCATTTATTGCTTTATTTAATTTAATTTAATATTTTTAACTTACAAAACCATGAAACCTGAATACTAACATTAGCTTATAGATGAGATTTTATAATTTTATTCACGTGTAAATTATTTCATCTTAATTAATAAAAATACCTAAACAAATATTTCTGCCTTGTTTCTTAATTTCCTGAGAATCTGCAATAAACTTTTGACCAAAAATTAACGGTTTTTTGAAATTTAAAATTCAGAAATAAAAACAAACAGAAACGTTTGAACCGCGCAAATTAAAAAAATTAATTTTCTGCGTGCAATAAACAAGTTAGATTAATTAAAGACACATAAATGGAAGGTTCAACATCAATGAAACAGCAAAATGGCAAAGGTAAATTCAATCAATGGAGATATTTCCTTAAATTATGAAATTAAACTTTCTCAATATTTTCAGTGAAAACAAAAAACGACTTTAGGTATGGAAACTATCGGAACTATTATTTTAAACGATTAGGAGCAGGAATTGATCAACCTGATCTCCGAATTGAGCTTATGAAACAGTATTCAGAATGTTTTAAAGACAAACAAGTTCTTGATATTGGCTGTAACTCTGGATTAGTGACGATAAATTTCACAAAGTCACTGCTTCCAAAAACAGTTTTAGGAATTGATATTGATGGAAACTTGATAGATGCAGCAAGAAAGAATCTGCAGAGACAAAAGGCTGACTTTTCTTTACCAGAAAATGAGATTTTATCGTTGAACAAAGTTATTTTTAGAAAGGTAAGATTAATTAACATCCAGGCATTAATTTCATTTTATTAATCAATGCATTACTTCCAGGCAAACTATATTTTAACAGACAGATCATTAATTGAACTAGAGAAACCTCAGTATGATGTGATTCTATGCTTATCAGTTACAAAATGGATTCATTTAAATTACGGCGATGACGGCATCAAGTTCCTTTTTAAAAGGATTTTTAAACAATTGAAACATAATGGAGTATTAGTTCTTGAATCTCAGCCATTCAATGGATATAAAAAGAGGAGTAAATTGAGTTTAGAAATACTTCAGAATTACAAAAGTATTGAATTAAAACCTGAACAATTCGAGGCTTATCTATTGAGTGACGAAATAGGATTTGCAGACAGCTGGTGCATGACAGATAGTGAAATACTAAAGAGTAGTAATTTAGCTAAAGGATTTCATCGTCCACTGCAAGTTTTTGTAAAAAGATAATAAATAAATTAAATTATTTTGTTCCTTATAAAAAATTCTATGCTGTATATTGCAACATATCCACAACATGTGCTAAATGATGATAAGAATTTTCACTCTCATAAAAGCTCACTCTCACTGGAAATAATTTGGTATCTCTCATCGCATTTTGTGCTAGATAAATTAAATGAGAGGAAGCAAGAGAGATTCAATAAATGATACAGAAAATATTCGCAATGATTATTTGAAATGCAAATGAATTATAATGAAGACAAACAATGAAGCAATTATCAGAAAAATATTTTGCTCCCATTCCTCTCCTATCTAGACCAATTAAAATGCTGTGAATATACAATGATTTTTTTCTCCTTCATGTATAACTTTTCCATTTAAAATTGAATAATTTCTCTCAAATGGTACAATATAATTTTCATTTATGCTTCGTGCTTTAATTTATGACATTTTCTGTGTCCTATTAAAACAATAATAGGGAATTTAATATTTTCGGGCAATAAATGTTATTTCTACTGGGGGAAAAGTGAAATATGCTGCGGAAATGAACAGTTTGAGCGTGCTTTATGAACTTGTTGTTGATGAAAATGACTCAAGTTTTCATTGAATTTTTTAAATTTCAACAGTTTTCAAAAATTTGAGTTTCAACGGTTTTCAAAAATCTGAATTGAATTTTGAACTTTTTTGATTCATTCAAAATCTTAAAGTCCGATAAATATTTATTGTTTCTTCTGTTGAATTGAATGGCAATCTAAATTTATTGCTTTCGCCCATGTACGAGTTTTTAATAAATCAACATAAAAGCTCTATACCACAAAAATGAAAATAATACGCATTCTTCTCTTTCAATCGGTTCACAAAGATATGTACTTTAATTAATAAATTTTTGATAACTATTTTATACAGTTTCATAGAGTATACAACGTTCAATGTATTCTTTTTCTAAATAGAATACATACATCAGGACTATCGAACAATATAAAAATGAATCCGCTTTCATGTTATCAACATGAGAGCACTATAGTCATAAAATAATTCCATACCATCCTCTGTATCATCATGTTTACTTCTCTATATTCATGTCATATTTGGAAGCATGTTAGCTCGACACCTGAACTACAA
Organism: Chironomus tepperi; assembly: GCF_022539635.2. NCBI lineage: Eukaryota > Metazoa > Arthropoda > Insecta > Diptera > Chironomidae > Chironomus > Chironomus tepperi. Next base: position 466,287 of record NW_027226259.1, read on the forward strand.
AAAAAATATCCGCAACAATAGGCCATAAATATTTTTTATTCATTCTCATTTTATTAATAAAAAAATTGAAAAAAGGATCTAACGCAATAGACAGGCATTGAGGTTGAAAAGAGGAAAACAAGTTTTTTGATGAAATATGGACGGATACAGCAATCATTGTTCAGTTGTGTATTCTACGAACCTCATTTTTCTTTTATTATTGACTTACTTCTGATGAGGCAGTCGCTCTTGACCTAATTATCAATTCCAATTCCTCTTCAAATAAACAAACAGAAATTTTGGCTTTGAAGCTATTTATTTCATTTACTGCCTACATGTTTCTAAGCCACAATTCTGTGTATATGTATGGCACTGAATATGAACATGAGCTTCGTTCATAAATGCGTTGTTGAAATTCATCAATCAATAATTCATGATGAAATTTAGTCGATGATTCCTTTCAATATCTACATATTCCTACATTTCATGAGAATCGATGCCATGTGAATCTATACCTTTGTTTGCACTTTTCAATATTTTAAATCAAATGAAGCTTACATGATGGAAATGTGTAGAGTACAATTTTATCAAATGGATGTGTGGAAGGGATGAAAAATGATAAAGAGAAGTAAAAGCCCTTTTCACATTACATACATCAAATGATTCGTTACTTTTAAGGTAAAAGGAAACATAATGAGATTTTGAAGATTAAAGCTTTAATTTTAGACTTGATTGCTGCTTCATTTCCTAATGACTCACAATTTTCCTATTTTTCTCTGTTTTGTAACGGAATTTTTATTGGATTTGAATTTAAATTTTTGTTGAATTCATAGTTTTATTCCCTTTGTTAAACAAATTCGTGGTTGTGTTCCCTTGACTAAAGAAAACACATGGAATTTGGAATAAATTGTGCAATTAATAAGAAAAACAAATTTTCGGAGCTTTAATTGATCAGGTAAATACATAAAATAAAGTAAAGCTAAAGCATTAACAAAAAGATTGTTAATCTAGAGTGTAACTTATAAATTTCAAGGAAAAACGGATTTAAAAATACATTTTAATTTCCTATTCAATATAAATCTTCTGTAAACATTTTAATGAGCAATTTTCCTCACAGCCAACCTGCCAAATACCATTTCCTTAAATATTACAAAAATACTCATTTATTCCTGATAATGTGCCAAAAAATTCGATATGTTGCGTGTAAATAAACATTAACAAGAATATGATATGTATAGACTATAATTATCAACCTGCCAAAACTGGAATAGGAAACAAAAAGGCGTATATATCAAGAAATAAACAATACACGTGTTTCTTATGCTATAGATGAACTTAATCGCTAATTTAATATGAAATACTATAAGTAGAAACATCAGTAAGGAAAATATTTGTGTGAGTTGTGATAGAGATGTAAATCAAATTACAGTTGGGGGTTGAAATAATACAATCATCTCAGAATGTATGCTACAGATGTGGCTACATGTAATAAAGGAGTAAGTAAATGCTGGGAGGGAATTATTACGAACGCGGGATTTTTTTCATAACACAGAAAATGTTTTGTAAAACTAGCAGCTTCTCCATGGTTATGTTCATGGGATCAAGCGTAATCGCTGTTGTAGATGTAAAAGAATGGAATTTCATTAGTTTTGACTGACTTACCGTCTGAAAAATTTTTTAATCCTTTCAAAATTACAAAAAATTAGAAAAGTACATTTGACATCCAAAACATTGCAAGAAGCGCTTTAAAATCGTGCCTCAAATTTAATTATATCCACTAAACTTTCTCTCCATGAGACAAAGTAGACATAAGATAGGTCACCCATTTATTTACATGGTTTGTAACTCATGGAAATTAAATCCCCCACCAGTATTCAGTCTTCCTTGCCTCATATAAAAAGCAAAAAACAACATTTACCTTCAAAATATTAAATGTGGATGGAGGAAGTGAACGAACACTAAAAACATACCAAACTCGGTGAAATGAAAATTTTCATGCTGACAAGAGAGATACAAGCAGCAGCGTTAAATGGAATAAATAGTAGGGGAAGAAATGAAGCCAACAACAATAACAAATTTTGAGAGGATTAGAAGGAAAGTAAGAAGGAGAGACTTTTATGTTATAACAACATGGCTTAATTTAATTTCAGTTTTGGACATTATTTGGAAAAGATACACTCACCATGACCATGCTACCTTGCTACATCTCTTTCTTCTTGCGTCTTTCTTACATTATTTTTACATAAATTCATTTAACTCGGGGATTTTTGTGTACGAAGATTGCTGTGATCTAGCTGGATAAAAAATCTTCGAAAATTGAAATTTAAGTAGGTGTTTTATGGAACAGTATCCAAACTGGTATCAGATAACAAGGGTTAGCTGCTGTCAAAGAGGAATGAAATCAGGGGTATCAAACTACGTAAGCGAATCTTGCCCTACTTAAGAGGTTTAGAAATGAAGACATACATGGATCTCTTTAGCTATATCTATACAGTAAGTGCACATAGGATCTTGCATTTTTCAAACATCTTTCCCTGCTTTAGACCTGCAAATTCAAGAAGAAGAAAGCAGATAAATAAAAGAAAAATCGAATTTTGGATGTAAAGAAACTGGTTGCTATTTCTCATATTACTAAAGCTGTTGTTGCATTAAGGTAAAGACGTAAATAAATACAATATAAACTACATGCTCAATTTTCCTATAAGGAATATCGCACAGAAAGGAAACATGAAAGATACAAAGAAATTTTTCAATTTGTATAAAAAAGGAAGTTTCGGATGTTGAAATGGAAAAAGGAGAGATTCACGAAAATCCTTGAATTATGGAAGCAGATCCCTTTTTTCATTATACAATCGTGTACAGCACAAAGCAAGCTTCCTTTAAAAATTCTTTAAAGAAGGAATAAAATCCTTAATTGTATAGGAAATGCAGAATGGATTATTTTATATCCTCAAGTTCATGTGAATATGCATGCAGAAAGCTATAAAAGCATCTGCTTGTATCTATGGCTGAACAAGTCATAAAATGGACTAAAATGCGTTCTAATATCCAAAAAAACTTTATTACATCATGTTGATGCCCGTTTAGAACTCATAAGCCATGACTTTAGCTAGTTGGTTATAAGAAAAATAATAAAGACGTGTAAGGAAGTGATTGCATGCACATATATGCAAGTAAAACGTTACCATCGTTTTTATGATCCTCAGTGACTCGATATTAAATGTTATCTCGAAAGCATGAGCACGAATGGTACGGAAAATTCTATTAAAAATTTTTATGAATGCTGGTGCAAATAAAAAATAAGACTAAATGTCTGGAAAAAGGTTTCCTTTACTACGGCTGTGCTTATGTCGTATCTTACCCTTAAGAACAAGTAATAAAATGGTCAGTTTATGCTGCTCATTCTTTCCGTAAAGTCATTTTACCCTCACTGACTTTAACGTCTTTTGCTTGCTGCTTCAGATGAGATTTTATTGAAAATTATTGAAAATAGCCAGTCATTCAGTGATGCGGATCTACTTTAAATTCCTTAAAGAGGAAGTTAACTCCTGTCTTATGTCATCCCACACCCATTCACAATCTCATGAATTATAAAATAATCTCAAAATATAATTTAAAGGAACAAAAGTTCACAGAATGACAAAATAATTGACATGAAGGATTTCTTTTTTCCTGCGAAATCCTTAATTACTTCATTCATCCTCAATTCATTGTGTCAGATGCTTTCATTCATGAAAAATTAAAATGATTCTGTTTTTATATCTGTGTATAAGTGTCATTCGTGCATTCATTACTACCACAAAAGATTGATGAATGGCTGGTTGGTTTATTTTTTCACGTATATCCATACACATTATGCCATTATGTGTGGGCTTTTTTTACCGACACCTTCGTTTATTGTAAATAAAATCTATAAATGATCCAAAATTAATTGAATTCGAGGATGAAAAATGCTTAATATGTCAAAGTTATTGCTTAGTACTAGATGGATGGGCTCGGTGAGCATGGCAGGGAGTTGAGTGTTGATGATTGGTAGGTAACGGCTGAGCGAGTTTCACGCGTCACTACAGTTAATCTTTAAATCCAGCGAGTAATACAATCAGGACGTCTTCATGTGTTGCTGTCGACGTATCGTTCCTTTAGCAATTAGACTGTTCTATTTGGGAATGTTAACTAGTATGTCCAGGTGTGACGCAGTACATACTAGCCATAGTTTGATTAGTAGACCTACTTTTGGGACAATTCAGAAGAATTAGCCTAAAAATCCGATAATTACGAGAACTGACGAAAACATTGATAAAGCATAACAGGCAAAGTGACGAGCCATTAAAATTATAGACATAATCACCATTATAATAATGTGCGGTTAGTGCGTAGGTGAAGATTGGTAAACCATATTTAATGAATTCTTTGTGGCCAACATTAAATTAAATTATGTTTTAATGCTTGCGGAAAAAGTACAGCAATATATGGATGTAATTTTATACGTGATGTGTCATTGACGTGGTAAAGCACACAACAAAAACTAAAGTACCTTTTGTCGTATCAGAATATGTCATGTGAAGGAAGGATATTTTTTTCAATTAATTCGTCTTACAATGAGTTTTGTGTCCACATGATGACTTTTTTTTATGGCCACAGCTTGCTTGCTTCAGAAAAACATAATTTTTGATTTCCTGATAATATTACAGAAACATTGAAAAGAATGACTATGCTGCCTATGGCTAAATGTCGATATGAAAAGAGGAAGTACCAAAAATCCAATGAATGTTAACATAAAGATATCCTCATTACATCATAATATTCATTCACATCTTTAAAGACCATAAATTTCAATCAAAGTGGTTAGCAACGCACCACTTGAAATTAATTTCCATTAAGATTATCAATATTGAGTCAAAAATAGTTGAACTGTGTATGATACAAAACTAATTTTCTCCCAAATGTTTAATGCTGATTGAAAATTCTTAGTGGAAATGTGCTGATAATACAAATTACGACCTCAAAACCGCAAATCTGTTCAAAAGCAGATTCTTTGCCTTTGGAAACAAAGCCAAATATCATGAAATAATTTTCATTTAAAATGAGAATCAAGCAAATTTTATGAGCCATGCTTTAAACTGTGCATCACCATGGAATTTATGATATTTTGAACCTCCATAAAACTCAAACATTTAGATGATAAGGAGAGGAGTGAACAAAACATCTGCATTAAGACTGATAATAATAATTTCTAATTTACTTGTAATCCTCCTTTTGCCACAGAAATATGAAAAGTGAGGAGATAACATTATGAATTATGAATTATGAATTACAAGATGATGATGATGACGATGAAGAAGACGAACGTACAGATGTCATTGCAATAACTTTTAATATTTGATAATTTTTTCAATATTACCATCAAAACGTCAATCGCATCAATTCTTGTTAAGTGATTTTTTTTTTCTCTTCCTTGTGTGGTTTTCAAGTCTTGTAAATGAGGAAGTTTTGAGTTTCAGTTTGACTTTATAGTGAAGAAATATTTGAATTCCTTGATAGATTGAGATTGAGTGGGTTGTGAATGGATCTTGCCACTTTTTTGTGCTGTTGGAAGTGATTTTTCAAGTAAATGTTGATTAGATCTGCAGAAATGTTCAAAATAAAATTCGAAGTGGAGAATTTTGGCGCCAAAAATTTTTCAAATTATCAAAAACCGTTATAATTTCAAAATTTATTTCTAGAAAAAAAGCATCTAATTCATCTGCTCCGAAAGACTTTTCAACTCACCTTTTTCTCGTTGTCATAAATGCTTTTCTTACGGATTTCAGGCTTCGTTTAGCCTTCCCTTTTTGCATAATAAAAAATAACATCATGATGCTGACAACCATGAAAATTTTATGTAAAAAAGAAAGAAGCAGGAAAAGAAATATGAAGCTACGCACATTAGAAATGAACATTAAATATTAATGCTGAAAAGATTGTGACAATAAAGTATGAAAAACAGCAGTGTAAGAAACAATTTTTTACGATTTTTGTGTACTTTGACTCTATGCCTGCCACCCAACCTTCTCTCCTTTTCCTCTTGTTTTAACGTTACAAAAGGACTTTTCTTTTTTAAGCATCCATCAAAACCGTTTTTATCCATTTATACTTGCTTATATTCCATACACAAATACTTTTTTAAATCCATGATGATGTTGCTCTACATAACAACAATCTCTTCTTCCTAATTCTTTTGACACATTTTCCCTGTAAAAAATTGATTACTTTTTTATTTTGACAGGCTAGTCTGCACTTTTAAGGAACACAGAAGGGGTTCCTTTTCACAGAATTCAAATTGCGTCAATCAAGTATTCGAGCTGAAATGATTAACGATATCCTTTTTGGATTTAAATGCACATTTAGTGATGTTTACCTTCTATTAATTCTGAAATTGAATATTTTTTGGGATCTTGACTTTCTTGGAAGGTTTCAAGATTAAGAAATTTGGAATTTTTGAAACAATTCCTAAATGCTCATTGAATGCCTCCTACCTAAGATAAATAGCAACACAATTTGTATCGAATTTCAATTGAATTGATACTGATTTTGATTACTTTGCAAAAAATATTCGCTTCATATCATCCACCCATATAAAAAAGTTGTTTACTTACTTTCCATGATACTGACAGTAACGGTAAGAGCAGCAGCAACGCTGCACGTTTCATGGCACATGATTTATTACATAAATTTGCAATTGCAATAAACGCGTCCTGGAGATTTGAGAGATTTTTTTTGTCAGACATGTATGATTCTCATCACTTGTCAATTTAAAAATTTTGAGAAGGGTAATTTAATGATGTGATTGGCTGACTTGCACGTGGGACTTCTATCGTGCGTAGAGAATGACTGAATGCTGTATTATTTGTAATCTTCTGTGAATTCAAAACTCTTCCGTTTGTAATGACTCTATGGTTGAGTACATTCAAATTAATACCTTATTAGTTGAGTAAATAGTAATTAACGCCTTAGAGCTTATAGAACAATGAAGCTAGACTAAATATAGAATGATGTTAATTGTTTGACAATTGTAAACAAACTGAAAGTTTTCATGAGAGGGGAAATCATCTATGAAAGGGTAAATCAACTATAAAAGGGGAAAATCAACACATTATTTTTGAAAATATCATTTGAATATTAAATGACCGTTGATATGTTCTCACCGTAAAATGATCTGAAGAACCTGTAAAACATGACGAGACAATGATTTTAGTATGACAGCATGCATATAGTAAAGAAGAATAAGAGCTTTTAGTATAAATTTCTCATATATTTCTCACATAACTTTTTGAATAATATTTCAACAACACAAACATTCATAATATTTTTGTTTTTACTTCATCATTTCCATCTCTTTTCCTTTTCTATTTTTTCCTTCCTTTAAAATATGTAAGTAAATAAAATTTTTTCATATATATAATAATATTTTTTATTACAGCAAAAATTCCATTAGTAGAAATTCTAAATTGTGAATTATATTCTCTTTGAATGATATGGATGAAATTTTTTCATATATATCTGTTTTGATATTAAATTATTTACAATTTCCCTCAATTTATTATTATTTTTTTGTACATTTAGAAAATATTATTTTAGCTAAATAAATTTGTGTCTGTGTGTGATCATATAAAATTTATATTAAATTTAGTTTTTTCCTTTTTAATCTGTTTTTTTTCGCATCCATTTGATTTAATCTAGTGCTATTTTTATTTACCAAACACTACACTTGTTTGTGGGATTCATTTTACTTCCAACCGGGCAACTGTCAATCGATAGAAATGAAAATAAAAAATGCATTAGTATACTCACATACTTGTCATATGGAGATTATAGCAAACATAAAAATACATAAAAATAAATCAAATATTTTTTTTTATTTCGATCATAAAATTGAAGGAAGTGCTTCAATGTGGGGATTTAAAATGATGTAGATGTGTTTCCAGGAGGGCTTGGTATCGTTGAATAGTAACGAATAAGCTTACAATGATGTTTATTCTTCAGAGTTCAAATATAAACTGAACTTTTGTATGAAAAGGGGTTTTCAACTATGTACAATAAATATTATTCAAGTCTAAAATGAACGTTGTAACATAATTAATCAGTTTCGATTCGGAAGAGCTTTTTCTAATACTATGCATCGCAACATAGCTCAGATTCACCCCCTACCTTAGTCAATCTAAAAGTAGGCTATACAATCTACACACCATTACATGAATATCCCTCAACAAATCATTAAAAAAATTTCCCTTATCAAATCCACATCAGCAGCTTCACAGCTTTAACAACCTTCAAATCCAAGGCTACACATAAAAAATTTGACCTGCTTTACTTATATCCGAAGCAGAACCATTTTTAAAATCGAAAACTCAATGGCATACGTACTTGTAAGCAGCAGCAAAATCCTTCGAATTTGAGAGTGGTCCAATAACGCGTATTATTCCAGGCGAGTGAACGGAACTGCGAATTTTTGTTAATGCATCCTCTGGTCTCATTGATCCGCACCAGATTTGAGCATAATTGAGAAAGAAAAGTTGATCGTGTGTAAGATTTAGACCCGGCAATTGTGGCTCCTCGCCATACATTGCAACCCATTTTTTATATGCTCGAAAACTCTGCTTTAATCCACCGTTATCGGCGATATTTTCTCCTATGTTATGTAAGGAATAAAAGAAAAGGACATCCAATGAATAAAAATTTAAATGAGATTTTTCCTATACGTTCCATTAATTTAGCATTCATTGGATCTAACATGGAAATACATAAATTCATTTTGTAAAACTTCTATTGCTTTTGATATCCCTTACCTTGTGTCATCCTTCCATTCATGTACAAGCCAACTTCATCGATGCGATACCTTGAATATTGATCAATGATACATTGAGCACGTTCACGAAAGTTCTTAATTGTTGCATTATTCCACCATTGCATCATGTTTCCATCCTTATCAAATTGTCGACCCTTATCATCGAATCCATGTGTAATTTCTACATCGACCATTATTGGATATAACATAAATGGTAATGGGAATGCATGTAAAAGCGAAATGAATTTTCATTAAAAAATAGCAATATACCAACAATATATCATGACCAGTTGGAGGAGAAAATAGCTTTTACCAGTCAATGAAGCACTAAAAAGTAAACAATGGAAAATTACCATGTCCGATGACAACACCAATTCCACCATAGTTGAGGGACTTTGGAAAATTCTGGCTATAAAATAATGGTTGTAGAATTCCAGCAGGAAAAACTAATGAAATTAAGGAAACAAAGATTGAGACTGTTAATAAATGTTGATGTACAAAATGGAACTGCTGCAGTAAACCTACCGATATCATTTTTATTGGGATTATAAAAAGCATTAACTACAGCTGGCTCGGTTGACCATTTCTCTGCATCAAGACATGAAATGATATTAAAGTGAATGAGAAAAATGCTTTAGGCTTTTTTTGCGCTAGATAATTAAATTGCGGGTCTGTTCATGGATATTTTCTTGGTAATTGCTTTGGTGTGAGACTTAAAGTTGATAATTTGACTTTAAAAATGCTGAATTTTTCGTCTAGACTAAAGTTTCTAAATTTAGAAAGACACAGTACTGACATTTTTTTATAACTGAAACTGTTATCCTGTATATCTAATAAATGCTGTACAACATAATATTAAATAATGATGTTTATTGTTTAATGCTTAAAAACAGACTGAATTTTTATAAAGAAAAGGGGTGTTCAACTATGTGCATGAAAATCAACTTTGTTATAGGTAATTTGAATTACAAATGTACGTTAAAAAGTACTAGATTGATATAAATTGTCTCCAAACAATTAAGCCTTCATAGAAGATGGTAACATGGAAACACCGCATAAAGGAAGCTAAATATGTAACATACAATGCTATGGATGTCTTTTATCATCAAAACAAGAAAACAATATAAGATTGCAGGGTTTCAATTGCTAGGCAATGTACGGTTGTCTATTAAATTTCACTTTATGCTTTAAGGAATTAAGACAAATATTGCCTGAACCTTAGCATTCCGCGACGTTAAAAATAAATTATTCTGAATACAGCATTACCTTTATCCACAGGCTTTCGAAGTAGATTTAAATTCCTCTGAGCATCCCACTTGAGAATGTAAAAGATATTATTCATAAAATGATTGTCCTCAATGGTTAGCTGTTTGGACATAAAGGAATAAACATAAATAATATCCATCATGATACAATAATTTAATTAAGATGCTTACATTAACATATTCTTTCTTTAATTCCGTCCGATTTGTCAGAATTTCTGGATATCCTATTCTTTCATTCATTGCATCTGCTTTCTCTTTTGCCACCGCTCTGGTCTCATCATCCATCCAATGAATGTCTGCGAGCAGCTCATTAAACGCTTCTCTTATTGTATGTATCATTTTTAATGCGACTTCTTTACTTTCGTGATTAAAGTTATCGCGAATGAAGAGCGCACCCACAGCCATACCGAGTTTCTTGTTTGTCCATTCTACGCATTGCGACCTATGGTTGTGTACGATAAATAGATTACATTTTTGTGCTAGATATAAATGGATAAATAAAATTGATAGGTGTGTGCGGCATAGACATAATTGAATTATCTCAATTTTCTCTTTGCTGCCTTTGCTAGAGCTGGAAACATATTTTTTGGAGGTTCCTTTTATGGATGGCTTATTAATGATATTCTGATTCTTGGAAGGGGAGTCCTTATACAGTTCCACGAAAATAACAATCAAGAAGTATGAGGAAAAGCCTAAAAATCAGCCATTCATACAAACGTCATCTGCGGACGTTCCTCCAAGCCAAAAAAAGCACCTTAAAATATTTTCTGCTCCAATAATCTCATGCTCCCATCATATTTTGTTACTTCTCACGATTCAATTCACATAAGCATACCTAACGTGATTTCATTGTAAAAGTTTCCAACTCTAGACACCTTCTTGCTCCTCATTTTCATTCAACCATACATAAATCTGACACATAAACGCATAAAGAAATAAATATTCTCACTCTGCATCGATATCGACTTACCATCTATGCCTTTCCGATTGAATGCCTAATAAAATTTTCCTAAATTCGACACGTTCCCTCTGATAGTCATCGATCATATGAGTCATAATAGACATTACCTGTTAAAGATGATTTAATTTATGTGAGAAATATTTTTTATATGTGAATGCCTGAAATAGTAATGTTGGATGTCTAATGGCATCATAGGTATGAAATGGAAAATTTGAGTTATGTATGCCAATTAAGGTAGACATGAGAGTCAAAAGGGTCATTGAGAAATGCTCAATAAATTGTTGTGGGTCAAGTTGTAGCTTTGATTACGTCAACAAAATAAATTATGGGAATTATATCCAACAATCGTGATAGATTTTCAATGGAAATATCTACTGGATGTAAAGATTATTGACGTAATTCCAGATTCTATTAAACTCACCAGTCTCCAAATCATGTAATTATGAATAATTCGTCGGTCTGTTGAATTTAAAATTTTTCCCATCTGAATAAGATATGGCATGGCGTAGCTTACAACCTCTTCATTAGCATTTAAATCAACATCGCCGAGTGTTGTTTGCAAATAATTGCGCCAATCTAATTGTGGAACTTCTCGTTGCAATTCGGCCAGAGTTAATTTGCGATAAATTGCTGATGTATCATGTCTATCTACTTCGGGTAGCGACGCCTTTAATGGAGAATATATTAAAGAGATATATAGAAAGTAGCACAGAAGTCAAATTTCATTTTAATGCTTACATTTGCTAATTTCTTCTCAAACATTACGACATGTTCCAATTCTTTCGCTGCACTTTCTGCATTTGCTCCCAGTAGTATAGCAGTTTGTGTCATGTAACGATGGTAAGCTTTCAAGTCACCTTCACTGCTTGTTTTTAAATAGTAATCTCGACTTGGCAATGCTAAAACTAGCTGATCCAGCTGTAAAAAGGAAGGAAAGATGAGAAAAAATGAGATAATAAATCAAATTGGATGTACAATCTATTTATGGCTATGGGATGAGGGATGAGGGAATAGGGAAATACAATTGGGTGGACAGGAACTTAGCGTACTTGAAGAATATTGATGGAAGAATTTTTATCATCAGCTCCAACATAAAGCTCTATTAATACTGGCTCACTATATTCACCGCGCAATTTTCCCATAAGCATCTCAATACTCATGTTTGGTGGCTTCCAATTTGGTTCAATGACTGGCCAACCGCCTAATTTCTTAAGTATATCTCTAAGTGGTTGATCCCCAATCTTACGAATCTCATCTACATTGTAATTATACGTGACAGAGAAAAAGATAAATGGGAAAAAGAGGATTAGAAATGAATATCCATCAAACAGTATATATACATAGTAGGCATGAAGATACTTACGTAGATCCATACAGCTTTTATAAAAGGTTTTTGCCTTAATCGTAGCTTCATTATCTTTATTGTCAATTGATTCCTCAAGAAGTCCTTTCAATATAACCTGTTGCTGATCTGCTAATACCTTAAGCAAATACAGTTCAAGTATTGAAATACAGAGAAAGAAGGAGAGACAGAAGAATAAAATATGGAAATATGAAAAATTTACTGTCTCTCATTATTCTCGGTATTTGCATGTTGATATTTGTATTATGTCAAGATTAAGTAAATTTTCCGTTCCTTTTCTTCCATTCTTCTCTATTCATCAAGTAAAGCTTAAGAATCTCAATTCAACAAGCAAATCGACTAAAAGACGTAAAGCTCTTCTTATTTTACATAAGGAAACATCATTAACGGTTTATGTCGTTTATGCTCATTGAAAAGTATATATATTGAAAGAAAAGACTAACAATTTCCTCATTTCAGCACATTACACCAGTTGAAATGCGGCATTAAGCATACATTTGACTGGATGTTAACAAGTCAGTGATTAAGAATGGAGGTATCGGCTGCGGATTGTTTAACGGTTTTTTAAAACTTGAATTGTATGAGTAACTACGATGAGTTGATTTCCCCTTTTTATAGTTGACAACCCCTTTCTTTGTAATTTCAGTAAACATTGAGACTTTGAACTGCTAACATCTTATTTTTAAGCTTCAATGCTCAAATTAATTATTCACATTCAGGTAAGCATTAAAATTATCATCTTAACATTCTTAAAAGCTTCAAAAATTTGTCAAAATCTTTCAGAAAAGATGAAAATGCGTTCCAAAGCTTACTGCAGATGACTTTAAAATATCTTAAGGATGAGTGAAAAAGAGCGCAAAAATCTTTGAGTTTGTGAATGAGAATAAGGAGAAGGAGAGACTAAATGCCAAGAGAGAGTGAGGATGTAATGTGAATTAATTTTCCATAAATCATCATGAATGTGACAGCATATAAAAAGAACATTATCCGTTAACATCGTATAGTATAAAAGCATTGAATTTTTCTCTATTAAAAGATGGATTAAGACGTTTTACATTGCTGTCGACATCGTTATGCGATGTGCATTCAATCTTATTTCCCTTGACAAAATTTTCATCATAATTTCCGCGAGGGAATTGTAAAACCATTTTCTGAAGCTTATCAAGCAGGATGTTGATGGAATTTTTTATCGTATAACGAACAAATTGCTTTAAAACTGATTTTGATGAATCTTACAGATTCTTGAGATTAAGGTCAATCTGACGAGATTATAACATAGGATTTACTGTTTGTTCATCATTCACTCATTCATTGAAATGTTTATGTTTAAACATGTATACACTCTGTTGCATTTTTATGGTAATTTAATATTTTTCTTTTCGTTAAGTTTTTATCTCCTTCAATTCCCTCGCACTCTTTTGCCTGACGATGGTGGAATGACTTCATCTTACATTTAAAACTTTCTTGAATGAGAGCTTTTAGTCATGCATTCTAAGGGAAATTTAATTCGTAGAATGTAGTTTAGGTTAGGAATGTGCTTGTAAATAAATCAATCCTTCCGTAACATCAAAGGAAGATGACAATAAATCTCGATTACATCTTTCTTTATGACGTTATATCACAAGTTTCATAAGGAAAAGCTTCATTTATGATTTAAGGGCATGTACGTCATAAAATGCAACTTTATTCATCCAATAGAGCATGTAACATCAGAAGGATGTGTGTTAGGATGTTGCACTATACCACAGCAGTTTTACAGATACACCCTGCATGCAGCTAATGCAAGATGTCTTAATGACGAAACATCATATGCATACTTACTTCAAAAGTACTAATACTTGAACGATCCTCGGGTATCACATGTTTTTTGTTCCATGTTCCACATGCATAATTAAAAAAGTCTGTACAAGGATCATGTGACTGATCCATAGCTGCTAAAAGTGATGAGGCTGTAGGGAAGAATGAGAAGGAAAATATATATTAGATTGCTATTATAGTGGATAGAATAAAGCAGGTGCTTTAATTAGAAACTTTTCTCATCATATTCTGAAAATGGAAAAAGTGAGAAAGAAAATCGAGCGAAAAACTTTTCCATCTTAAAGACATTTTTCTTTTTATTTCTCAAATAGAAGTGGCAAACACAGAGTTGGATATGCACAGGTAAAGTCATAAAAACATACAGTTACGTCTTAGTATTCAATCTATATCCAACAACTCGCTCTGATGACGATGAGAAAGTTTTCAAATCTCTTTTCGTGAGAAAAAAAAGGAAGTTGATTAAAGTGAGCTATGAAAACTTACCAGTTCTGACGCATTCTTCAGTTAAACAAATGTTCGGTTTCTGTTTCTCTGTGAACGAAAAGTTAAATAAAAAGAAAAGGGATGTTAGAGACAATACACAGGGGTAAAATGAAATTAAATGAATATTAGAAAATAATGCTTCTCACATATTGTTCATGTCATGAAATAAAGTTATTAAATGTGACGACATTAAGTAAATAAGTAACATCAGCTACAACAGTGGCAGTCTCACAAAAAACAATAAAAGAAAATTTCTCAGTTTTAATTAAAAAGTTTTTGGTGCTGATTTTAATAAAGTGGAATGCTTTGTGGCTGCATTATGGGAGTCTGGATTGGCTGTGGCTGTGTAATATAGTCTAGAATTTATACATCTTGTGTCACAATACTTGTGAATTGCTGTGAATTTAGATCAATTTTCATCTTAGCTTATTTGCATTCCCTCAATACATTTTTAAAATTTTGAAAAGCGTTAAATTTTTTGAAACTTGGAAAATCGTTAATTTTTTGACATTTTGAAAATTAGATAGATTTCAAATTTTTGAAAACCGTTAAAAACTTGAAACAATTTTAAATTGATAACATCTCAATCTAGTTGCCATTGACCTCAAAGCATTGCATATAATTGACAATGCGCCTTAAAGAATGCAAACTTCCAAACTATAGTCTTGGCTTTTGTACTAGTTTTCATAAGCTCGAGCAAACGAAAAGAGCAGTCAGAAGAAATTGAACGAGTCAAAAACTTTAATTTTTGTGATGCTGAGTGTCGCTTTAGCTACCGTAATACGTGAAGTTAAGGGTTAAAATAATGAAACAATACTCGAATATTTCTCGGTTTTCTCCCCAAAAAAGCATAAAATTTTATGAGCACCACAATTAATTATGAGAAAATGTATAACAGCTTAAAAGTTATTACGATTAATGAAGATGCTCATTATCCTTTATTTTTATTATATACGTACATTAAACTTGTATTCATGAATGTGTGACAACTTGCGGAAATAAGTCGAGGGATGGGACAATTACTTATTTTCCTCACTCAAAAAAAGAGATTTTTTTTGTCGTTCCTTTTTCAATGACCCTTAACGTGATCTTGCAAAAGGCATAGGCTGTATTTGTCGTAGAATGAAGGAAAATGGAAATTGTTTCATAATAGCTTTTGTTGTTCTACATTTTAAGCTGTTTTGTTTTGTCATGAATTTCATTTTCGGTTAATTTAATGAGCTTAAGCATAGTAAAGTGAAAAACTTTGAAGGTTTCTGTTCCAACAACCGCAAATATTTTCATAAAATTTACAGCCACAATAATCCTGATCAATGTCACGTGCAAATGATAAATTTGACTTAGACGCTGAATAATTTTCAATTGTTGTTTGTTGTTTGGTGTTTTGGGGTTGTTGTAAATGATTATTACAGTTAATTGCTTCTTTTGTGTGAAGTGGGGGCTTTTATGGACCGGAACTAAAATGTATGAGATGTCGGTAGTCGGCTACTCTAGCTTATCTACTGAAATGAATGGAACATCCGTGTTTGGGACTATACTTGGGCTTAGTCGTTCGAAAATTCAGTGTCAGAAATGTGATGTAATTGGCTTTTTTCTCGTTTCCTGAATATTTAGGGTAATATTTAAATAGTCTATCTTGTATAGTCTTAAAAAACGAACATTTTGATTTATAATATGTTTAATAAAACATTATAATTAAGCCAAAATTTCAAAAACAAACTCGATTTCTGACACTGAAAATTTGTTACTTAATCTGAATTTTTGGACAAAAATGCTTGTAATTTTATGAATAATGAGTTCTAAGGTACAAAAATTAGTCGTGCTTGTTCATTTTTCAATGTTCTACAGTGCAAAGTATTAAAATAAAGTCAAAAACTGGTTTAAAGTAGTTAAATTAATGATTTTTTGTAAAAACGTTAAGAAAATTTTGAATTTTTCCATACAATTTTTTCAGTGTTTACAACAACAAAAATATTCACAAAAATTCGAAAAAAATTAAAATTAATCGCTTAAATTTGTTAATTAATGAACAGGAATAGAACTAGAGGCTGTTTTTATGTTGCCTTTTAGTGTTTTGGTATTTAGATTATTTAACAGAAGTCGTTATTTAAAGTTTTGAGTGATTTTAGTAAATGGAACTTTTTTTTCGTCTAAGCCCACTTATAAATCCTGGCAAATATAGTTGGAATTTGCATGTCCTACAATGTCAACAATTTAGTGTTTTATAGGACAAGTGTCGGGATAGGCAAAGAAACCGCATTTAGGTACCGTAGTGGTAGGCAGTAATCTCAAAAAAAGAATGTAAGGATCCCACTTTAAAACTATATTCAGACCTTCAAAAATATTTCATATCTGCCTTAAATCCCACATTAATCCAACTGAATATCCTCAACTATATTTTCCTTCCATCCATAAATTAATTCCACATGGATGTTTTCAATCACGGTGAATTAAATGAAAACAGTTGCAGTGTCGATTTTAATTTATTTTGAGCTCTACGATTATCGATTTCGCATCTAATTAAAGCTCATCCACAATACTATATGCCAACCAATCAAACAATCAATTTATTGAACACACTCAAAAAAGCTGTAATTTACATAAATTGCGTATGCAATAATCACAGAATTTTATTTATTTATTTTTTTCGGTAGGGATTTTCACATACATACATTGTTGGACATGAGAGGATTGCGATTTCATTATAATGAAACAAAAATAGATTGATATATTCGCGGAATTTTTATTGTCTGCATTGGGATGCACGGCAGTCGCATATTAATTTACTGGGTGAGCTTTTAAAAATTTACTACTTTTATAAATCCTTTTTAGTTGGAAATGATCAGATAATATTTGTTTTTAGGCATGGAAATTATTGCGGTTTGTCTAATTTTCAATAGCTGGGAACTAAATTGTTGGTGACAGTTACACAATGGGGTTGATTGTTAGTGATGTGTCAAATAAAATACAGAACTAGGGTTTTCGAAGGAAATCAGGAGGAAGAGATTCAGATTTTGAAGCATAATCCGATCTAGGAACGATATCCGGTGGAGATACGGTACGTATGGCATGTATATACTAATGGTACGGTACAATGATACACCTGGTATGCCAAAGCATCTTTCCCGTAACAATCGTGCACCTATATCATACTGTATCTCGTCGTACCGTACAACCACCCTTAAAATTGTTGGATATTGTTGACTTTCCTCAAAAAACTTGGATTCTAGACATCAAATTGGAATGCATCCAATCAATTTGCATTCATATTTTTTTGGGTATATTTTTTATTCCTCATCATATGTGAATAATATTACATCATTTGAAATTAAGCTTGGTATTGTATGAACAAACTGATATGGCATAGAATTTCAATTACCATACAGCAAAATTGAACTTTTTTTGGAAGCATTTATAATTCAATAGATGACAAAATGTTCAAAAATATATCAATTTACTGATATTTATTTCCAAAAATCAATGCATAATTATATTTAGAATCTGAATGAGCATCAATATTACTAGAGCATCGACATATTATTTTCAATTCTCATTCAAGGAGAGATGCTGTTTGAATATATTTCAAGTCTGAATAGAAAGAAAACTGAATTATTTACTTGCCTTATTTAATTAATTATATTCTTAGAAGAAATGATGTGAAATTAAATGAGAAAATTTCAGATATGTGGGTGTATGTGCCACACACGCACTTACGTACACATATACTCGGAACATAATGAATGGCTGAGTTAATACACAAAGTTATAGGAAGAAAATTGCTAATTAATTGTTATTTGTCTCTAATACAATTCTCTATAGACTGTATAAGCATAGAAACAAGGAAGTATGTGAGCATAAGAAAAGAGAAGTCGTAAGTTTCATTAATTAGGCCCTAAAATTTACCATTGCTATTACCGATTTATTATGTTCCAGTGTCATCAGACTGAGCACTTCCGCAAGTTTTTTATAGTTGACATAAATTTAGGCATTGAATCCAAATTGTTCAGTCAGCAATCAAATCTCATATTTTGGTATGAAGTCTAACCATAAGTGCCTTACTCTCAAATTGCTAAATTAGCCTGCATATGACTTGATACATCAGATTTCACTCTTATCAACCTCATGCATATGCGTACATAAGATTGCGTGCGGAATTAAAAGTAATTCCATCCGATTAGTCTGGATTCATATGAAAATCCCCAGTTATTCAAGCTGATGCGTATACGCAACATATTGCTTCCTATTACACTAAGCTTTCATCTTTCCCCACATTTTTATTAATCATTATCACTCATCATTGTAAATATTATGTAAGTAATCATAGTCTTATCGCAGTAGATTTATCGAAGAGAGTAATTTTTTTCGTTGTGTCATGTGAGTGTGAATTAATGCTGCAATATCACGATCTCATTTATTTAAACGAGAGAAGTCAACAGTAGTATAATGTGCGTATGTTTATCCATAGCTATTATCATACCATGATATATGATGTGATATATCTTCACCCATGTACAGACTATAAACGGTAAAGCGCAAAAAAAAAAATAAATTCTAAATCAATATGACATGATATAATAATAATAAATCCTATAATTTTCTCCCTAGTCTGTGACTTGAGTGCGGTTTTCGCGTGATGGAAGAATTGTTTTGTAGGCTTTAAGTTTCCCGCACTTTTTATTTGTTTGTAAACAAAACAAATTTGTGTTCGAAAAGTATTTGAATTTAAAAATAACAAATTTTGCCATATTTACTACATTTTGTCATTGAAAAATGGCTCAATTGGGACTAATGGACATCTGTCTATAGATTGCAGCAATATAAAAGATTTAAAATCATAAAATAAAGTTAAAATTATAGAAATTTTAAAAATGTAAACAAAACATTTTCGAACATAGTTTTCCCGCCTTCAAAAAATGACCAAATATCGAAAAATATCAATTGATTCATTCATGAAAATCATAAAAGAACAATAAATAATAACACTAGAATCGTTTTGTTTTCCTTCACATTAAGCATGCGTTTCCTTCACATTCCAATCTGTCCATGAGAAAAAGTTAGGAAGAGGAGAAAATAAGATTAATTAATATGAGCATGAATGTGGAAATTGTAAGGAATTTTTGTGAGATTTTCTACCCAACTTCTGAGAAGAATTCCAGTTGTTCTTCCGACAAGATCTTCTTTTTTGTGTCGACTCAACGTAAAAAAGGAAGGAATTCTT
Source organism: Chironomus tepperi (assembly GCF_022539635.2). Lineage (NCBI taxonomy): Eukaryota > Metazoa > Arthropoda > Insecta > Diptera > Chironomidae > Chironomus > Chironomus tepperi. The sequence continues at coordinate 486,198 of NW_027226259.1, forward strand.
AACAAAACATTTTCCTAGGACAGAATAATGCTAGCAAAATGGGTGAAGAAATGGCAAGTAAATACCGCAAGAGGTTCAATTTACGTAAATTTTAAAAATAAGTATAGGAAATGAAAAATTCAATAGATTGCATTGCTATGAATGAATGCGACTCTATTGCTTCTACAGCATTCACACGGTATAAAGTAACTCGTGCCTGTATATATTCTTTGGAAAAATTTCAATTTTAATTCACGAGAGAAATATGGAACAAATCGTTCCTAGAAAACCGCATACTTTGATTTGATTAAGCAAACATGATTCATAAAGCTTATAACAGCTTAAAAGCTACTACAGCTGTTTTCTCATGAACAGAAAAAGTTTTTATTTCAAGAAATAAAGATTGAATTTATGAAGTAGAGTAAGATCAATGAAAATAGAAGAGGAATTGAAGTATTAAGCATATTTTCCTTTCAAACTGCCTCAATCTATCCATTTTTATTTCCATGTATTGAGTGTGTACTTATGTTAAAGAGCTATTTATGGCAATGGCAGGAAAATGTTATTTTTGTTCTCTTCTTTACCTTTTCTTCAAAGATTTATTCCTTACTCAAATATTGAATGAGAGTTTTATTCGCTTAAAGTGTGCGTACATACAGCCACGCATCAACAGTCATGAAATAGCAACAAGGGTAAAGTAGAGATAAAAATGCGAGTAAGTGAATGGAAATGAGTGGATGGATAAGATAAAACAAACTCGGTAGATGTATATACACAGACACAGACTCTATAAAAATTCAAAGGTACGTTCAGCACCAAAAGTTGAACAGTTGAAAAGTAAACATTAGAAATTCAATTTTGGAATTACATAAATAAATATATGGAAATGTTGTTTCTATCATCTCTAGGGCATCATTTCTTTAATGGATGTCCCCATTCCTTGGATATCATTGATGTCTTTGTTTGGGGCACACATTTTTGTGGGATGAATTAATTTTAGAGCTTTTTAAAAGCTCTTTTACTGGAAGAAACTGCTCTTAAGATTTGTTAGGTCTTATCTTCTACTAAGTTGCAGTGTCATGACAACTTCATTATCCAATTCGGATAACCTCAATGACTTTCAATGTCAAACTGCCTATAAATTCATGCTAAGTGAAAGCTCAGGCTGAGATAAAAACTTTCAATATTCAAATTGATTCTTAAACTTGATTCAAGCTTTTGAGATTGGGAATACTTCTGTGCTTGAAAGCTCAAAACATCAATTTACATTCCCTATTATTTATAGCAAGTAATAAAATCACCAAAAACTAACATGCTATATTTATTGCAGAAATAAATTAAAAGCTTCTTTTTACATCACTTGCATTAAGGCTTATCGCATATTTCAAATTATATCGCAAGAAAAATCGTGCTTATCATTGAATCTATGTTTGGCAGACTAATTCTGTTTAAGCCTTGAGCATTCTTCTTCTACCTACAGAAAAGCAAGAAGGAAAGAAAGCAATAAAATGAAGGCAAAAGTTCTGCCCATCGACATTGTGTTGAAAAGTGTGTGGGGTTGTTGTAACATGACGGTCAAACTTCTTTTCGCTGTTGTAACTGAATGGCCTCAAATTTTCTGGGTTGCTGCTTCAAATACCTGGCAATATCGCATTATTTTCCGACAATACAGTCTTCAACGATTCTTGAACAGATGTCGCATTTAGAACATACAGGAAGGTCAAATAGGACACTTAAGCCTAGCGTATTCCCCAAGGCACCGCTACGTCGCAGATTCAATAGCAAGACAAGAAGTTGCCCTGACAATAATCCAATGCATTGTGTCGCTTAGAACAAATTCCTCTTCAACCTAAGTTAGTTTATTGTCATCAGATGTCATCAAGCCATCACAACATCTATGCAGTGCTCTATCATTAACACAACGACCGACCAACCTTGGTCGTGTCGCTCGAATTCTTTAACTTCAAGTTTATTTGTATAAAAAGTGTAATAAATTTTTCAGCGTCACTTTTTGGCAACAAACTGGATCAAAATTAAAGATAAACAAAGTTTCAATCTTAAAGCTTTTTCACCAGTATAATATAAAAAGCATAGAAAAGTGGAGAATAATGTGAAGAAAATGAGAAAGTTTGTCTTCACGTTGGTAATCAATTGGCATAAGATGAAAGCAAATGAAATGCTATTCGGAATGTTTTCACATGAATTTTGAATGAGCAAAATGTTCTCAAGAGTTTGATTTTAAGTACGAGAAGTAAATAAGCATTGAGTGGATGAGTGCATAAAGGGAGCATGAGAATGTCTTAAATGTATCAAAAAGCGAAAATTGTATAGAGTTTGCTGTTTTATGTATGTTAGAAGGTTAAAATTCTCAGAAGGTTGTTGATCCTGAAATTGTCGTTTCTTCCTTATGAATTTTTCAACAGAAGTCTTTTCACATTTTTCCATTTGACGAGATAAATTTAATTTAATTTAGATAAACTTGAGCTTTTCTATTCGAAAATTATGAAACAATTTTAGCCACAAATTGCTTGGTATCTACACTAAGTGTCATTTTATACATCTCGAATACTATAAACAAAGTTATTTATTGCTCTAGAATTACTGAATGACATTTTGTGGGGGATTTCACAGAATACAACTAGGTGGGCAGGATTGGGAGCGTAGACTGCTAGATACTAAGTGTACTATCTGTTCAGATAACGAGTGGAATATTCAGCATTCCTAATCCACACAAGCTTTAGATCTTAGAGGTTAGGATCCATAATCAAATCGAACAATGACGCTTCTTCCCTACTATAGATCATATCCTTCTCATACCGCACCATACCCAGTGCAGAGTACGTCATAAGCAAACAATGCATTAAAGCTGAATCCCCAGAAGATTAAAAGAACTATTAAAGCATCAACAAAAAAGCATCATAATTCACCAACATTCCATATTCCTTAAAGAAATACAGCTTAAAATAAAATGAAGATGAAAAAAGCTCCAGCTCACAATGATCAAGCAAAAAAACAACACAGTATTGTATAAAAAAAATATGAGTCAATATGGATAGAAGACAGCAAGCTCATAAAAATGTATTTCATTTCACAGTCTTGTAATAGCTATCCATCCCCAGTATAAACATATATACTTTATTTTCTTTTTCTTCTCTCAATTCGACAGAAGAGCGAAATCATCATCATCGTAAGAATATTGAAGTAACTGACTAAACTCAACTCGATTCACATTTGAACATTCTTTTGAGGATATAAGGTTTTGGAATGAAGTGCTGTTGTGTCTTTAAGACGCATTTTTGTCTGACTTCTGACTTAATTTCGAATTTTTCGAACATAATTTCGAAGTTTCGAAATTAAATGACAAAAGTCTTGGTTAAAAGCCTTAACATCCATTTTTGTAAAACTATACTTATTGGATGTCATTTTCAAAGCCATAAGCTCGTACGCAACAGACAGATCTCTAAAAATTGCGCTAAAATCGAATAGATATTCAAACCTTTTTTACATCATACACTTTAATACAATCCATTAAATATTCAGGACATGAAAAACATGTGAGGAAGAGAGCAATGTACATGTAAAATAGTGAAAAAAAAAGGATAGAGAAGTACATACCTATTCTATCGGGATTGCAGGGATAAATTCCACTCATATGTATGATAAATGCGCCAATTGCAATTCCAAATATAATCAAACAGATGGCAACGATGAGCAACCGAATTCTTGTGCTACGCTCGATACGAGTCGATGATGATAATTTCAATAAATTAAATTTATATTTCCCATTGTTATTAGCTTTAAATATTTTGCCATTATCACCCGCTTTTATACTGTTACCAATCGATGATGACAGCACATTACTACTTGTACTGATCGCATTCGTTTGTGATCGATTACTATTTGTGCTACTATTCTTTACATTATTACGCTGTAATGTTGTTATAGTTTGCATGGAATTCGGATAATCCAAATTGACGACGACTTGTGATTTATTTGTTGTATTTGTGGGCGATGTTGATATTGGCGATATGGAATTTCGTAGCGATGTAGCAGCGGCATGTTGCGGACTTGTGAGATTTGCATTTACTGTTGATGCCGTCGTAACTATTGTTGCTGTCGGATTATTTATGATGTTGGAATGTGGTTGCGGCTGCTGTTGATTTACATCCAGTAGTAATATTGTTGATGTATCACGATTGAGGGTCTGCTGCTGCTGTTCTTGTTCCAATAAGGCAGCATCTGATGATGATTCATAATCCATTATTATTGATTCAGCACTCGGCGGTAAGTGAATGTAACCATTGTTTAATTTTACTGTAGCTTTATTCAAATTGTGCCATGTGACATTGTTGCCACAATCTGTGAGCATAATTTGAAAAAAGTGTCAGCACAAAAACGAATTTTGCTTTTTCTGCCTCGTTCTGTTCTTCTTTTTTTACTTTGTTTTATATCCAACACACAAAAAAATATATATTTTTTCTTATCTTTCTACGTGCGTGCGTGGTTTTTTCTATGTGAATGACTCTGATTTAATTTCTAATATCCTTTTTTCAGTACGTTTGTGAACGTATTTGATGATGATGACGATAATGTTGATGAGTTGGATGATATTGTCGGTCTCATAACATTTAAACACATTTGCTGGCAATTTGCTAACACATTGAGTTACAAAATAATTTTATTTTTTTTCTTCTTGTATTCTATCTAATCGTACACAATTCACACAATGAACGCAAAAGGAAAGGGAAAGTTGTAGCTAGTGTTTCATAAATTGTTGGTTTTGTATGCTTTATGCTTTATATTATATATTTTTTCACTTTGCACAAGTATCACGCAATATGTTACTAAAACAAGAACTGCATAAATGTGAGGATGATTGTCAGGGTTGGAAATGAACTTTTCATCTATCCATCATCATTAATGTCATGGATGTAAACAAAAATTTGATAAATTGCTTGAATCTTTTAGTAATTAAATCAAATTTCGGTTAATATTCCATAACCTCAATGTGTTTGAATATTTGTCTAACCCTGGATCCTTCCTCTTTTGTTTTATTTGTCTTCTTTCTTTCTTCTATGCATGAAGACAAATGGCGTAAAAGTAAGTTCGTAAGTGAGACGAAAAACAAATGTAAAAACTTTTCTGTTTCTATGTCGGTTTTTCCTTCTCGCATTCAATTTTTTATCACACTTTGCCTAAACTTTCTTCTTTTTTTCTTGCTTTCTCTTTTATTTCATCCACTTCGTCACATAATCTGATGTTTTTAGTTCTCACTGAACTTAATATGTAGTTACAATATTCTTGTAAGAAGTATTCTTTTTATAAAAACATAAAAATGAATAAATTTCCGTCTTTTTTGACTGACTACTTTGTTAACTTTTTGTTTCTCGTTCTACACTTTTTTTGATTTGTTTTTATGTCACTAATTTAGTTTATCCTTTTGAGCACTAATACAGATTTAACTTATGTTCTCTTTGTTGTATAACAACATCCAGTTGGCTTGAGTTTTATAATGTCTTTGAACGGAACAGACTAAAATGTAAGAAAATTAAAGACGATTATTTTTAACAATTTTAAGCGATTTTGAGTTGAAAAATGGTTGCTCCGTTTTTGTGATTGTGGATTGCAAATTGTGTAGTTGTTTAACTAATGGTAGTTTAATTAAAACGAGTTCCTTAAGGATTATTATATAAATGAGATGTTTATTCTTCGGAGTTCAAAAACAGACTGAACTTTTGTATCAAAAGGGATTTTCAACTATGTACAATAAATAATATTCAAATCTCAAATGAACGTTATAACAACATAGCTTTTGAAATATTCAAAAATCAGTTTAATCAGCTTAAAATTGGTTTATAACAGTACCGTACGAACTCTTTCCTTTAACATCCTTCTACAGCAAGTCATAATTGCACATAAATCCCCTAATTATAGCACAAACTTAACAACCATCAACATCAATGGGAAATTCATAAGTGGACTTGAACGACACCAGCTATACGAATCTCATTTATGCAATTTCGAGACTCATTAGTATACATATGCAATAATTAGACAGCAGTAGAGCATTCGTGATGATAGAATGCGAGAGAGAGACATCACAGAAAAAGAAAATCATCTAATGACGTGTCATTTATAATTAGCATAAAGAAGTTTATTTTTGCACTTGCAAATGCAGACACTTGAACAAAATTGCATGTGCAATAATGTGAAGCATAGAGAGATGTGCAAGTTTTAAGGGATTATTTATGGTTTTCAGACAGAGAGTGTGGCTGGCAATTGAATTTGACATTTCAAATGAATTAAATGCGATTAAGTTTTTATAAAAAATTCATTTTGAGGGAAATGCTTTGTATTATATTCCTGTGGCTTGATATATCTCAGTGAGGTGAAATTTTCCAGGCTTGTGAGGAAATTGGATTTCATTTTATCTAGTTTGGGTCATTCACTTATTCACGTTACGGTGTGTGGGAGGTGGCATAATAAAATGAAGCAAAAAGTAGGCGATAGGTATGGAATCTTATGCTCATACTAAAGCGTTCTGAATCTAACAACATCCAGTCGTCTTCAAGTTCTGCTTAAAATCCAATTTCGTTTAAATAACTTCTGAGAATCACAGCTTGCTTTAATTCTATATAAACAAATATTACATTAGATTCCTTAGCATTAACATAAACTTTCATGGAAGTGATTATGCAGCTGTAATCTCAAATTTCCCGAAAATTGTTCTGAGTGAATAAATGTTTATATCAAAATTACCTCAATTTATTTTACCTACTCAAATATTTAATGATCAAACTTGGTAATTTTCCCATTTTTCCTCCTTCTGCTTCGACTGGCTTCAAATAATCATGAAACTCTTGACTCTGTGCATTTAAATGAAAAATGCATGCTTAATTTATGATAAAATTTCATGGGACAAGGCAAATTCATTTATTTCCTTTTTTATGCTGTTTAACTTTATTGTTCTCAATTTTTTACACATCATGACATTTTAAGGGTTAAGCACGCGCTTCCATTTAAATAAATATGCAGGTAAAATAATGAATACAAAATTGTGGGGCATCTAAAGTCAAAAGGACAAGCATAAGCCGGGTTGACAATAATTTTGTTTGACTTTAATATTTTATGGTTGGGGATGGCTGTTTGACTTTAGCAATAAATCTCATGAAATCTCGTCTATCAATGTATTTGAGAATCTAGATTTTAGGTTCAATGAGTCCAAGATATTCATTAACTTAATTTTAGATCATTGTCACAACAACCTAAAGCATTCTTTAATTCATCAAGTCCTCCACATCATTCACATCTCCGTTCATTAACTACAATGTAGAGACGAATGTAAATATTGGCACAATCATTGATCATGCTCGAGGCAGCATTCAATCAAATGAATTAAAATCTTTTTTTATTATTATTATTGGGTCAATGGTCAATTTTGGATATTAAAATATTTTGCAATTTACAAAGGGACATTTCCTAGTAATGTCCAGCTTCAAATGGGTCAGGAAAATGCGTTATTGGGAAGTTCTTGAGCTATGTGACATGATTATAGAGCTTGGATGTTGACAATTGAAATTAAGGGCAGAAGAAATTAACGGTCATTCAGAATTTAAAAAGTAACGGAAGTTCAAAATTCAAAAGTGAAGTTCAATTTTCAATTTCGAGGATTTTGGCGCGAACTATTTAGTATGAAACGAGGAATTTTTGCAAAAAAAATCATTTCAGTTTGAACAATCAAGGAGGAAACATCAGAAGGGAAAAATAAAGGCTAATCTTAAGGTAAATAACATTAATAATTCATAACCGGCATATTGACATCACTTAAGAACATTCCCAAAATCTAAATGTCCGCATGACTCAATTATTAAAAATTTAATTTTGCTGCTGTCAATTCCGATGATTAAATTCGCCCTTTAATATTTTATAAAACTGGTACAAGTTCAAATTGAAAAAAAAAAAAATCTCTAGACTCGGATGAGAAGAAAAAAATTGAAAATATGCTAAAATTTATCCGCATCCAGCAAGTTTTCAACTTTCTTTTTCAGTTCAATGAAATATTTTTTTTCGTCTTTCAATGAGAATCATTTCCTAGGAAAAGGGAAGGAAAAAAAGGAACGATGGAAAACGATTTAAGTGCTTTAAGTTATTTTTTACATAAAATTTCATCTCACACAAAAGCTCTTTCGTGCATAACTTCAGGAGATTGATAGTACACTAGAGATCAAGCATAAAACGTAAAAGTGTCAATCACATTTGAGAAAAAGTTGAAGTAATTCTCCTTGTTACTGCTGGTTGTATTTGGCATTTAAACATTCAGAATGAAATGAATTGAAAGGAAGGCAAGGCAAGAAGAAGGAGCAGAAAAAATGGCTTTTCGGAAAGTTTTCTGTTGCTTTTTTTAGGAATAAAAAAATATCATCTAAATCTCATCGATTATTTTTGCACAAATAACAAATCTTTCATACATAAAAACACATTTGGAGGAACACATCCATCCACACACCCCATATACATATATACATAGAATAAAGTCAATCAATTTTCAATTCACGTACACCTTCATCATTTCAATTTTTTTTTTCTTGTCGAAGAGAATACAAACTCGTGCATGGGAAATTTATAGTCTATACACAATGAATGAGCCAATATAGATAGCTAAGAAAAGGAAGTGAGGATGAAAGTTTTTGAATATTTTAATTTTTACAGCGCAATTGGGTTACTTTGACTAAGTAGGCTTGGTATTGAAGGAGAAATAACATTGCATGGCCTACTTTATAATATATCGGGATGAGTTCGAAACTCAGTAGGCCATTGCAAACCGGTTTAAAGCCTAATCAAATCGAGCTGTTCCTGTATCACATATTTAGCGTCGGATGCCATCCAACATCAATTCCTGCCATTAAAACATCAATTCCTCAACATCCAGTTTCCAACATTCAAATCATATTGAAGCAGTTCTCATCTTGAACACGCTTCCCAAAAGACATGATGTCAAACACTGTCACGTTATTATACACGTTAATTCATAAAATATGTTGGATATAAAATATGTGAGCTATTCAGTTTTGGTGCGAAAACAATTTTTTTGAAGATTTGAGAAATAAAAGAATGAAAATCAGTGTCAGACATTCTTCATGCTCGCTCTTTTCATTTATTTCTATACATATATAGGAGAGACATGACACGAGATATGCTAGAATTAATAGGAAAGAATAAAATGATGACGATGATGATGATGACGGCATGTCTCGAATTTATATAGGAAGTGACATAAAAATAAAAAGGAGGCTAGAGTTGGAAACCAAAACTGTAATTTGGATAGGAATTTTAAGAATCGAGTTACGCCTTAAGTGAGGCATGGAAATTCTATGCCAAATCAAAAAATTCAGTTTGTCTTAAATTAAATGAGAGATGCCTTTCCATGCCTGATATTTTCACATCTGGAAAAATGTATATATTTATGTAGGCATAAAAGAATTTTCTTTGTTACTTTATTCAAATTTCCACACAGCATAAAAGTAAGGCATAAAAAGACAGAGTGGAATTTTTTCATCTTCAAAAAAATTTCTTTTATTCTCCTTTTGTTTCCGAGTATTTAAAATTCCACACCAAATAGACTTGAAGAGGAAATAAGTTCGACAGTGACTGTACTGAAGTCTATTAAGCTTCATGCGAAAGGGAAATAAAGAAGCTGAAGGAAATTACGACCTTTATTTTTATTTAGAACGTAGAAAGTAAAAAGAAAAAATGTTGAGGAAAGGCACAAGGAAACAAGCTTTTCTATTTTTGGTGCTACCTTGTTTCAGTAAGTAGACTTGGATGTTCAGTTTGGGTGAGATACTGAATGACGATAATCCAAATAATGTTATCCGACTGAAGTGGCTTGATGGCTCGGTAGTTTAGTGATTTGGGAACTACAAATTTGCAATGCTAATTCAAATGTCATGGGTTCGAATCTCAACTTGTCAACTAATTGTGCTCTGAATCCTAGTTGCTGAGAAAAGAATATTACAATCTCTAGTATTGGGTATTAGAGGTTGATTTTGAAGGGATGGAACAACAGATCGTAAATACTGCAACATCGATAGTCAGACGGACTGTTTAGTTAAAACCAAGGTCGTCCACTTGTCAGGTGGTTCTTACCAGCAATGACTACTATATCTACTAAACGAATGGTGTTTGGTTCTAATTGAACTGTTTCCAAGATCGCAGCAATCTTTGAACCAGAGTACCGTCGAAACAAAACATTGCTAAAAGCTTCCAGAACATCCAATAATTTACACCTAATGCCTCCCTTACTTGCCTTATTTTTGACTATGAAGCAAAAAAACAAAAGAAGTCATATACTTTTCACAGCACACGCTTGAAACATTTACTGTAAAGTGAATGGAAGAAATGGAGCAAGGTCTCTTCTACTGTTTAAATTTCCGTAAACGAACTTTATGTTGCTCGATGGCAGAAAATAATATTTTACAATGTTGTACAAAATTTTTATTCATTTTCTCACTCACTCACTCACTTTACTGTGTTGTGTAGTAATGAAATTATATTCAACTTCCGTCCTTGATCTATGTCAAAATAAAAATATATGAAACGAGAATTTTTTAAGGAAGAAAAAAATTTCCTTTTTAGTTCATGCTTGATGGTTCTATTAAATTTTACAAGTTGTCGTCGTTTTTTAGATATTGAGGACGGTTTATATGAGGAACGACTTCCTCGTTTATTGTAATTATGTGTCAAATAAATATCTTATTAAATCGTTTTTACGTCAGATTAATGCCATTGACAGAGGATAAAAATACGTCAGTAAAATATCAAGTTTCAAGTTATTTTTTTATAAGGATCGAAATATTTTTAGGCATCATCCGACTCGCTGTTTGCTGTAGATTCAAATTATGCCAGAACTATTTTAATTTCATCGCTACATGAGCAAAATTCCACTGCAAAGTGAAAAATATCTCACATTTCTTTGATGCCTTTCAATGATGAGGAGGTCCATTGTTTGAATAATTGTATTAATCTACAAAAACCATGTTTGAATTTTAAATTTAAAATTTCCGTTACAAAAAAGTGTTAAAATTGAAGTTATTGAAACTAAGGACCCCGAAGTAGATAATAAATTTAACTCAAAATTTATATTAATACAACAATAAGCTTCAGATAAGAATGTGATACACTTTAATACTGAGATTTGAGATCATAAATAAACTTTTTTCTCATAAATTCTGTGAAAGGCACAAGAAGAGTGGAAAGGAAGAGGAAAATTCAATAAAGTCGAGGAGAGAAAGCTTTAATACAACAACAAAAGCATCTAAAATGCTCAGCTCTGCTTGAAACTTGAACACATATACATAGTAAGTGTACAATAGGAATAAAGAATAGAAAATATTAAATTCCTTTCCATTCAATTTCTTAGAAAGATGACTTGAGGCAAAAAGTACAATAACAATGAATGTTTTTCTCCGAAAAGTTAGTAAGAAGTTGGGTCAATATAGCGCACTTATCCAGTCAATAAATTCATAAATTTTATAGCTTCAAGTCAAAATGTACATTATAGCTCTTCCCACCCATAGCACTTTGGTAAAATTGAAAAATAAATTGCTAGAAATAAAAAAATACAAGAAATAGAGAAATAACTTAATCCTAGAGCGATGGATGGACATTAGGGATTAAATTAAATACGTATACGGTCAAAAAGATCAACAAATCAGGGTTTTTATATGCCTGAACCCTTTCGTCCTCCCACTGTCTCAATCTCCATATAAAAACAGCATCAACTCACAGCAGTGAATTGAAAAAGGCAGCAGTTGCTTGTAGGAACAAAAAAAAAATGGTAAACGAAAACACATTTTTTCGATTTTCTTTACGGAGGAATGAAGAAGAGCTTTATCAGGAGGGAGAAATTTACTTGAATGAATAAAAAATGCATGAAGGTTTAAAGGAATATTTTAGGTCTAAACCCTTTCTGTTGGTAGCATCGACAAATATCTTTACATTCTATACTGAGTAAAATATACAAGGCACAAAAAAAGAGATGGAAGGGAAATCAAATTGAATTGAAAGCTACCCGACCTGCACATGATGGAATATCGTCCACACAGTCAGTATAGATCGAATTATCCAGCAACTTAGAAGCTATAGTTAAGTGCTTATGTCTGTATGTCCATCATTTCAACATGTTTTGCCCGGGAAACTGACAAAAAACAGCCTGAATACATTTGTCTGTTTACGACTTTGCTCAGTTTTCTTGCTCATTGCCAGCCTCGTCGGATCATGATGATATTTTAGCAGCAAACATCTTGACTCTGATTCTTCTAGACGTAGAATGAGAAAATAGAAAGAGACAGAGAGTCTTGCCTCATTCAATCTCTTCCACTTACCAAAACCATCAAGTTTTGTGTGGAATTTATGTTGCTTGAAAACTGCCATGACCATATTCATCTTTTGTTGCCATTATTGTTGTTGCCTTTTGGTTCTTTAGGACATTTTGCAGAAGTTCAAATATTTGGTTCAATGAGCAAATGTCAACATGGGTGTAGAATATACAAAATATAATAAAAAATTCAAGAGAAGAGCTACGGAAAAAAATTGAGAGACGAAATCATTTTTGTGCATCATTGAAGCAGATTATGAATGTAAATTGGATTGAATTTTTGACGTACATGATGAAAATTTTACATCGAAAAATTAAGCAAACAAATCAGCAGTGAATAATTTATTGATATTAAGATGCATCTTTTAATTGTTCGACAAACATTTCTGATTTTATTTTGGATGTAGATATGAAGCTATAAATGGGGACTCATCCGATTGTGACGTTTATTGACGGATATAACCGGCATTTTGTCAAGTTTCGTATCAATCTTATAGGCAGCGAAAAAGTATCAGTGGCGTAGTGGTTAGAGTGTCGGCCTAACACTCTAACGATCCGGGTTCGATCCCAGGGAAAGTCTAGTCGGATTTTGATGCTTTTCGCTGTTTCCAGTCACACTAAGTCGGTTTGTGTATTCGCGACATACACATTGTGGATAGAATTATTGCATTGGTATACCCTGGGTCATGCATCTGTGCAGAATTTGAAAAAAAGGATCATCCTTCAAAATTTTAGAGGTAAGAACATGCGATTGGGTTCAATTCCCACTAGAAACAAAGGGATGGTAACAAAATCAACTTAAGACATTAACTGACAATACCACACAGATAACTTAGGGGTTGCTCAGTGAAAGCCACCCACCTCCCACTAAAAGCCTTACGTCATAAGTGAACGACATCGTAGAGACATGCAAAAAGTGATCCCGAATAGCACAAACCGAATTCAGCACCACCAAGTCAGAGTCATTCCAACCTATAGCCAGATTTTGGATCAATTAACCAACTTATGTTCTTTTGGTGGACGACCGCAATTGGCGAATGACACCCATAAAGCCATAAAATAATAAAAGGTCATTTATTGATAATTTTCAATTTATTCCGTATCGAATGAAATTAATTTTTAATTCTATTTTAGCAATAAATGGTAACTGATATAATCAATGTTTATTCAACTATGGTGTTGAACTTCATAATAAAATAATATAGATGAAAAACTCTATCATCCAATTATATTCATGATTAATTTTTGATGTGAACATAAATAGGATATTAAAGCTGAAAATCACAGCTTATTGCCAGCCAGCCAACACAAAAAAATTATTCAAAAATTGAGCAATCTAAAGTCATCATAACTTTGTATGCTAAATATCATTAATTATTCACAAGTGCTCACTCAATTAAAAGTGTGTGCTAATCACTCTATTTTGCTGATTATTGTTTAAAATGTTCGAGAGTCATCATGATAAATACATTTTAATGCTGCTGAAGTGTGAATTTTCACGTGAAAGATGTGATTATCGTTCATCATATTTTCACTCATTCATTGTGCATTTAAATGCAAATTAATTTTGCATGCTTCTGATGCAATTCAACAGACTGCAAAATTGGAACAAGTTGTTGAGCACGTTCTATTAAGGTTTTTATTTTCAGCTTCAAGTCTGCATTTGATAAAATGTTCTGTATTTCAAAAGATTCTATAGCACTGGATCTAGATTATACTGAGGGATATTGAACTTTAGATGTTGCAACACATAAATTGCACATAACAGCTTGATACAGTAAAGTCTATCCATCATGATAGCAGTGAGATCTTTATTGCCAGATTGCCAATTCCGAGAGAGAGAGCAATAATGACAAGGAAGCTGCGAAACAAGGAAAAGGCACATCAACACAATTCTACAAAAGATGAGCAGTCATGAGGTTAAAGATGTCATTTAAATGAATATAATGATAATATCATATACATCATCTCCTTCTCTTTGTCAAACTTTCTGTTCTCTCAATTCATCCATTTACCATTTATAATGAAATTAATTATGCAAAATTTTGTTTTGTGTGTAATTCATATCTGACAGAAAAAGATCTCATTCACTTGCTTTTTGTTCTGACAGATACAAAGATATAGATTGTGGGGTATTAACATTTCCGCACTCATTCTTTTCCACCCACGGGTATATGGTTACATCCTTTGAGACACACAACAACAGTATTGGAAACATTCAGAGATGAAGATGAAAGGAACTATGATGGATATATATCTATGCTGGCATTTTATGATAGTTTCTATTGCATGACTATACTCAAACCACACGATATTTCGTTCAGCTATCAATATCAGTTATAGACGGAACTACACATAAATATTGCATTAGGATCTGCTGAATGTTAATGCTGATGATGATGATAAAGAGCCCAACTCAGATGATGTTAATGCCTTTTTTGCTTAACAAATTCACATGAATGAAACGAAGAAAAGGGAAGAGAATAAAAAACAGCTACAATGAGTTGATGAAGAAGAGCTTGAGTATTCTGCCGCCCTCATAATTAGCATTTTTTTTTTTGCTAATTTTCCTATCCGTTACTTGCAATTAAAAAGAAAAGAAATTCTTTATAAACACAAGAAACGTTGAAGAAGATGAATAAAACAACAAAGATAATAATGATGATAATAAGTAGCTCGAGAAATGAATAATAAATTTTCTTTTGTATGATTCTTAAAGACCATGACTAGCGACATAGAAATGAGTTTAAGGAGAATTGTTTGTCGTACTTTTTCCTGATGCTTATTTAAATTGTGAATTTATTTTCGACTTTAGTGAAACTTTTGAAGATTTGAATTTTCAATGGAATTGTCTTATGAATGACGTAAGGTTTTGTAAAGTAAAATATGCTTTATATCTAGGTAGGAACGAATATGTAAATTATACGGATCAAAGCAATAATGAAAGATGAAAATTTAAGTCCTTTCTGAACCTTTAATTAACGCTCTCCATATTGAATACATACGTTTGAGCTGTTAACTAGCGAAATATCGACGACATGATAAGAAATCGTGTCCAGGAAGACTAAAAGTTTAAGAAAACAGGAAAATTTCAGATTGTAAACAAAGATTTGAATTTTTGAATTTTAAGCATTTTTGGAAGAGCATTTAGATACTTTAGATACCAACCCTGCATCCAGCTTAACTCCTTCGCAAACATTCATCACCAAAATGCGTCGCAAATTTATTTACCCCAAATTCATCAACTCTTTGAATAATTTTTCATCATTTAATAAGAATTTCTATTTCCTCCCACTCCGTCATCAAACAAATCAAGGCTTGGGAAAAATCCCATCCACGTTAATGAGGCTTTCTAATTTAATAAAATGTTCTACATAGAAAAAAATATTTTTCGTAAAAATTCAATAAAAACAAGGAAAATTTTTAATAAATTTCCTCAACAATCAATCAATACTTGAGGGTTGTTTGCGATGAAAACCTTAAACTTTTTTTTTATCAATTTTGGAGACTTCAAATATTTTACTTGATGATAATTAAGGAATGAGAGTGAGAAGTAAAGAGATACGTTTATCTGTGATGTTTATGGTTTAAGTAGGAGGATGAAGGGATGTGGACAGCGGCAGTTGGGGAGCAGGGGAATAGCTTGATATCATTCAAAAATTCATGATGACGTTTTTGACATTCGATATCTTACTTGACACTGAAGTATTGGAAATTTGATCAATTATCAATCCCTGATCTCTTGTTCCCATGTTAGTCATGCTCCTTAATCGAAGCTGCTATGTACTTGCTTGATGAATGAAATTCAAAAAATAGATAATTTAATGATAAAAATATCAAAGAATGCCATGACATCATTCAAGAAGAACCGTCTTTTGAAGTTATTGAAAAAAATTAATCCCTGCTTTTCGGGTCATTTATAGAAATTTAAGATTCTCAGAAAAGAAATACTCAATAGGCATTAAATTTTACAGAAGTCCCTTGAAGATGTAAGCAAAAAGTATAAATGCTCTTTTTTCTTGATAACATTCCGTTCCTCTCGAGATTTTCTAAGTCAATAAAGATTTTTTTCTTGAAAATTATTAACTTTTTTATTGATTCAAGAAAATTTTTTCTTGTAGGCTTAAGGCTGCTTAAGATTTTCAAAGAATTTTCCGAATATGAAGAAAAAAAGTTGAAAATTTTCCACAATTTTCTATTTCAATTTCATTTGTGAGGAATTTATTGAAAGATTCAAAAGATATTTTTAAAGCCTCAAGGAAAGGCATCCTTAAAATGAGAACAGCGCTGACATAAATATACATTTCAATGGCTTTTCTAAATATTTTCCTTAATATTAGATTTCTAATTTGTTGGGTGAAAGCCCTTAAGATCAAATTTCCTTAAAATCGAATCATTTTGCATAATTAAACGGAAGGAAACTTAGTTCCTATTTATGTTTATGAATAAATAATTAAGAAAGGAACAGCAAAAAGTTTTTAAGCGGCGAAAGTAAAAACACACAAAAATATCAGATTTTGTGTCAAAAATATCCAATTAGACTTCACCAAAAATGTTTACCAATGGAAATAAATTGTATTTGACTGAAAGTTACGCATTTAATGGCAGAATAAACAAATAAATTCCACTTTGCAAATAATTAAATTTATTTTCCCCCCTCAAAAAAAGTTTTGTTTTTTTGTTGCCCCATGAAAAATGTTTGCCATATTTTCATCAAATTTTCTTTTTTTGCTTCCAGTCAGAAACATGCCTTTTTGTGTGACTTGGAAGAAAATGTTGTCCTTTTTGAATTCACTTTTTTGTGTCATCAATGACATGGCAGAGTAGATTTAAATTATCGATTTTGAATTGGAATTTTGATGTTTTATATTCAGGGTGTCAAACTATGTAGTGATTTATAAATATTTCCCTTTGACATGACAAATTAGCTATAATTTAAGTGACGGATGTCCACAAATTCATTAAAAGAGTGGTTTGTGTCTAAATAAGTCAAATTATTTTAGAATTATTTTTTAAAAATATAACGAACTTTGTGAATTTGAAAATTTGTGCTTAGTTTTCCACCCCGTTTTCACTTATATTGTTGTAACGTGGAAAAAAAGAACAGATTTTGAAAAATCCTTGAAATAAAATTAATTAGAGTTTGAAACAAAGTTTGGAGTATTTAGTTTAAGAGAACTCGCTTAGTTATATTTAAATCGTGTTTGAAAAACTCCAAAATCGGACGAAATTTGGTTAAATTCAGAAATATAAACAAATAATTTTTGGGAAGTATCAAATCCCTCCATCCACATCCCCAACCCTGATTAAAACATAATGACAAGCAAAAAATATTTCTTTTTGGTCATTTCGTCACGAACAATATCCTTTAGAAATTAGCAGAATGAAATAGAAAAAAAGGATAAAAAGTATAACATTGTACGCATATACACGTACTTGTTCCATATTAATTATTTAATTAGTAAGACTTTTTCTTCAATTTCCTTTCAACATTTTTTATTGCCTTCAATGTAATTGTATATTTATACTTCCCGAGCTTCGGAAAAACTTAATTAATTTACTTTATAAATGAATACAGCTTCCAGGAGATGATAACATTTTTTTGAAAATTCATACATAGACACTGTGTGGACGGAAACATTGATTTATAATAAAAGGAAATAGAATCCGAATCTTAACAAAAAAATCTCAATTTCCTTCAATTGCAAAATTATCTCATCTACATTTCATCTTTGATCGACCACAAATTGCTCGGAACAAACAAGGGTTTTCAATCCTAGGCACCTACCTATTTCTATAAAGCAATGAAGAACGAAAGTTTCTCTTTTTCTATTCTTTGTAGCTTCAGAATAAAAAAAAACTTTTTTCTTCTCATTTTTGTGGCTGTTTTCGGCCCGTATAAACGAATATAAAAAAAGAGGAGATGAATAAAAATTCCATGGAAACGTTGAAACAATTGAAAGCAATTTGTGGATCATGTTTCAAGTTGAAAGCAATTTGTACACAATTTCCTCCCTTTTGCCGTAAAGTTAAAATTCAATTTTTTTCCTCTCTTGTTCTGCTTTTATCAACAAAGTGTTCAGGTTAAATGGATTACGAGTGCTGCGTGCTGGAAGAATTTCGTAATTTTTGGAATCCAGAATGTTGTAACGTTCATTTGTAATTCAAATTCTATATATATTTTACATAGTTGAGAACCCCTTTTCTAACAAAATGTTAGTTTGTTTCGAATCACTGAAGAATAAACATCGTTGTTAATAATTAAGGCCGTAAGGCATATTTTGATAAGCAAGGTTATAAAACAGAAGGTAAGTGTGATCCATAATAGAGATTTCTGTCAAAAATTAAACAAATTAAAGCTTCCAAATTGATAAACACTAAAATTGGCGAATACTCAACTTTTCATTGATAGACTTTGCTTAATTGGAAAGTGTGAGTATAATAAGCATAAAAAGCTATAATTATCATCTTTTAACGTAGCTCCAAACAATCTGATAAAAACTTTTCGAGATTTCTTTTGTTTTTCATTCTTATTTGTTTTTAGCGCTATAAAATTTTAATAAAGCAGTAAATAATTGGATAATAATTAAGTAATCAGACAAGATTCATCTCGCAAAATTCAATTTCCACTTTAAACCACTTTTGTTAATTAATTTTTCACTCTCGATTTTATAGGAACAAAAAAAAAAGTATTATTTTTTTATATCTTCATAAAAACTGCCTCTCCAATGTGCCGCTGTTGCTGTCATTTTTACAATAATGAAAATTGAAATACAGAAATGAGAAAGGAAGCAGAGATGGAAGTTAATCCCATTTTAATTAATCGGGCCGCACAGAGTTTATAAAAAAGACATTGAAATTGAATTAATTAATTAGAGAACTTTTGTTCAAATACTTTTGAGGAACTTGAAGGAACCGCACCAAAAAAACTCGGCGTTTTTGATGTGGATTTAAATTTTTTTTGAAAAGGTTCCTTTTATTAAAAGCTAATGCTTAAATACTTTTGTCGGATGTTTTGGCGGTAGTTCAAGGAGATTTTGTAAAGTTTTTGGCAGTTCCTCAAAATGATCTGGATTCTTGGACTTATTTTGATTAAGAGAATTTTCTCGATGTTTTCTAAAACACACAGCCTCAAGAATTTTCAAAAGAAACAACATCTGTCGAATTTCCATCGATTAAGTTTGACTGCTGTAATGTCATGAGCATTGTACGAATCCTTGTCATATCGACAGCACTGAATTGTAAAGATTAAAGATTGACCTCCTTTGGGAATTGAACCCACGTCTTTCACAAGAACTAAAGTTTCAGATTTTCCGTCTGTTACCTAACCACACGACCACAAAAGCCTTCTTTTTGCACTGACAGATCAACCTACATATGCCTCGATACACAAGATTTCATTCTGCTCCGACACCACAACTGACAATCCATCAATCAGAAATTCAACCAAAAAAATCAGCAATATTCCTCACTTTGTTCCTTGATTTATCTCTCAAAATACACAATTTGCAATCCACTATCACAAAAATAGTCAAAAAGCGCCAAAGGAATTCCAACAAAAAAATTTCCACGTTTTTCCTTGAAACTTTAATTTCACCACAAAAACCACACTTTACTTTGCTTATCTCCAAACAAATTTATTGCCCGCCTTGAATTCTATTCAAGCTTTTATATTTTTTTCTCTATAACTTAATGTCCTTTACTTTTGGTTTGTTATCCGCACGATGCTCACCGAACGACTGAAGGGATATCGAGATTTTCATCTCAATTTATAAGGAAAATTTTCAGTGAGAATGAAAAGCTCTCACTAGAATTTCCTCGCTCAGAGAGTAAACAATTTCCCACGGAAGGGAAAATTATGAGAATGAAGCAAGAAATAAATAGTAACTGAAATTTTTATGAAGATACGGAGTAAAAAAATGTGTGTCGATTGTTATTAGGATCGTAAACGCCAAAGCAGTAACCGAGGGGAACAAAAGAATCCATTCTGGACATAATGACAGCACACAATTTTTTGTTTGATTCGATTATTGTTATTGTTGTGTCACATTTATCGATAATAATTCTCACTTCATGTTTACGGAACTTAATTACTCGTTCAATTTTTAATGACTTTCATTTTTTTGTTGTGTGATGGAAAACATATAAAAAAGTTTTTCAAGTGGACTGGATATGGATGGAGATTTATTGATAAGTCTAAGAATAAACAGATAGATTTATGGGACTTTTTGAGAGGATTAGATACTTTTAAGCTTTTGATATTGCCATTGAATTACAGATTATTAATTTCTGATTGATTTTCTTCAGAATTCCTTTTGGACTCAAGGACTTTTTGAATAAATCTCATAAATACTCTTGGAAATAGATCATTGAAGTATTTTAAGTGATAGATTATTATTGCTATAATAAATTGTTAGCATCAGGTCTGTGTAAATACAGCTATTCAAGCTTAAAATTGTGAAATAATTCATTTGTTTACATTTTTTGAGTTGATGCTCCCCTTGAATTTTAGGGGAACATCAGAATATTTTCAAATTTCAATTTCAAACAACGGTTATTTTAAGAATTATGGAATTACCTTAAAATAAAGCTATTTAAGTAGTTAATTTTACTGCAGATGCTTCACATGCATCCAAAATGAGTACGGAAAATTATAAAATATGTCGTTAATCTTTAACCTCAACATGTATGGACATCAAGTTAATATCTACAGGCTTGCTTGCATTCAACCTGACGATGATGAAATTTTTTATGCTGATATAAAAACATCATAACTGATTTCACATACGACATTATCCAACTATAAAATGTGTATACAGAAATGGCGATGAATGATGAAACATTCAACATGTGGACAATTTACGGTTATTGCAAAAAATAGCAGCAGCAGATTGTCAACTCTCAAAAACTTTCTCATAGCTTTAGGATTTAATAAAGAATGGAAAGAAATATGAAAAAAGTTTTTTTTCCTTCTCTCTCTCATCGCACATACCACACAATTGCCACACTATGCTCCGCTCAGTTGCCCTATGGCATCATGCTTATTTGTTTGCAAAAAAAAAGATCTACCCCTCTGCTGACTCCTCTTTTGTTTGTTTGACTTTTTGGCATTGCTAAAGTTTCAGGGCATTAAAATATGGAGAGAAATTAAATCATTATGTTCGTATCATAGCGCTGTATGTTTCAAGTGTACACAAATGACTTTAGTCACTGGATTTTTTTTCGAGAGCTTTAAGCGTTTGATTAATAAATGTAAGGGAAAAAGGCTTAATGTGGATAAGAGGCAGCTTGCTTGGATATTTCTCTATCAAAGTGCTTCAAACTGTTTTCAAGTTGAAGGAAAAGTTTTAATTGGTGTCAAGAGTTTAAGCTTTTATCTGAGCTTTTAAACATTTGAAATGAGCTTTTGTGGTGAATTTTTAAATCTTTGTTTACATTTGAAATTGAAATTTTGTTTTGGTAACTTCTGAATAATAACAAGCTTCATTCTTGTCATAATATTGATCTTTCTACTCTAAATGTCCTAAAGCTAAGTAAGCTAATGATCCAGGATTGAAAATTCACCAAGAAAAGTAAAATAATCAAACTTAACTTAATAAACAAGTCAATCCATATGAATCTGGATTCAGAGATTTACATCTGTGGTTATTCTACACCATATAATGTCATGGTGACCTTCGTGATATATTTCGGTATGCTGAATAATAAAAAGTCTTTAACACGTCCTTTTTTTACTCCTCCCTAAAATATTTAATTGATATGTTTAGCAATTAACGATCTTATTTCGCCATAAAACTTGTGAAAATTGATCCTTTTTCTTTGGCATTATGGAGCTTGGGACATTAATTACCGCACTCATTCATTCAATTATTTATATTGTATATCAAATGAGGATATATTCATCAGTTAGATCTATGTTTGCGCAATCGCAACTTTGTTGATAATACAAAAATTGCCTTTCATATCACACCATGCCTATAAGCAACAGCCAGCAGAAGCCGCTATTTCCTCTTCTCGTCAAAGTGTTCATAAATTATTCAGAAATGTTTTTGTTTTTGGAGCTTCTTTTCATCCTCACTCACTGTTTGTGCTTTTGCTTACAGGAGACAAGTATCTCTTCCATTTTCAACTGAATGTGGCAGCAGTAGCAGCAAAAAAAGGATAAAAAGTGCGGGGAGGCAAAAAAAGAAGAAAACAAAAAACAAATTTTTCTATAATTCAGTTCCAGATGAATGCCGAGTGTAGAGCTTTTCGTTTTCATCTGTTATTTAATCAACAAAATGGACAAACAGGAGATTAGTAAGGAACATTTCATTTTCAAATGACATCTAATCTCTTCTTCCTGTATAGGTGTATATTGTTTGCTGTTCCAGGGTATATGCATGTGCTTAAAGTCGTTAATCATGATACATGAATAATATACTTAATATATAGTAAGGTATAGCTTCAACAAACACATTATTTACCCTTCATGATATGATCCGGAGTCAAGCATCTTCCTTAATTGTATTTTAGTCAAAAAGCTTTTAAGTTAACCGCTAGAGTATAATTTATATTTCAAAAGCATGTTTCCATTCCCTGTCTCACCTTTGATCATCATTCAGTAAAGCTTTTATCCGAGGTAAACAAGAATGAAAAGAATGAAGCGTCTTGAAACTGTTTAATAATTCAACAAGATAATTTTTCCTCTCATCTTTTTCAAACTCATTCACATACACACAAGGAGATAAATTTATTGCTTTGAGGCCTGTGCCTGTTTTGTATTTTTCTCAAGCTTTTTTTTTGTGTTGTTTTGCTTTTTTAGTAGGACGAAAAATACTCTCATGAGAATTTATCAATTGTGCCACATTTTCCATGACCTGTACACTCTTATCATACATTATGTATTACTCTATACCTGTGTCTTTGCTGAATTTAACATCATTTAACACTGCAAAATATCCGCAATATTATTCCATTATACTATGTGTGTATACATGTAAGCATCATTGGTGGGGTCAGAATATTGTGTGAATATCATACTGGTTTGGACAAACTCGTACTGATTGCAGCAAACTTTTTCTAACACTGATGAGTACTCTCGATGAATCATTATTTAAGGTAAGAATCCAGGACAGGTCAATTCCTTATTAATAATCAGTTCAGATGCAGATCTTTTTGGAAAATTGTATTTAAAAATTATTTGTTTACATTTAAAATTTTCTATATTATGAGCTTAATTTCGTCTTATTACCTTTTCTAAATATGTTGATGTGTTATTAGACATTGATTAGTTCTATTGATGATATTTTGCGATGTTTTGCAACTACTGAACTAATTAATTAAACAAAAAATTGTAATTTTCTCAGTCACGTCCAAAATTTTTTGTTCATAAACGAGTTAAAAACTGCGGGAAAATTCAAATTTCTGAAACACGTTATTTATCCAATACTGTTCAAATGAACGAAAAGCTCATATTTCATAGTTCATATTTCATAAAATTTCTCCAGGATGACTACCCCTAACCTTAAAAATCAAAGCCGATCTGTGTAGACTGTGGCATGGTCGGAAAGTTAAGCATAAATTACAAACATATGTACACACACACATATATATACATAAAGTATAGTGGCACCATACGAGAGGTGAAGAAGAAAGCACACAAAAAAAAAATAAAATTTCTCAGAAGTGAAAATGAGAACAAAACCATAAACCACAGAGTATTGCTTTTCTTGGTTTTCCATCCTCTTGCCTTGCTTTATTCATTTTGACTTGCTGTTGCTCTTACATCTGACTATACAAACAGAAAAGAAGGAGGATATGGACTGAGTTTAATATCTATCTCTAATATGAAATCCAATTTACGGCTCATCAGCACCTTCGTATCATTTATACGCGCAAGGTGGAGTTAGCATACCCAACTTTATTACTTCTACATATTCATACTACCATCTTACACATCACCTATACTGTGCTGTGCTGTATGATAACAGATAAACATTTCAATATCATCGCAAACCAAACAATAATTTTCATTGGTAAATAGAGCTTTTTCTACCTTATCAAGTTGAATGCTTCACTACAGAAGCACTGAATGCGATTAAGTGTGACTTTGTAGACGACATTTTTCTCACATATATGTGACATTAATTGAAATGGCAATTTTAATTGCATGGATAGAGTGATGTGTGATTATATGATACACTTTTTTTCCCATCAGCATTATTGCTTTCATGGATCGTCTATTCTGTTTTAAAACATTTAGACTTTGACAGTAAAATTCATTTGCTTAATTTTTTAGTCTGGGAAAGTTTTTTTTATTGGCTGGGAAATTTCTCATATCCTGCACATCAATTCATTCATTATTGTTTTGGATTATTTTGATCTTAATTCGTTAAAAGTGTCATGTGAATTAAGAAAATAAACAGCACAAAAAAAAGAGAAGATCCCCTTTTCAATTGAATGAATAAAAAGCATAAACATAAGGAAACAGCATGAGATGAAATGGAGGGGAGATGAATAAAGTTCTTAAGTAAATGCATAAAAAGCTTTTCTGTGATGAAAAATCGTACCACATGTCAGGGATTATATTTATCTCTCTATTCATTCATTCTTTCCATTCTTCTCTCCTTTATTCGTCAGTCATTTTGTTATGATCTCTTAATATCGTTTATGAAGTGCCTTTCTCAAGCATTTGCTGTTTTTGTTGCTTAGCAATTTTAGAATTGTAGATTTCAAGTGAATTTTTAGAGTTTAAAATCATTTTGGTTGACTGGATGGGTTGCTGATTATCTGTATTTATCTGACAGTATTAAAATTTCTAGTTTAGAAAGTATAAAGTAGGCTGATCTGTGCAATATCACTGGAGATGAAATAAGAACATTGTAAATTATGAATTTGTTGATTTCTGTTGCCCAAACGAGCATTGGATTTGGCAATTATTAAATTTCTAACTATGCAGCATCCAAAGATCATCATCAAATCGAACATTAAGGTCACTATAGTTAAAAAATTAAAATTTTTGAATTCAAATTTTCGTAAACAAAGAATTTTTCTCATTAAAAAATTCTCAAATTAAGGCTTTTTAAAAATGCTCTATAGATTAGTTTAAAGCAACTAAAAGTTCAAATGTTGTATTCTCTGCAGACAATCCTAGTGTCTAATATCTTATTTAAAATTGCAAAACTTTATTCTAACCTCAAAAATCTCTAAATGCGCTTATATTCTTATAATTCCTATAATTTCCATATGCTCTTAGTCGGTAAGAAAGAAAAATCCTCATTCTGCATTTTATGTTTATAATCTCGTCTTTGGTACTCTCGTTCTTGCGATGGCAATGGCATCACTCGACATGAACTACAATAATAATAATAAAAAGCATCCAAAAAGTCTCGCGATTTGGAATATTTAGAATGAATGCCATGCCTTTATATTATTCAATAATAAAAGTTTAAAAGGAACAGAATCATAACACTGCAGTAGATAAAAATCCATGACAGCCTGCTTGTTGCTGATATTAAATAAGTATATTCAAACTTTGTGACCTTAAATACCGCAATAATCATTAAAAAGTTACAATTTTTATGAGTTTTGTAAAGAGACAGTTCAGATATTTTTATGAACAATGGAAGTACTTCCTTTCGAACTTAATTAAGTACAATCCCATTCATTCTAATATCTCAAATGGAATTTTAATCTGTTTTTTATTCCTTCATCGATAACAATAGAATGCAATCACCATAATTGAAAATTTTGCCATAAGCTTTTCATTTCCAAATGTAATCATTTTATTGTTATTATTATTATCAAATTTTTTTTTATCCAGCTTCCATTTTCATTCATTAAAATTCGTCTGCTGAAGAATTTTATTCATCCATAATACGTCATAAACATGTTTACCAGAAACAACTTTTTTTTTATTCCTCTTATTCAATTTTGAATATTTTTTTATGATTAATTGAAATATTTTTTTATGCTCGGTTCCAGTGAGTTTCTTTGTTTGAAGCAGCTTGAAGCTGGATTAGTCTCGGATCAGTAAAAAATGGTCAAATTTATTTAAATTCTGTAAATATTTTTTTGTCGTACTTAAATCACATAATTCTGTTTAATATGCAAGAACTGTGAGGGCGTCCATATATTAAGGAGACTGATGAGTTGTTAGCTTGTTATGTTTGATGTTCTAGGGGAAGGGGGCTATCTACTATTCAATGAAAAGAAGGGGTTTTTCACTATGTTATATTCAAAGGTTGCTTTGTATGTTTATTTCAAAACTGTGGTCTATGACACAATTCCATGAGATAAGAATCTTACAGGCTGACTTCCTGCGTTGTCAGCGATTACCAAGTAATCTCTAAACAGGGGTGTATACAGAGCTTTTGAGGGGGATATCAGACCTTTCAGAAATCTTGTTTTCCCCTCGTTTTTGATAAAGGGGCCGTTTGCATGTTCACACAATCAACTTTTACGTAATAAGTGAATATGCCCTGATACATAACCTCAAAAAAATCTGAATATTTTCATCGTAGTCAACTCACTGACTGAAGAAACGAAGCAAAAATGAAGTGAAATAAATGGCAATGCATTTCCTATCCTTAAAAAAATGAAGCTTCAACGTTAACAGAAGCAAAGACGAGAAGAAGAAAAATAGAAATCTTTGTATTGAATGGAATAAAATAATCTTGTTCCCTTCTCACTTCCCTCCGTACCTTCACCCTTCTTCCTGTTTCATCATATTTTCAAGTCATTACTTACTTATATAATATTATATTTTCTTAGCGTTCGTCTCTCATTTCCGTTTGGAATTAAATTGAAGAGCTTCGACAATATTACTTGAATTGAATAAACAGTTTTTCTGCTCGTTTCCTTTCAAATTTCCTTCCCACCCGCCGCTCCTTTCATTCCTTACATTCTTTTCATCTTCTTTCCTCAATTATTAAAATCTGATTTGTCATCGTTGTGTCGAATTATGTTGGAATAAATGTTCGAAGAAGCATAAAAAAACTTGAAAATGAAAATCAACTAATAATGATCCAGCGTCTCTTCTCTCTCACTGCCTGTTCGTGTGTTCCTCGAATCTGAATTGTCCAATTTCATTCAAGAATATTAGTATTGATTTTCAGTTTGTCTAGATGTCTTGATGATGAAAATTCTTTGTTTCTAATAGAAAAATTTTCATGGCCTACTCAAATCTCTTTTTGGCATCTGAGCTTTACTTTTTGCTTCATCCAATATTGAATTTAATTCTCATGCTATTTGACTTGAGATCAGCTGGGGCAATCTGAATTTCCCATGACAATTGGCCTTGGCATTTTGATTATAATCCACAGTTATAGCAATCTTCCTACTGCAAACATTCAATACTAAATTAAGCTAATAAAGTTTTATGATTAATCGACCTCGACAAACTTCCATCCACAGTGCCTAATAATATTCTCTATCCCATTGTCGATCTTATTCATGAGACATCTAATTATCGAGCAGTTCATTGAGTTTCCATTTCACTTAGCATTGATCTTGTTGCGACATCAAAATTAGATATTGCTAATCACTGTCATGACATTGGTTTCGTGACTATAGATACGATATAATAGAAAGTAATGGACTTTATAATGTTATTAGTTTGAGCGAGAAGAATTGATGGAATTTCCACTTAGAAATTTAATAAAGAATTTATTACTTACAAAATAATTGATGCTTGTTATCCAAAGTCACTTCCGTCCATTTAAGATGCTTTATATTTCATAAGAAATGAGCTTCTTGAAGATCATGGTAAGTTTGGAACGTTTGTTTTATTTATGTTCGCAGTTGGAATTCGAGGAATATAGGAATTTTGTATTTTTAAGAATTTCATCATTTTTCATCATCTGGATCTTGATATTTATGGAATTTGTGATATAGAGTACAGAAAGATTAATATTGAGCACTTCCTTGAACTTGGTCTTTCTAAAAAATACAAAAATAAACATTTCAAATATTTTGTAAACAAAGATTTTAAAGCTCAATAAAAAGCACTACCGAGAGCACTTAAACTAAAGCCTTGTCCAAAGCCTGTTGCTATATCATCAAAAAAATGAAAATTGATTCTATGAAAAATGCGGCAGGAGTTATTAATAAAATTCATGTATATTTATGAGAGCCGATGTGCTTATATCGTGTACGAAAAGACCAGGAAATTGAAAATAAATAAACCATTTCAGTAGTGCTTCTACGCTCCACAACGAAATTCAATTTATGTTACTCAATTTTTCTTCATTCTTCCTTCCTCACCTGGTCACGTTTTGATTTTTAATTTCCTGGTCATGATTCTGCATGTGCTAGCAATTTACCTTTTTTCTCCTTCTCGACCATTAAGTGTGAATTGAAAGGTACCAGAATTTGTCAAAGAATAAGAAGTAGGAATGAAATGTAATTACAAAAGGTTGAAGAATATTAATAATTAAATTTTTCGATACCACAAATCCCATTCATTACAATAACGTACACATCATTTAACATTCAGTGCTACCTTTTGGTGCAAACAATAATTGAATCTCGGCCAACAAAAAAAAATTAATTGCATACGCAATGGTATGACACGAAATTAATGGGAAAATAAATAAATTCTCAGACATAAATATCTATGGAGGTAGGGTTGGAGTCGTAAATTCCACATTAATTTGCTAGGAATTCAATTTTCATCAAAGTAAACAAAGCAATTTGAAGAAATCGTTTATTTTTGAATTTTTCGTTAGTTGTTTACATTTATTTTGAATTGATACAAATGAAAATATCTCAATTTTGCAGCATCTACGCTGATTTCTGAAGACAGCATCATGCCAAGCGATGTGCTCACATTTTTTCATCATTATTCAATCATTCAAACAATCAATAAACATCAAATTCGCTCAAATAATAAGTACAAAATCACCAAGTGTATTCAAAAATTTCTCTATCCATTTTTCAACTCTGGCATCACAGCAATCATAGAGAAAAAATTCAATAAGAGAGTTCCTAAATTGCCTTTTGCCGTCTAACATCATTTAACAAGGAAAATCAAATAAACGATAGATTGTAACATTGGTACAATGGAAGAAGAATAAGTTAATGAATTGAGAGAAGTTCTACTGTAATGAATATTAAATAGAGAAAAGCCTCTAATGGGAATTGTTTTCTTTTCTATGCTGTATTGTGTCGTAATAATAGGAAAATGTCAACAATATTGCAAAAACAGAATACGTAGAAACTAAGAGGATGGATGAAAATGGAATTATGTGAAAGTAATAGAATTTATATCCGCTCAATTAAATAAACTTACCTGTAACATTTTATTGGAGGAAGGGGATGTGGAAATTAATGAAAAAGGACGGATTATCTGCTTTGGGTGAGTTTGAATTCAATTTTCCGATGCGGAAGATTTCAATAAATTGCAAAAAATATGGAAAAGGGTTCGCAGAATTTGAGGATGTAATATTGGAGGGCTTGGCTACTAAATTAAGCTGGATGTTCCTTTAATTAATTATTGATATTTAGTATGCAATCGACTCCTTAATGTAATTAAAATTATCTCTCAAAGTCCTCATTAATGAAAAAGTTAAATCCAGTGATTAAATTTAAATCTAACCTCCAAAAAAAGAGAGCCTGGAATGTGAGAGAAGAGAGCAAGTCAGAAAATTCTCAAAAAGCTCTTCTGTTTGTCTCTCGAGACAATAAAAGTTTAATTTCAAACAGGTTATAGGAATCTTAAAGCTTACTTTAATAGTATCGCATGGAGATTGCACATTCCATTCATGAATTGAACAATGTGTGCCTTGAGTATTAATAAACCATAATTGAAAATTTCTAGGAAAATTTGTCAAAATATTTCCCGCACAATTGTTTTTCAAACAAGTAAAGTAATTATGTTGTGGGCCATTGCGGGTTTGGAGATGTTCCTGAATGATGTCAATCTAGGAGTGAATTTGATTATTTGTGTTTGTAAATGGAAAGGTTTCAATAGTGCAGGTAGAAATTAAATTCGAGTTTTGAAATTTTTTTGAATTTTTTCTGATTTTTTTCAATATTTTTAAAATGATAAAATTTCATTTTTTAAACTATCTACGTTGATTTTTGTGGGAAATGAGATCTTAATCGTTGTGCTCACATATTTTCATCGTAATTCAATCATTCTTAAAAGCAATAGACAAGCAATTGACTTAAAAATAAAGTTCAAAATCTCCATGTGAATTCAAAAAAATTTAGATCAATTTTTAAGAATTTCTTCAATTGAAATAAGAATTTTCGTATCATTTCCCACCGGCGAAGTCTAAAAATGTTAACTACCATTGACATCACTTCCAATCGACCCTCATTTCATGCCACAAGCACATTTTATGATGAAAAAAATTAGAACAAACTTCAATGCTGTCTATAAATTCACAATTCATAATAATTTATCTTTGCGACCGTAAGATGTGCCTCTTTTTTACCATACTTAATATTCCGGTTACAAAACTTATCATTATTTAATTATTGTCACCATATGAAAAATCGTAATTTATTGACAAAATTTCAGAATTGGTGTACAGAACAATTTAAGTTCAAATCACGTGCGATTTCCTATTCTTATAGTGATGGAAATAAAGAAGGAACGAGGAGGGCTTAAGCTCATATAAGAAATAATAGGAGAATTTATTAGCACGATTGTACAATTGAAAACACATGTAACGCGATTATTTATGGGTATGTGACGAAAACAACTTATATGACGTTCAATGGAGAGAACATGATTGTTGAGAAGTTTTTCGTCGTGATTTCATTAAATTTCTTTTTGGTAACAATGAAAAGAATTTTTTATGGCCTATTCTATTAGAATTTTATGGGATATTATAGAAGAATGGGATATGATTTCAAGGTGAAAAATATACCTGTATTATGCTGAGGTTCTGTGGATGTTTGGCGCTACAGCAGATTTTTCTTACATAACCTTAAATTTGCTATATAAATTTGTTCCAATAAAATTCATTTTGCTATAAAATTCCTATAAAAATATTGAATTACTCAAAATTTTCATATTTGCTATAAAAATTTCTTATAAAAATTCAGAATTAAATTCAAAAATTCTCAAAAATTGAAGTTTTACTATAAAATTTCAATTTTGCTATAAAAATGTTCAAAACTTCTAGTTTTGTTATAAAATTCGAATTTATTATTGAAATATTGAAATATTCTCATTCATAGTCAATGAAATATTGCATATCATGCATTTGTGGATTTGTTTGTAACAAAATCTCACGTCAAGATCTCACATTGCACAAAACTCACGTGTCGTGAAGCGCCACAAGCATCTGAAAGCCTTGTTATTCCATAAAAAAACACAATAAAATGATTATAAACATAGTTAATTCTATTTCTATGAAGTCATAATATTTCCCTTTATTGTTATATTTATTCCTCTCTTATATTCTTTGTATCACTTACATAAAATAATTTATAGCTTCTTCTAATTAGAGAAAAGTTTATGAAATTTGGCTAAAGTTGTATTTATATAACAGTTTGTTTGTTTAATAATAATCACAATGAACAAAAAAGTTTTTTTCTATGCACTATAAATCATCTAGTTTCCTACATAAATTTTTCTTATAGGATAACAACTAAGAACTATGGACAAAGCCGCTATGTTAATATTTGGTACAAATTTTAAAATTAATTTAGAGCTTTTTGTTTTACTACACAAAGAGCGTTTCCAAAACACAAGATAATTAGATACTTTATGTCTATTTTTTGAACTAAAAACTAGTTTCGGATCATTATTTGAACCAAAAGGATGCATATACATCAACAATATTACTAGGATTAATCATCAAATTCTAAGAAAATTCAAATTTTCTACAAAATGTAAACAAATATATGAAAATGTTTAAAATCAGAGCTTTTATCATAGCATGCAAAAGCTCTGTCTGGCTCCGTCCATAGTTTTTAGCATAAAAGTACATTTTGATGTGAGCAAAATAATGTTTGGTTTCGATAAAATAGTTTTGCTTCATTTAGTTGCTGTCAATAGCGATAAAATTTGAAACTTTATATCCTTAGTGCTAGTCAGATTCATTTAAAAAGCTTTTTTTTCTATGACTGGGGCGCGTAGTGGAGAATCCAAAGAATAAATTAAAATTTCCTGTACAATTAATTAGTGTTGTCATCATTTGAGCTGTTTGATTTCAGGACATTTTTGGATCATCTGGAATGTAAACTAATTGCTGAGAGTCCAGATTGTAAGCTTGTCATCGATCCACGATAATTAGCCGAACTTAAAATTTCATAAAAGTATAGGAGTCGTGTAGACGTCTCTGATGTTGGGGGATTTGTGAATTGTAGCACATACGTTGCTTTCTCCATTTCAATTGAACCTTGAATTGACTCTTTTTGTCGACTTGTTATTGTTTGTTCCTTTTTCTTATAATTGACATTTTCTTTCATTCCAGCTGCGTCAAAAATTGATGTGAAATCGTCATCTGTATTTGAATAGAAAAGAGATTAGTCAAAGTAAGTTCAATAAACTAAATTATTTACGGCTATCATTAACTAAATATACATTGCATGCTATTTCATGATAAAATATTCAAATGGAATTAATCAAAAAAGGATAAATTCCTCACCATTGGCAAAATCGTTGATGTCAGCATCTGTTGTCTCATAAATGGTAAATAACATCTCTGATTTCAAAGACTCGTAATCCCAAGTAAGCACGGCTCGATTATCATCATTTTTTATGACAATCTCATAATATTGTCCGGGCTGTAGCTTTACATTCTGATATATATTATGCTCATTCAATTTTATTTTCGTTTGTGTCAAGTCATTGCCATCTGATTCTCTATCAATATTGCCATGATCTGCCTCATCAATTGAATCCGTTTTATAAAGTTGCTTGGGAATTACACCACCATTATGGATCAACGTCTAGAATGAAAATTACATTAACTAAAGTTTATCCATACTCTATATTATATTTGCTACTAGACAGAAATAGTAAAAGCTCGATAAAATGTTGCAACAATTCAAGTGAGGAAGAAAACTTATTCGTTTGAAGAAGACGTGAATATTAGTGCAGAAGTAATCAAATGTGACTAAAGCGCATAAAGACTGAATTGAATTTTTACTTTTTAGAAAATAACGGTTTAAAATTTATTTGAAAATTAACGGTAAAAATATTTTTGAAAATTATCAGTCAGACAGACAAGTTGTAAAAATAATCCTTTACTCTAATATGATGCTAAAAAATGGAATATTGAAAAACTTGAAAGAGAACGAAGCAATAAAGACAACATGATTGATGAATATTGAGAATTGACAAGCGTTTCCTCTGTACGTTCCATTTTCCTCTTTTGGAATTATGCTAAGGTAGAAGAAATTCTTTTCTTACGTAAACAAGTAAAAGTACCGCTTTGTTGCAAAATAAAAAGTTTATAACTTTGTGTATCAAGGCATGTATCGCTTGCAATTCTTGATTTATTCTAGTTATGTCTAGAAATGATATTGCGGTGTTGCATCAGAAAACTTTCCATAGAATATCGTATGACATATGACAATTCTATTTCATGTCAAGTAGGATATAGATGAATGAAATGCAGGAAATTACCTTATCAGAAGCTGTCAGAAAATCATTTGACATTTCTGGAATGAAATGATCCAACCCATGTTCCGTGTCTTCAAAGAATAAAAATTTATTTCGTGTATTTTCGTCAATAAAGGCTGAAACGATTGTCCATAAAATTGGAAACACTCGTGGCGCACGTACTATCAAAACTCGTCCCATCGTTTCTGGGTAGTTTTTCTCCACAACCTCAATAATGCGTAAAAATGTTGCCAATCCTTAATTGCAGATAAAATACATAAATGTTAATAGATCACGAAATAAAATTAATTATTTTAGTGCTTACCTGGTCGCCACATATGTCTCATTGATAAATTCATGCAATCAACTAGTAGGCACCACTGCCAAATCGGCTTCCCGTGTTTTTTCGTCAATTCTTCCATCTTTTTCAGGCCTTGTTCGCAAATATACAACGTCAATTTTAATAACCCATCCTCTCCAATTGATTTCAATAATCCCTTCACATCCATATTCCCTAATTTAATTACGTATAAAGGTCTCTGTTCATTATCGGTCATGTCACTCCATTCACCAGGAAAGTATTTCACAACCACGTGAGGTTCGCGATAAGTTTTCAAAAGATTATCAACATCATGCTCTTTTCGCCACTTTAATGATTCTATCAACATTGCTGTTGACTTTTCAATGCTGAAATCTCGTGCTCGAAGAAAGCGTAGGAGCGTCTGGTAGTCGGGAATCTGAGTTGCAAAAAAAGAAGTTTGATGAATAAAAATTTGCAGATAATGAAAAAAATGATAAAAATAACTGACAGCTGTGAGGCCATCACGGCATATTTTGTGCGAAAGTTGAGCTTTTGGAATATTTACATTTATAATTAATTATTTTATGCAGAGCTTTTAGTGCTGCGTATCAAATTATGTCTAACTTTCTAACGGTATCATAGTTTTCAAAAATTTATTGTTCAAATTTGAATTTAAAATGTCCGTTAAAAATTAAAATCTAGTACTTTTTCAACTCTACTACAATATTTAAAAATAAAATAAACGTTACAAGTTTAAATTTGAAATGAACGTTATAAACTAAAGCAATGCATAAGTATCAAAGATATGTAAATTATGGACGAGCAAATCTCCATAAAAATGATAATTATTCCATAGAAATGAGGTAATAAAAATAAAAATTTATTGGCGTCAATCTGACGAAATTGACGGAAATATTATTCCAAAATAAATTAAATTATCGTCAATTACTTACTTTATCAAGATGTTGATCTTCCAATTTTTTACGCATCTGAAGTAGCCTAGATTCTTGAAGGGGCGTGAGTTCACCGAGATAATTTTTAATATAATCGGCATTCAATCTTTGTTGTTCTTTAATTAGCTCGCTTGTTTCATTTGATTCATCTTTCTTGTTATTGGTTTCGATTTTAGTTCCTTCGAGGTCAATCCATTTGTCAACATGTGTTATTCCTTCTTCTTTTAAATCGTTCACGAAATGCTCAATTATTTCTTTTCCCTTCAGTGTCATTTGTGTGTATTGTTTCATGCCCACTTTCTCCATTTGATGCTCAAATCCGAAGAAATTTGTAATTTCAATGTTGGCACTTTGATCAAAGCAAGTCCAATCTTCATTTTCAGGATGGACGTAATACCGGCATTTCTCAAAAATCTTGATACGTGATGAGAATGTCTCGTTAACAGCCTCAATTGTAAGCTTACGTTCCTTCAAGTCGAGAAAATTCTCTTGTATAAATAAAGCTGATTCAATTCCAATAATCTTCTTAAAGATGTAAGGTGCATCGACCCGCAATCGACAGCGTCTCTTAGTTCGTCGCCTCGGCCCATCACTTTCATCTTCTATTATGATCGTTTCCAGTACAATCGGCATAAATTCGGGACATGTTGGAAATCGGCGCTCATAAGCCTTTGCAAATTAAAGTATAAAAAAGAAAAGACATAAAATTTAACTTTTTTGTAGAATAAAAGCACAAAGGAATGTCAAGAAGTTATCAAATAGCGTTCTATAAATGGGGTGTAATAAAAATAAAAAAGCTGTCTTTATCTTGTTATTTGTGTTGATTGTGCTACTCATTATTCACTTTCGTCGACTGACTAACTGCTTTTTTAATGACTATTATGTTTATGGATATTAATTGCCTCGTAATGACGTTTTTATGTAACGACTATGCACAGAATTAATTTAAGGTACGAAAGCTTAATGCATAGTCAAAATAGTTGAAAATAGCATTTAATAAGCGAAGAAAATTAACGGAAAATCTAAATTAGAAAATTTAACGGAAAATTCAAATTCAAATTAAAGTTCAAATTTTGAACTTGGAATGTTTTTGTGTCAAATCATTGAATTGTCAACAAAAACATTAGGCAGCATTCAACACCTACTATGACTTAATTGCTCTTAATTGTATTCATCCTTATCAGCAATTGAGCACTTAAAGTGTATCATCGTTAAAAAAGGAATCAGAACAAACGTGTGGCTTGAAATTGGATCAAGCTTGCGGCTAGCGAAAAAATGCGCATCAATCACGCGTTCTAAAACTGCATAAACTTTCTATGCATATGATAGTAGTCATTTTTATTCTCATACATGTGTCACGACTTACGATTTATTCTACTGTAAACTGTTTTATGCGAACGAGTGAATGAATATTTCCGTAATAATAATCGTGAACTTGAAAATGTCATTGCTATATATATTCGTATCTATTTGTAGTTTTATTGTCGGAATTTAAGGGTGGAGAAGAAATTAAGGAAGGAATTTTTTAATTTTAAAAATATTATGTATGAAATTCCATGCTTCGTGCGCAAGAAAAAAGGCTCTTACAAAGTAAGAAATCCTCCATGAAGACCTTGACATAGAACAACACTCATAGTCAGTTGAATGAGAGAATTTTTTTTTCTTTTTTTCCTCCCCAATTTTCATCCTTGTCTCTCAGCATCGCTACCAACCCCATTATACACAACGACCTTGCCGTTTTCGCTCTTTTTTCCTTCGTTTCATTGATAAAGCTTTTTTTATGAGGACGGAATGAGGAAAATTATAGACTACTTGTAAGCACTAACATCCATGAGAAGTTAAATAAATTGCAAACATATTAATTCATTCGGTATATATGTGAATTAATTATAGATACTTGACGATAGTCAGTAATTCTTAAACATTAATGGAAATTAATGTCAAATAAGTAGAACAACATCGATTTTTTTTCCTCTTCTCTCCCTAGTCATTTTTTCATGTGTTATGCTGCTTGTTTTTCCCTCCTTCCTTCCTATACAATCTAGCATTTTTAATTCACTAATTTTTTCATTAACCCGCTATTACTCGTAATCGTATGTTTTGAATATTTTAACGCAAAAGCGTAAATGGCAACGAGAAGCACAATCTATACATACTCTCACAGTAAATAATTTAATTAAATTATCAGATTGCTTTCCACTTTTTCATCCATTTGATTGGATCATTTATTTTACTAATTTACAATATCGTACCTTCATCACCAACTCAAAAGGATATTTGTACGTTCTCACGGACGATTGGAATTCCTGTGGCATGGTTAGATATCTCTGCTTCCTTCAATTTTAATTAATAAAAATACTTTTACACTTTTTCTTAAATTCTCACAAAAAGGATCACTTCTGATAGCTTAAAAAACTCTTTTTCTTCACTAATTTTCACTTAAACTTAATAGATTTTAATAAACCTTTGAGATCAGCTGTGTTTAATGCAGATAATTTATATGATTCAATTTGTTTTGACTTGATTTATTACAGACATCTTGATCACTCAGAGCCTAGAATAAAAATAAATTTAAGGAACTTGAACTAACTTCAAAAGACTAAAATTTTACTAACGTATGAAACTCCATGATATCCCTTTATGCTGTAGATGAAGCGCATTACTGACGTAGTTAATGTTTTATGCTGCAAGAATGTTTACTGGATCTTTAAAAATATTTACGGAAAAATTGCTTACTAACACAAACAAAAGACTCATTGATAAGTTTTTATCGGTCATTTGAAATTTAAATTATATTTGCAACTTCAGTTGATTTGTCACAGTTTTAAACCCCTTTAATACACAACATTGGACAATACACAACATTCTGCTAATTTGTAGCATGTTCCATGCTATACAGATTTGGTTAATATTAGTTCATAGCAAAGCTTCAGGACAATCTCATCGTCAAGCTAGACAAAACATCATCAATTGCATCTAATTTCATAAAAATGTTGTTCATAGCTCAATTTCATGGAAAATGGGAGGGGAAAAAATTGAGCATCAAACTGGAGAAATGAGCAACAACTCTCTCAATTTTAATTTCTCACAAATCTAAGTATAATTAATGAAAGTCGTGACTTGAAGTGAGATTAAAAAAATAATTTAATTATCACTTTTCAGGATGCGGATTTGACACTCTGTAATTACTGAGATCTCATAAGAATTTCCTGAAACTTAGGGGAAGTAAAGCTGCAATTTGAATAATTTAGTGTCGTTCCAGTTAATAATTCTTAAAATATCTCAAATTATTTAATTAAAATTTATTGGTTCCTTCATAAATTTACATAATTACTTAAAATCTAAATGTCCTTAAAATACCCAAAAATATGCAAGCTTCCATTTTAATTGGTCTCAATTTGCATGGGTTCTGGTATCAATTCGATTTTCTTGACTAATGCGTCATACAGTTCATTTGCATAATCTGGTTCAATGGCCTTAATGACAGTATTTAATCGAATTCTGTTAATCTTTGCGTGAACATACCATAACAATTTCATTATGTGCTTGCTGACGTTGTCGCGATTTAAACCGGCAAATAAAAATCCATCAAATAATCCAGTACAAAATTCTTCGTTGGAAAATTCATCAGCCATTGGAATAAGATATGCGATTAGGGAATGAAGGAATGGATCTTCATAAGCTCGATCATCCTTACATGATGACAAGATAGTTAAGATTCTCAACAGTCCAATTCGATCCTTTTGTTTAGCGACATGCAGCGCATAATACATAGTCAAAATAGATGCAACAGAACTTTCCTGGATATATGCTTCAATTGCCTCTGGAACTGGACCTTCATGGTCAATTACGACTAAAGCACTTGCACGTTCATCTGGTGGCAATCGAGAATGGAAGTAACGTGCTTGATCATCAACCATAAGTGATGTCAATGCAGGCAGGAATTTTGTCAATATTTGAATGTCAAACTTTGATTCCTTGAAATCTTGTGTGTCAATCATTCGCCATGCTGACAATCCTAATGACAACATGCGCAGCAATAAAATCAAAATTTGGTTACTTCTTGGCAGTCCATCAATGCTGACTAAATGCAGTAAAATCTTAATAGCTGATGTTGCCAAAAAATTGATTGCGTAAGGATCACACAACGTCATTGACAAGTCACCCAAAATCTGCTCATGTCCTCGTTTAATGTTGTCTAAAAATCCTTGTAACTCTCGTGACCTTTTAATATCGACTTGTTTTTCTCGAATGCATGCATCTAAGCACCATGTAAATTTATGACATGGATCAACTGAGATAATTTCCTGAATGTCGAGATCATGAAGAGCCATAAGCAGTTCTGCACGTAATGTACAATAATGAACATTTCTTGTACGTAAGAAGAGTGTTCGAAGAAATTGAAGGACCATATCGTAAAGCTTAACAGATGATCCAATCATGTGAGCTAATTTCTGAACTACTTCTCCTTGACGCCTGTTCTTTGGTGATGGCGAGAAGAACAAATTGTTGAGATTTAAATGATCATAAATGATTGTGTCTTTTACACGAATATATTGTGACAATTCAGGTGATACTTCATCACCAAACAAGCTCTGATTATCTCTCCAGATTTGTCTTTTGACTTCTACGTCACAAGCAGCATAAAGTTCTCGGTCGCGGACTAATACTCGCAAATATTTATCATCAATCTGCTTCATATTTCTTAAAATTGCCATAACTGCTGGACGAAGCTGCTTGACACGAATCAATCCAAAGCTTTTATTTAGCAGGTCTTTTAATTTCTTATCTCGTTCCTTAACATCTGTTTTTGTATTCATGTCATTTATTTGCTGGATCAATTTATCTCTCAATTCCTCGAGTATTGATGTGTGAAAGTCCAATCGAGGTATCATATGAAGATCCAGCAAAGGCAGCATTGGCCGTAAAGACTGAAATGCAATTCCATTTCTCAACTGGAAGTGATAAGCGCAAAAAATTTGTAAACATTTGTGCAATTATTGAAAAATTATTAAATCACTTACTTGAAATGCCTCTATGGCTTTCAATGGATCGTCACACGATGTGAGAGCATTCCTTAGATTATTCTGGCCTGATAAAATATCGTCCATTGTGTTAATTTAGCTATTTTTGCAACAATATGATTTTTCCGAAGCCAAAACACGGGTCATCAACTTGATAAACAAGGGGTAATGAACTAATTAAAAATTGGGAAGTTTTTCATTTGAATTTAAAAAAGCCGTTGATGATGAACATCTTTTTTAACGAGTTCAGATAATTATAGTTGATTTTATTA
The DNA here is from genome assembly GCF_022539635.2 of Chironomus tepperi. NCBI lineage: Eukaryota > Metazoa > Arthropoda > Insecta > Diptera > Chironomidae > Chironomus > Chironomus tepperi. The sequence goes on from NW_027226259.1 coordinate 526,650, forward strand.
ATTACAGTGATGATATTTGAAGGTTTAAACTAAATTTCAGTGGTATTTTGATGACTCAATTAAATTTTGAGAAAATTAGAAAGTAAAACTCTCCTAATTTCACTCTACAAAGCAGGCAGACACACTCGAATTACCTTTGAAAATTCTTAAATATCATCCTTAAAAGTCAATATTATCTACTTTAAATAAGCACTCCAGAATAACACAAAAAATTATTTAAATTATTTTTCAAGGTATTAAGAAATTTAACGGGTTTTTTAAATTTGAAATTTTTGAGTGTCCAAGCCTTGTATAATTTTTATGTTTACTTCTGAATAGGACAGTAAAAAATTTAATTTTATTAAAATTGAGTAGTTTCTAACAGATTAGATTTGTTTTTGTATCGTCAGTGAGATTAATTAATGTGAGCTGTATTTAGTAGACATGAATAAAATACTTTATTTATGACTTTTCTAAGGAAAATGGATGAAATTTCATTTATTCGGCAAACCAGAAAAAGAGAAAATCAGGACTCAAATCCTGTGACTAAAAAGCGCGAAAAGGCATTTAAGAAAAGAAAAGTAAGTACATCTACGCATTAATTTGTACATGTATAAAAATAATTTTGGGATATTTTTAGATCGCAGCAATTTTAAAGAAATGCGAAAACTCCAGAACACAAGAGGAATTAAAATACATAGACGAACATCCAGAAGTGGTAAAGGAAGTTGTGGAACGAGCGAAACGTGTCGAAAAATACAAAGATAGAGCGCTTGAGAAGGAAGATAAGGCGGAAATTTTAGAAGCTAAGGCAAAGAAGCTTGCTTCTGTGATCTCAAATGCCAAACATCTCGTAGTTTATTCAGGTGCTGGGATTTCCACTTCTGCTAAAATTCCAGATTATCGGGGTCCGCAAGGTATGTCCAACAACTCATTAATTATCGAATAACGAAATTAAAAGCAAAAATTCACTTTAGGAATCTGGACATTGCTGCAAAAAGGAGAGGAAATTGGTGACCATGACTTGTCACTGGCTGAGCCAACATTTACACATATGGCACTATATGAATTGCATAGGAGGAAAATTCTTAAATATGTAGTTTCGCAGAATTGTGATGGACTTCATTTGCGTTCAGGTCTTCCTCGTTTCTCACTATCAGAACTTCATGGTAATATGTATGTAGAAGTCTGTAAATCCTGTAAACCTGCTTTAGAATATTGGAGATTATTTGATACGACACCGTTAACATCAAGATTCCAACATAAGACAAATCGTCGATGTCGTGTTTGTGCTAATCCATTAATTGACACAATTGTGCATTTCGGTGAACGTGGATCATTAAAATGGCCACTAAATTGGAATGGTGCCACAAAAGCTGTCGAAAAGGCTGATGTAATTTTATGTTTAGGATCAAGTTTAAAAGTGCTAAAGAAATATCCGTGGCTTTGGGCTCTAGACAAGCCTGTAAAACAGCGTCCAAAAATATATATTGTAAATCTTCAATGGACACCAAAAGATTCAATATCATCGCTCAAAATTAATGGCAAATGTGATGAAGTCATGAAAATTGTTATGAAATATTTGACTATAGAAGTTCCAATTTATGATCGTCTTGAAGATCCAATTTTCCAGCATGCATCATTACTAAAGGAAGAGGAACTTCATACTGCATCACAGCCTATGCTTAAAAGAGTTAAAAATAATATAGACGAGGATGATGATGATGAGGATTTTAATCAGAACGATGAATCCACAAATACTTTAAGTTCCGATAAGCAAACATTATCAAATGAGTCTGAAGATCAATCACAGTCTGCGGAATCGATTAATACATTTATGGGTGTTATAAAAAGTGAAACTAATCAGGATTTGGAATTAAATGCAATAAAAAGTGATGACAATTTAGGAAATTGTCACGAGAATTCAAGAGAACTGCAAGAAACCTCAGAAAAGGTAAAGGAATCAACAGAGGCAAATCAAGGTATAACAGAAGTTAGTCAACATCCAATAGAAGTAAGTCATGAATCAAGAGAAGTAAGTCAAGAATCAACAGAAGTCAGCCAATCCTCCTCAGAAAATCAAACGAACAAAATAGACACCTCAGATGATGTAGAGGAAGTAAAAATTAAAATAGAGACAACGGGTAGCATAGAAACGACACATGAGAATGGAAAGTTGATATCGATGAAGCAGGATATTGAGGAAACTGTAGACTTAACTGAAGATGAGCCAATAAGAATCAATGGACATAGAAATAACAATAGATATGATCAAAATCCGAGTAAGTTTGTTGAAGTTAAAGAGGAAATAATTGATTTTGAGGAACTAATCGATAATTTGGAAGTGAAAGTGACAGAACAGCCGAAAGAATCAAATAATGTTGAAACAAAGCAAGAAGAACCTGTGAAATTAGAAGAACAAATTAAAGTAACTGAATCCAATCCAGTAATAGACACAAAGTTAATTAAGGAAGAGGAAGAATCAACAATCAAGAAGGAAGTGAAAACTGATCCTAGCATTGCCAATATTATTCTACAACAGAATCAAAATTTAATTGATATGGCATTACTTAATAACAGCCTGCTTACGGCATCACTTGCATTTGCGCCAATCGAGACGACATCAAAAGAGGCATTAACAGCTACGGCACTTATCTTGAATTATAACAATCAAATTATAAGTACATTAACAAATAATCTTAATCTTTTGCCTTACTCGAATGGCTTAAATCCGAGCACAATGAATGGTTCTTCGATTATGAATTCACAATCCAGACCAATCTGTGATAAAAATAACGTAATAAGGAATGATTTATATGAGAATGATATTGAGATGGTGCAGAGTGACGATATGTCTGATGAGGATACAACGTCATCGTCCATAACAAGGCAATTGAATGAGACACCAGAGCAGTATTATAAGCAATTATTTGCAAATTATTGTAAGGCAATAAACGATAACCTACCGAAATGGTCGGATGTGAATTATGCATATTCGGGTCTGCATACCATCGTAAATCTCCCGCCAGACGATGCAAATTTATGGAAAAATCACGACGATATACATCATAGGAAGAAATTGAGAAGTTCAACTGTGAATGAACGAAAAGCGGCAAAGGCAGAGTGTAAATTTTGTTATGATAAATATGAAGCTATAATTTGTCAATTCTACAAGCCCATTAATCGGGATTTTAAGATAACTACTTATCGTAATGAGAAGCTTATAGTTTGCGAGTGTTGTGACTATACTGATGAAGAAGAGGACGAACAAATGAAAGAAGAGGAAAACTCTAAATTAGAGACGTCAAATAATGATGATAAAGACAAGTCTTCAAATACTGTAATGCGTACTGTTACAAAAGCTGGATGGTTTGGAAAAGGTTGGTATTTACTTTTAATTAAATAACGGCTTTTTAGTTTTTGAAAATTTCAAATTTAATTTTGAATTTGAATTTTAAAAGTTCGTTACAAAACGTTCATTTGAATAAACTTTCATCTAATTCACATTCAATGTCTTTTCAGGCTATAGGAAAATTCAGAAGAAACGTAAGAAAGTATCGACATAAAATTCAACTAGTAATATGATTTGTGTGATTGACGAGATTAATTTATTGCCTCAGTTCCCGATTATTTTGTTTTCAGTTTTAATTATTAAATTATTTTTTTGAAAGGAATGACTTTGCTAGATAGACATTAAGTAATTTTATGTAAGATGATAAGTTTTTAAGAAAAATAAAATTAACTGTCAGAGTGTTCAGTAATATCTCAATTCATCTACGCTTTTATTCCTCATTTGTCTCAAACTGTAGCTTAACATATTTCAGCTTCTGAATTAATTCAGTGTTCTTAGCTATGCGCTGTCGAACATTTGCTGATTCTACACTTAGTTCAATAGCTTTTTGGTACTTATCGCGAGCAGTCTTAAGAGTTTGAGGTGTCAAGATTCCAAACCAATGCATTGGATCTATGTAGTCGTTATCCTTATCGATTTCATGGGATTCTAACGTGAATTGCATAGCTGTATCATCCTCATTTCTCTCAACTGTCCTTAAAGCCTTAAATTCCTTCTCTTCATCTTCTGTTGGAAGTTGTGTTATTGATACAGAACTTGATCCTTGTGTGTATCTAAAAAATCAATTTAATGAATGAGTTATAGTACTGGATTATGTTAAATGATGTCTTTATGAGGTAAGCTTTTTTGATTTAAAGAAATCGTAGAAATCTGAAATTTCACAATAATTTTAAAATTTACCTTGTTTTTGCTAAATTTAAAGCTCCTTCATTGGTTAGCTTCTCAATACTGATTTTTATTGTAAGATCTTCTTCAACCAACTCTAATGTTTGTAGAATTACCTTGTCTAAAAGGCTTTTTACTTGATTAATATTGTCAAACAATTCCATCTTCTGATCTTGTGATATAAACTTCCGTGCGTAAAATTGTTTAGGGAGACTTCGATTTGTATAACAGAAAATTTTCACTCAAAATCAATTGATTTAAATTGTAGAACCCCAACTATTAACTTCCGCGTGTAATTTTGTGTCTTCGTGTTCAATTTTCTATCAAATCAAAAAATAAAATAACTAATTTACAATGGCTTCGCGAGAGGCTCAGAAAGAGCTGAATATCCGTCAATATTATACGGAACTCAACAAGTTTGGACAAGCTGGAGAATACGATAAAGCTGTTAAATCAGCCAATAAAAGTGAGAAAATATTTTATTAACCCTTTTTGTTCATAATCCAGTAAAATAAATTAATTATTATAGTCTTGAGCATTGCGCCAGAGGAATCTAAAGCAGCACAATGCAAAGCTGTTTCGTTGATTCAGTTGTCAAAGTTTGATGAAGCTCTGAAATTCATCGAAAAGTGCCCAACTGTTCAGGATTTAGTTTTTGAGAAGGCTTATTGTGAATATCGTCTTAATACACCAGAAAAAGCACTAAAGACGATTGATAATTCCAAGATTAATCCTCTTCCACCAAATTTGAAGGAATTGAAAGCTCAAGTGCTTTATAGATTGGAACAATATGATGATTGCTATACTATTTATAGAGACATAGTCAAGAATTCTACGGATGATTATGAAGAAGAAAGAACAACGAACATGTCAGCTGTTGCTGCTAACTTGGCAATTCAAGGCACTGATAAGAAATTGCCTGAATTCCGTGAAAATACTTATGAATTAGTATATAATTCAGCTGTTGCTTTATCTGGAACTGGAAAGTATACAGAAGCTGAAAAGAAGCTTATTCTCAGCGAAAAGATGTGCCGTGAATTTTTAGAAGAGGATGAAACAATGACAGAAGAGGACATTGAAAATGAACTAGCTATTATTCGTGTCCAATTGGCTTATTGCATTCAAATGCAAGGAAAAGGCAAAGAAGCTGCTGTCATTTATGCTGAAACATTGAAAAATAAGCCTAATGATCCAGCACTTGTTGCTGTTGCTTCCAATAATTCCGTTGTCATCAACAAGGATCAAAATGTCTTCGATTCAAAGAAGAAAATTCGTGCTGCTATGGTTGATGCTGTAGAGCATAAGCTGAATAATCGTCAGAAGAAATCTATTGCTGTCAATAACTGTATTTTGGCACTTTACACGAATCAAGGAGATTTAACTCAACTTGTTAACAAGCTTGTTCTTAAATATCCGGACTTAGAATATCAAGCAAGCTTAATCCAGACATGTCAATACATGAAAGACAAGAAGTATAAGGAAGCTTCTGAAGTTTTAGAGAAGTTTGTTTCTAAAAATCCAAAATTATCTTCAGACATTAGTTTTGCATTGATTCAATTACATCTTATGTCTGGCAACAAATCTAAGGCAATTGATGTCTTACAGTCATTGGACAATGACAGAAAATTCAGTCCAGGTGTTGTGTCAGCACTTGTTTCACTTCATTTGGGCAGCAATGATAAGCAAGCTGCTTCTGAAGTTCTTAAAAATGCTGTCGATTGGTATAAGAAGAACAAGAGCAAAACTGCTGGAGATTTATCTGATATGTGGAGACAAGCTGCTGATTTCCATTTAAGAGGCGGAGAAGCTGAAACAGCGGCAAAGAGTTTAGAAGAATTATTCCGTTCCAATCCAACAGACATGAAGATCTTGGCTCAGTTAGTCATTGCGTATGCCCAATTTGATCCTAAAAAGGCACAAGAAGCATCGAAGAAATTGCCAGCACTTGAAACATTGACAACTCAAGCTGAAATTGATGAATTGGAAGCTACGAACTGGATGATGATTGCAAAGGCAGTCAAAAAGAAGACTACCAAGTCTGATCAATCACCAGGTACTCCTGGAAGTGACTTATCACAAAAGAAGGCCAAGAAGAAGCGTAAGAACAAATTGCCAAAATATTTCGATCCAAATGTTAAACCTGATCCAGAAAGATGGTTGCCTAAGCAAGAACGTACTGGATATAGGAAGAAGAAGGATCGTAGAGTAAAAGAAGTCATGAAAGGATCACAAGGAATGGCTTCTGGACAAGCTGATCAATTGTAAGTATTTTATCATTGTTGAGTTTTAGGATATACTTAATCATTTTCTTTAATCCCTTAGTGACATGACGAAAGCCCAAAATCTCGGTCAAAATGTCAAAACTCCAACGAATCGTGAGGAAGTTTTAGGACCAAGACAACAACAAAGAAAGCACCAGCAAAAGAAGAAGAAGGGTAAGCATTAAATGTTTACGTCCATCAGCCTGCACTGCATTTTTATAAGGTATAAGACGAAAAATGAATTATTAATAAAATATCTAAAGTGTTATTGGAAGTAGCTTCACTTTCAATTGGCCAAAAAAATAAATATATTATCTCAATTACTCTTTGCATTATTCAACAGTTAAGTAATTAGTTAATTGCTTAGTTAAGTCAGTCGATTTTTAGTTCTGTTGAATGTAAGAAGTGACTTAGAATCATGAAAGTTCTGGCTATTTTCATGGTTTTCTGCTGCCTAAGAGTAGTTAAATCTGGTAAATATTAATAATTTTGTATATCCAGTGATTTAACTTGAATTAATGTCTAGAAATTTACTTGTCAAACTTGAATGCAACTTGCCTGCGATGTATTTGCGTGGGACTTACGAACTGCAATGTCCTTCGAGGATGTGAAGATGAGTACTGTGGTAAATAATTGAGGATGACTTCTAGTCACAACAATCTAACAATCATAGTTCCTCAGGTCCATTCTACATATCCCGAATATACTGGGCAGATGCTGGAAAGGTTGTTTTTCCTGACGATAATCCAAACAGAGAAAATGCATTTTCAGACTGTGCTAGTGACTACCCGTGCGCATCTAAAATCATTACAAATTACATGATAAAATATGCAAAGGATTGTAACGATGATAATGTAATCGACTGCTCAGATTATGCAGCCATTCATCTCAATGGATTTGCTAATTGTGATGTGAAATTGGAAACCTTGTCTCATGGACGGGATTTCCTTAGTCGATATAATCAGTGTAAATTGTATTAAAAAGGCATTAATCTTGTTGACTTGGTGAAATATTCAATATACAGAATTTTATTTAATTAATTTTTTTTTCTTGTTTCCTTCGATTCGAGGCGTTAAATTTTGTTTCACTTATCGCATAATTTTTATAAATGATACAACATAAAAACATAAGTACCACTTCTGGCACGAATTTTTTTGAATTAAATTACTAATTTTTTTGTCTTAAATCATTCATTCCATAAGTCTATTTTACAATACATACATTGATGCTCTCTCTCAACATCACACGACATAAAATCATTACAAATTTTTCTCTAATAAAAAATCTATCACGTTCATCCATCGTTATATATGTCATAAAAGTCCTTGTAGTAATTTCGTCAGATTTTTTAGACTTTAAGTCTAGCTAAATTTGCTTAAGCTTAAAGATGGACGATAATAGTGGAAGGAAGGAAAAAATATTTTAATTGCTAAGATATGCTAAGATAATTGAACTAATTTTAGGGGATTTAGGTTCTGTGCTTCTTAAAATTTGAGGTAGAATATGGCAAAAGACGTGACATCTTATGCCAAATACTGAAAATTGACAATAATTTCCGATGGGATAGTGAATTAGTTATTAAGGAATACTAAACAAAGTTTGAAGTCGGCTCTACATTGACTTTTAAGTAGATTAACGGCAATTTTCTAATCAAAATTTGAAAATCCGCTCAAATTCCGACAGGAAATTTAGCAGACTTTTCACTTTGTCTGAATTTAACCGGAAAATTAATATCTAAAGTGAAGTTTTGCGTATGAAAATCTACTGACTACAAAATTCCTACAAGATTAGCCACATTAGGCTGCTAAAGATAAGGCGCGAATAGAGTTGGGCGAAAGTCTGACAAAATTCTTACAAGGAAATACATTTTTTCATATCATATTTTATACAAAAAATTAATTTACAACAAAAAATTCAATAAAATAAATTGAACTATAGAAGAAATGAAAGGAAATGAAGGAGGAAATATGAAGTAGGAATTGTACGATAAAAAGTCGTTAGCTGTAAATCACATGATTCATTCCTGGACATGAAATTACCTTGTAAATCAAGATAACATTATTAGTAATATCAAATTTTCAACTACTAATTATACAAATTTTACATGACTAACATGCTTGATCCACTGCTTAAATTTGATGGCTTAAATAAAAGATTCTGATTAATTCCATTTTGATTATGCTTTCCATTGGGTATGAGCTTTTGATACTGATCGTTGACATATGACGGAAGTGATGTTTTTGATGCTCGTGAGAAGAACTTTGCTCGATTATAGCACAAAACACCAATAATTGCTGTTAACATTCCGACGATATTCATCCATGTTACTGGATTTCCAAGAACAAACAATGATATTGCAATCACGAAGATTCTCTTCGATGCACTGGCTACAGCATATGTGAGGGGTGTGACAAGTGATAACACTGAGAATGCGAGAATATTTTGAAGCCAGTTTAATACGCCATCCACGAATAGAAGTGAAATCACTCGATAATCTAAATTAGCCTGCAATTTAATAATCGTGATAAGTTTGGCAGTAAAAATATATTCAATTATACTTACAATAGCTGTATGTGAAAGTACGCTAAACATATCATAATATATCCAAACGGGAAGAAATAGGAATAATGCTAATCTACCAAGAATGTGTAGCAACCTTAAATGATGAATTCCAGTTTCTTTAAGCACCTTCTTTGAGAAAATGTTTTGTAAGCTGAATCCTGGAATGAGAAGTGATGCAGCGTTAATATTCAGACAATCACTCAAGCAAGTGTATTTAAGGATCAAGCAGGATCACTTACCGCAAGTAGAAATCAAAGCACTTATCAGTCCTATCATATCGAAAGATATCTCAGTCAATGTTGCGATTAAAACGCCAGCAATAATCGGTAATAAGCTTAAGTAAACTGTCGTTGTTTGCTTTTCCTTCATAATTATTCGCGACAGAACGACAGTAAAAAGAGGCATTGTTGCCTTGACTATAATACAATTGGGAGAAATAAGAAGTGTTAAGTAAGGTCACGAAGGTAAAACACAGTAAAGCTTCATGTCTATCACAAACATTTGCACAAATTCATAGAAATAATAAATATTTGAGAGTCTGACACAATACACAACATGCTGTACTGCACACATAGACACAAAATTTCATAATTCATGGATTTCACTTTCACTAAATTCACTTGAGGCATTTTTCGTTAGTTTGTGGATGCGTATATTGCGAGTTTTCATAATCGCAGGAAAAATCGATGAAAAGATTATGTTACAGACCTGTGTGAGCATAACTGACGGGCACTTTCCATATGGAGAAATGACTAGTAACGGAGCTAAGAAATTTGCCAAATGCCAGTGGAACTATGAATGTAAAGTAGTATCGCCAATTCATATCAGAATATTTCCTTATGTTAAATAAATTGAAGAATGGACCGCTATAAATAGTTATGGATAATAATTGAACCATCGTGACTGTCATCGGATATGGAAATTCTGAGAGGACAAGCTTCCCTAAAAAGTGACATTTAAAAAAAGAAAAAAATTTAATAAAATTTTGGATTTTTTCTAGAAAAAAATTTAATTGTACTCACCTATGACATTGTTCGTTGAAGAACAGATATACCATAATATACAAAGTATAAGTATCAAAAATGTGCTCCGTTTCTGTACCATTTTTCGTTAATTAATCTATAGTAAACTAAATTATTTTTGGTTTATTATTTTAAACTACAAAAATTTGACATCATCAGCAAATTCAATGGTTCTGCGATTATCATTTGAGAGGTTTTGGAAATCAGAAACATACAATATGAAAAATCACAGCAAGTGAAATTATACGCAAGACAGTACATGACAGCTATACTGATGAATTAAGGTTCAATTATTATGTAAAAATTCAAATTTTTAACAACGCCTACTTGATGAGAAATTCGTAAAAATATGAAAATCTTTAAATTGTTTACCGGAACAGATGATTTGGGTTGTGAGGTTCTCTAATTTCTCTTCAACGATGACAGCGCACCTGCATGTGGTAAAGTTAAACAATTTTAGTCTACTGTTTATTTATTTTCAAACAAAAATTCTCGATGTGATCACTTCTATTGCAGTTTGTGAACTCGAAACTTTAAAAATCTACCTGAATAGTATAGGAAATGAATCGTAAATCTATTCTAAACATTGCTAAATAACCCATTCAGTGATCTAAAGTGAGGAATACAATCTGTGACTGTTTAAAATAATTTTTGGATGTTTTGTGAATTATTCAAATTTTGTCTATAAGAAATGAAGTTATAAGTTTAATTCATAGTTTGATAAATTAGAAATAGTCTTAACTTTAAACTAGTTTCATCACCAAAGCTCAAAACAGCCTAATTTAAAATTTTTAAAACGCAATTTGACATAACCATAAAATGGATGAGAAGAGTATTGATCCGCTAGAACTAAAGAAGAAAATTTTATTCCCACACTTGGAGTTTGTGAAGGAAATGTTAGTCAAAGTAAAGGGGAACAGTATTGAGGAAAAATGGAAAATTATGTATGAATGCATAACATCTGATAAAAAGAGACCGTCATATGAAAAAATTAAGCAAATGGAAAAGACTTTGATTGCATTGAAGAATCAATCGAAACAGAAGAGTGTAAGTGTGTTTATTTTAGTTTGTAGTTTAGTGATTACATAATATTGTGTAGAAAAGCTTAGTCTTTAAATTTGTAAATGGCGCATTAGGTAGTCTTTAACTTTGTATGTAGAAATAATTAGTCATTAGACACCCTTGTGATTCATTTGGAATATTCTTTGTTCGCAGAATGCAACCAAAAATAATTCAACACCTTCAACCAGTAAAGCAACCATTGAAAAAAGTATTCCAAAAGAAACAAAGACTGCCGAAAGTATTGAGCAACGTGATCCAAGGAAGCGAATTTGTGAAGACAAGAGTTCTACAGTAATTTATGATCCAAAGCAAAAAATTGAAAATAAAAGTAAATCGCGATCACCTGCTCGTGATGACAATCAATCTCCAAGGTTTCATCAAAAAGTTGAAACTGATAGACCATCTGGACGTTGGAGTGATCGACCTAGCAATTCTTCAAGATACAATGAAAAATATAGTCGAAACTTGCAAGAATTTTCTCGTGGAAGAGGAAGGCATCCACGAGGTAGACCTTATTCTAGACCCATTCTAGATCCATATGAGAGCAATTCTAGGTTCCACTCAAATCAACGACACTCCTCTAATGATCGACAACAATTTCGTGATGAAAGGAATCGAAGTTTAAATAAAGATGATCCAAATTTCAAAAGAAAACGTTCACAATCACCAGTCAGTCACACAACTCCTCAAATGCCTAAACGAAGATATAGTTGTTATCAACCTAGTGAGAACGATGAAGAAATGGATTCTGATAAGTTCAAAAGACAGAGTTCGACAGATAATTCTAAATCCTTTAGAGATAACAAAACAAGTTCTTCTAAAAATGCTAAGCTTGTTAATCTAACTTCTTCTAACAAAGAAACCAAAGTTGAACGTAAAAATGACGACAACTCTAGTTCCAATAATAAGCTTGATAATTTACAATCAGTATCAGTTAAAAACAAAATAGATAAGAAAGAAGCTGAATCATCAGTTCCAAAAAATCTTAGTGAAGCAATTAAGAAGATTCAAAGTATTAAAATTCCTAAACTAGGAGTTAATAAAAACGTAAGCAAAACAGAATTGCAAACTAAGGCTAAATATATTGACAAAAATATGGATTCTAATGACTTAAATGATGAAAATACTTCTACCAAAAGCACTGCCTATGAGAAAAGACCTAAAATTGCAGGAAACTTACCAAAAACTGTTGACAATAACAGTAACATGACTAAATCATTAGAAAAGATAACAAACGTCGAAAAAGTAGACAAAATTAATCCTGAAATTAAAGCCAAGTTAGCAAAATGTACTGAAAATTATGAAATTGCAAAGAAAAGTTGTAATTCAAGAGCTGATAAAACTGAAACAGAGCCAAAGCTATTACCGAAAAAAATTGAAAGTCAACCAATTTCTACAGACAATGTTGAAGTTAAAAAAGAAGTATCGAAAGAAACCATTCAAGAAATTAAACTTTCAGAAATTGTGTCTTGTTCAGCTGCAGAATCTGCTGAAATTATCAACCACGAAGCGTCGGACGAAATTAAAAAATCAATTGCCACTGCAAATGAGAAGTTAATTCTTAATACCGAAATTGAAGTAATTGATCCAAAGGAACTTGAATCTAAAGATCAAAATGATAAAATAATTGAATCTACATCGATCGATGTTAAAATAATTGACACCAATGTAAACAATGATCAAGATGAACCGACATCTTCAATTGCATCTAATAATGCACCAGATCTAAAAGCTAATGTGCTTACTAATTTGTTAGAAAATGAAGAAGAGAATCCTGAAAAGGTTTTAGAAGGACTAATAAGTGTCCTAGGAGTTGAGAAAGTGAAGAAAATGCAAGATCTACTCCTAAAAAATACACTTAAAGTTGAAAATATGTCAGAGACTAAGTCGGTAGACGAGAATAAACAAGGCGAGGCAAGTCAAAGCAATAGTTTATTAGAAAGTAAAGTAGATGCAGAGCTAACTCCTACACTAATTAAAGATGAAAGTAAAAGCGTTGAGGACGATGCTAAGAAAATGGAAACCTCTGTTGAATCTGTAATTCTACCAACCATAAAAACAAGTCCAATTAAAACCAATCTTAGTTTCTCTCCGGAAAAGAAAAGAAAGAAGCCTAGAAAGAAAAAATTGACTGAACTAGATAAGCTCCATGAGAATATTTTAAGTAGTATCGATTGTGAAGGTATAATGAGAGCATGCGGACAACCAAGAGTCAGCGTAAAACCAAAAACATTTGAAAAATCTGGTTCGATGAATAAAAACCTAAAAACAAAACCTCTAACAATTAAATTACTAAGATTAAATATTACTAAAGAAGATATGCCTGTTACGTTGAATGACGAGTTCTACCAAAAGTATTTGACTATTCAAGAAACGAAATCAAGAACAAAACCAAAATCACAAAAGAGGAGAACAATATCCCAAGAAAAACCTATTATGAAAGTTGCAAAGATAGAACCAGAGTTCAAGACTGAACCTACACCTTCATTAATTGTCCAAGAAGTTCCAGTTGAAGAAATTCAACAACCTCTAAAGCCATTAACGGAAATAATTAAAACTGAAACTAACATTGAACCTGAAACTCAGACTAAAACGATTATAACCTCAAAGAAGAACAAGAAACGAAAAATGTTATCTTGGTCCAAAGGAATATTAAAGAAGAAGCCAAAGAGATTTAGGCTTGGTAGCCTTTATGATTGGGAAGATGTTGATTCTTCTGATGATAATATCAGTTATGACAGAACTATGAAATTGAATACTTTTAAAGATTTATTAAATACTTTTGCTAAAAAATGCGGATACAAGAAAATGCCAAAGAAAAGTCAAGCACGTATTTCACCAGAAAATGGTGATCAAAAAGTTGAGAATTTCGTCCAAAATGATATACAAGAGGATACAAAAACAACGGAAAAGTCTGTTGTAAACGAAGACGATTCAAAATTTGCTGTTCCTAAAAGGATCAACTTACCTTTGGAAAAGAACTTACTGACAATGATTTCCAAAAATACTAGTTCTGAAATCAATTCACCAACAACTAATGCTGAATCACCAAATCTCAAAATTAAAATTAAGCTTCCGACTGTAGAAAAATCTGTTCAAGAAACACAACAATCTAATGCTCTTGTTGCTGGACCATCGAATGAAATGAACACAAAAATATATTCATCCCAAAATAATCCACAAAAAGTTGTTATTGTCAAGCCACTTTCTAAAGAAATTTTAAATGAACCTATTAAAATTAGAACCCTTAGTGCAAAAGAACAGCAAGCACTTAAGGACGCATTGTCAGGTACTAAACATCAGATATCTGTTTCATCAATTTCTCAGCAAAGCAATGAAATTATCAAGAACATGATGAATGTGAATTCTTCATTAAATATAACTAAGATAAGTGCACAAAAGTCTCCAAATGCATCTACTTCCAAAGATGAACCAATTAAGAAAAGTATACCTATGATATCGAATGTCGAGTCTATCAGTCCTAAACTGTCAAAACCACAAAACAATTCCAGTGAGGAACAAAGTAACGTCCTTAGAATTGTCTCAAGCAAATCAACTGCAGAAGCTACAGATTCACCAGGAGAACAAGCTGTCTTGCCACACATTGAATCAACTGCTAGTTTACCTGAGCCAGTACAATCAACTACTCCAGCAAATGAGCCAGTGGAGATTGTGGATTTGATAGATGATGACGATGAAGATGATGTAGTAGACATTATGCGACCTTGGATAGAAAAATCTGATTTCAAATCTCGAAAGGATCAATTTGAAGCTATGAAAATGATCAACAATACGCATTGCATTGCAGCTTTGTATAAATGTATGGGAACAACTTGCAGCTACTTTACAAATGACAAAAGTCTCTTCCAAAAACATCTTGAACTACATCGTGAATACCAAAAACGAGATTCTCAAAACTATCTACTTTGTTCTTACTGCAGCTTTAGACCTAAGAGTATTAATGTATTGTTGGTACACATAGAAAATGCACATTCTTATGGAAAGTTTGGGTAAGTACACTGAAGATTTATTTTTTGCCTAGTCAGTAATGAAAGAATTATTTCCTTAGATGTCGATATTGCTTTTATCGTTCAATCAATGAGTATCAAGTCACAGCAAATCATCATTCGAGTTTTCATCGTTTAAAAGAGAAATGCGTAGTCGTTTTTGAACCTCGAAAAGTTAAAAACGAGAATATCGAAAAAAGTATGATTTCAGAGTCCATTCCCAAAGTTTGCCATCCATTTCCATGTCCATGTAAGTTGAACTTATTTTTCATTCTTTGATATGAAATCAACTAATTATGATTTTTTGCTGACACAGACTGTCGAATTGGATTTTACACGATTGCAGAATTTGAAGCTCATGTGTCAAGCCATAAGGAAAATTTCACAACAGTTTGCGTAAAATGTAATCAGACAACAACTAAGTTGAACATTAGTCAGCATTTACTAAAATGCTTCAATAAGTTTGGCAACTTCCAGTGTGTATTTTGTGTCTTTGGAACAAACGTCTTTTCAGCAATCGATAATCATCTTTCAAGTGAACATCCTGACAAATTATCGTATTTTGCTGAGAGAAGCTTGAATGTAAGTAGATTAATATTGTAACTGATGAAAAATTGATGAATTTTCTGTAATCCTGTAGGAAGGAAAGGATCCAAAATCAATAGAATCATTAACAACGAAGGAATTAAGCAAGAGAATCACCGGAAATGTCAAGAAAATGCATCTCAAATATCCATTTAATGATGAAGTTTATAAAAATTCTGGAAATGTTGGGAGATTAGCAGATAATCTGAATATTGATCCGACAGAAAGGCCATTATCGTCAGACAGCTCATGCTTCTTACAAATCGGTGAAGTTATGTCGCTTCATGATTAAATCATGGATTGTTATGATGTTTTTGAACTATGTTATTGATAATTTTTTGAAATAAAAATTAGGAACTATTTCCGTTCATTTATTACGTCACGCACAAAAACAAGTCATGTATTTTTTATAAGAAATTATGAACTTAACTTTTATTTCCTCGGTGGACATAAATTTAATATAATTAACATTTAATAATTTTCAGTAATTTCTAACACGTCGTTGAATGAACAGTCATTTGTGATTTTCTAACAGCCCAGTGTTGATATTATGAGCATTTTCAAGTTCATTCTGATCGTTGAATATTTTAATATTCTTTGTATTTGACTGTTCTTGATGAATCAGCTTCTTCAGCACAACACTTTTAAGGACATCTTCCGCTTTCTGTATAAAGGAATAAAATGACGTTAATAAATTGTAATTGACTTGATGAATCAAAACTTACAGTGGATCCTTTAGCCAATAAATCAATATTCTGTGACTGCTTAGTACGATCATAATACAGCATTGGCTTATCATAATGCATATTAGAAAGATGAATTTTTATTGAATCCGATGAGTCTGATGCATAGAAACAAAATGCACAGTTAAAGTCTCCAAATTTATGGCATTCCTTCAAATGATCAATTATTGTTTCTTGAGTGATCTCAAATTTACAAACCAGGCATCTTGATGACGGCACCGACTTGTATGCTTTGTAATGGTTCTCGAAATTTTTGATGTTGTAGAACTTAAACTTGCAGACTAAGGAGAATAAATAATTGAATTAGGGTATGAATAATGTGCTGAATATTTCAAGTTATGCAATCTGACACTTACCACAGCAAAATATTGGCTTGCATACTTTCATAACATTACTCAAAGCATTTGAGAATTCCTTCTCTATGTTTAAGGTTTTGAGAGAATTGCATTCAATAATGACTTCAGATTTTAATGGATGAAATAGTTTGTGATGTGTGCTGATATGAAAATCACAACTTCTGTAGAAACAGTAGGCACATTGGTATCTGGAAGGAAGATAAATTGGGGAAGTGCTTAAAATCAGACATTGAAATTTGAACTTTTTTAGGCATTGCTCGAAGTCGACTCGGATCTTGTATGAAAAAGTCGACTTCGTGCTCTGTTTTTAGTACAAAAGACAGTATCAAAACGACCATTATTATGT
Source organism: Chironomus tepperi (assembly GCF_022539635.2). Taxonomy (NCBI): domain Eukaryota; kingdom Metazoa; phylum Arthropoda; class Insecta; order Diptera; family Chironomidae; genus Chironomus; species Chironomus tepperi. The sequence continues at coordinate 543,810 of NW_027226259.1, forward strand.
CTTATTTCTACCTGCCTATTAATAAAATGATCGGCAACATGAATTTTTATGTCCTCGAAATTGTTAAAAGTACAATATACTCAACATACCTGCTATAACCATGAGTGTCTGATATATGTTGAATTAAAGATTGAGGATTGTCATCCATGAAGCTGCAGTAAGCACATTGTGAAAAATATTTCATGTCATTTGCTTGCTTTTGCTGATGCATCTTTAAGTGACGTAGGAAAAATGTAGGATTATTAGTGAAGTAGCTGCAAGTCGATCCCATACACTTAAATAATGCAGACAGGCAGAATCCATTAGCAAGCATGTTCTCACAATTTTTTAGGAATTTTCTATGCTCACTTGCCATCAGCCATGGACGAATTTTGTTTAATGTTGCTGCCGCACTGAGTAATACTAGCTTCTTATCCTTTTGTGCTTCAACCATCACAATACTTGTTGGAATTTCCGTCATTGGCGGTGACATATAACCACCTGGAGACATTGGCTCATTTTTAATTGCTGACACAGCATTTTGTTGAACATTAGTTAGATCAGATGCACTGCTTACTTTGCTGATATTAAGTTCTGATTTCTCAGCATTTACAGTCGCAACTTGCTTCACATTGCTATTGATTGGACTTTGGGAAGGTGCAGTCATTTCACGAGAAAGCACAACTTTGTTTGATGCTGTTGATTTTCTGGCATTCGGCAATTTTTTTGGAACTGCTTGAGGTTGATCAATTGATATTTTCTTGAAGCTGCTTGTAGGCTGTTGAATTGTTTCAACTGAAGTTATTACAATTTTATTTAAATTTTCTTCAGACGATGGCTGCTCAAAATCAATTATTTTAGCTGCACTGCTTCTTCTTACTGCTTGTCTAGCTGACTGTCTTATTGATGTATTTTGAGCCGTTTGTGAGATCTTCTTAGGACTTGGCAATGTGTCAAGTGAATTTCTGTTTCTTTTAGTTCCTTGAGTTTTAGCAACAGGTGCAGTTTTGATAAGACTTTTGAGTAATTCGGGATGATTTGATGAAACGTTTGTCGTGGTAGGGGTTTTGGGATTTGATGATGTTGGTGGATTTTTGACCGATGCTTGAGGTTTGATTGGCAAATCCACGGTTTTTACAGTCACAATGCACGAGTTGTCGGATTTTTGTTGTGCATCTTCTAAAGCTTGTTGAGGTGATAGTGAGCTTTTAGTAACTTTTGAGGCTTTGTCAGGAGATTTTGTTTGTTTTTGTTGAACATTTGGAGACGCTTTGACCTTAGTTGAAGAGCTTGGTGGTTCAGCGTATAAGGATTTTGATCTCAATCGAAGCATTTTTCTAAGAGTAGATTGTTGAGGTTTAGTTGATGTTTGTGCTTCCACACTGTCATCATCGTCAGAATCCACAATATAAATCAGTTCCTCTCCATCCACTTTTTTACTTCCATTTTGTACAATAGACTTTGATTTTTCAATTGGAATTTTCGGAAGTATTTCTTGTGATTTCGTGCCATTTTTAGATGGAGTGACAGATTCTGATTTTGTTGATTGGGATTCTCTTGGATCTGGGATGCTTTTGGCCTTTTCAGGTGTGAATCTTTCAATTCTAATTGAACAGTCCTTTAACTCAAGATTAGAGAGTCTATTCTCATGGATGGGATTAAGAACGCTAGAAATTTGATTAATCTCTTCCATTGGAATATTGCTATCGTGTGGATTTTGGACGGCATTTTCAGCAGCAACAACATTTCCAATTACTGGTTGATTCTCTGTAACGTTCTCAACAATCGGCAATTCTTGATCTTCAATCGGCAATTGTTTACTTCTTTCGTATTGTTCTAATGCTGCTTTAAGGACATCAACATCTTTGACCTTTTTATTCCTTTTCTTTTCTTCCTTTTGTCTCTTTCTGTTGTGAACCTCAGAAAATTTTATTCTCATTACAGGAATATTGTCGCCTCGTGGTGACATAACAATGTGTGGATGCACTTGTCGAGTCATTTTGAACCTTTTAAACTTTTTCAGTTTCTGCTTCGGCTTGATGAACTGATGATTGTCGGTTTGTGAGCTTGAGCCTTGAATTTGTGATGATGATGGAGGTTCTGCTGCATTTGAAAATTCAAATTGTGCATCTAATTCTTGGTCATTTTTATTTTCAGCATTTATAGCTTCCAATCTTTGTTCGGATATATTCTTGAAATGTTGAATTTTTGCAATGATCTTTTTGATCATTGTATCCAGTGCTGCCTTCTTTTCTTCATTCAAGCTGTATGTGCATAAATAAATAGATAAGAATATTTTTATAGTTGAAGTATGTAGACATTTGGATAGTAAATAAATAATTACAGACGTAATAGACCAGTGTTGGACAACCTTATTTTCGCGGTACACCTTGGTGGAAAAAACATTTTAGACATCACACTAGTGTGCCGCAACACACAAGTTACCCATCACTGTAAAGGGTCTATTTACAAAGCAATAAAAAATCGACAATCAATGGATCGTTGGATACAAAAATCACCAGAAAATTGTGATTCCCAAAAATGTAACAATATGTAAGAAAAGGGTCTGTAACAATAATTTATGGCCAATAGAACAAAACATTCGTTCCCATATTGAGTACAATAAAAAAATTCTTAACATGTGCATACACATACTCATTGATTTTAGTCATATACGCATGAAGTCTCTCCCATATTGGCTCCAAATCCGTTCCTTTTACTCTCTCGCGCATTTTATTGACGAACGTTAGATGTTGCTCTATTGTGATATTTTCAGTGCTCATTTTTATTCGTTGATTGTGTTCCGTTACATGAGACAAAGAATCTAGTACACGAGGAATCTATGAAATTCACTTTAAATTATGACAATATTCTCTGAATCTTAAAACTTTATTTTGAGAATCTTGTCGGCAGGGTAAATAATGACTCGAAAGTTTATGAACTGTTTATTTCTATGTCACTTAATTCTGACTCAATTGACTTTTAATTCCACTTTTTGTAATTTACTTCATAAATATTTATAAAATGTAAATTGTCAATAAAATCACTTAAATTGCACAATTCCGACATAATCAATGGATTAAACTTGATTTTATTCAACTAAATTTAATTATTTTCCAATTCCTTAGCGCACTTAATTGATAAAACTTAATAAATAAACCTTAACTGTTGCATTATTCAACTTTAAATGACGAAATAGTAAACAAAACTAGGCAAACGTAGCAGATTATTCTAACTGCTCACAGCGCCTCCTACGTGTCACTTTCCATAAACTTCTCATTTGTTGTTAGTCGTTCACCAAACAAAGATCATGTCGTAAATTGAGAATTAGTTTCATTTCGCATTTCAGTCAATAAAGACGCGCAATAATAGTTAAGCATAATATTAGTGTAAGTTTAAGTATATAAAGTGTGTAGTGAGTGTAAAGTGATGCCAAAAGATATGAATTAAGGATTAAATTTGTGAATTAAATAATTTGTAAACAAAAAAAATTAAAAAATGAGTGAAACATTGACTGTAGATTCCTTAAGAAGGCACTTGCCTTTCTTGAACAAAATAATCTCGCACATGAGAGGAACGCCGTTTGTGAAAGAATTTGAGAATATGAGAAATGTCATAGATTGTGGAAAACAGTGAGTATTTATTTTGTTTTGATTCTTTACGTCAGTGCGACTGATCATCAGTTATGAAGAAAGTGTTGTGAATGTGTGCAATCTATGAAAAATCCTTGATTATTGACTTGATAATAATGCAAATGAACCGTACACTGATAATCGTTACGGATTTGGTTGACATGATAAGTTACCGTGGTCCATGAAGATTTAAAATGTTCTGCTTTCTTATGTCTGTAGCTTAAGTGTTTGCAATGAATAGAAATGATCATTTCTGAATTTAATTTGAATCTCATTTAAATTTTTAAAACGAGTTTTAGTGTAACTTTATGTTTACTCAGGTTGCTTCTTCGGATGAGAGTTAAGTGAGAAAGAAGATAATGACCTTGAGGATTGATAAGAATTCAAATACGTCCTGCCACTTATAGAAGAATGAGTTTAAACATTTTATGAATGAACTTTAAATCAAATACAGTAGATTAAAAAGAATTCATGTCAGCGCTGCAGTTTTAATATTTTCATTTTGAATAAACAAGATTGCAGAACTCTTTAAAAATGCTTCCTATTCCAATTGAAATTCAACAACATTTTGTATGATTTTCATTTTCAACACATAATAATGAGCAATGCAATTTGTAAATTCTTTTAAAAATATGGATCATACAGGTGTCAAATTTATTCAATACTTAAGTTTGTCTTGATATTTATGACTAAAACCTGAATTGAAGATTATAAAAAGACTGATTCAATTTGCATAAATTTTCAGAAAAAATTCGAGATTTGATTGAATTGGCTTAAAATTTTAATTTAAGTCTTAAAATTCAAAATTCAAAAAAAAATTTAAATGTCTTAAATTTCGTCATTATTCTTAAATTAAACTTAACTAAAATTTTCAAATTCACAAAATTTCAAATTTCAACTTTTCGTAAATTTTTCAAAAATTAAATTCAAAAAATCATTAAATCTTATGCATTTTAATTTGACCCAAATTGACCCTTTCCGCAATCCTGATTACATTCTCTTATGAGTTGCATATAGCAACAAGTGTCAAATGATTATGATAAAGTCACAACTGATAAAAGAAGAAAATGTCAGAATATGAGAAGAGAATCCAAAGATATGATGAGTTAGGAGAAATTTGATTCTGAGGTTTCCTTTACTCATTTATTCAAATTTCAAAAACAAACACCATTATGAGTGATTAGTTCATAGCAACATTGTTACAGCTAGTATGTAAAGTATGAGAAAAAACACACACAATAGTAATTTGGCGCGAAAAAATGATCTAATTTTTTTTTTGTTGTATGCCTACTTAGTATTGAAGTATTTGAGGGAGAGAGGGCGTAGGGTGATTTTAGGATCATCTATATTAAAGCTTAATGAATAAAAATCTACTTTTTACAAATAAAAACAGAAGACATAGAAATGAGATTCAAATAAGATTTAAAAATATCAGATAAGAATCAAATTTGTAGCAGGTACTAAAAATGAGAATATTTGAAATATTTTATATGAGGGATTTTCAGGTAAAATTTTTAAGACGGCAAATTGTCTTTTCTTTTACCTGGTTTTATAATTCACAGGTATAAAATATTAATGTAAATAAATTCAATATACAAACATTATAATTACAAAAATCTCTATACAAATGAATGCATACATGTTTAAAAGTCTTATCCAACAATACTTAAAAGTAATAAAATTCATAGATAATATCAAATTTCAATAATTTTTTTTTCTTCTTTTAATAGATTAAGTCCCAACCAAGTTCGCATAATTGAGACATCAATCGCTAACTTGAAGAAGAGAATTAACGATTCCATTAGTGTAAGTAATCTTTAAAAACATCCGAACTCGAATTCGACTTTAATTTTGTAAGGAGTCGAGTTGAATTTTTCATACAAAATCAAAGTCTACTTTGACCTCTGAAAATTTTTTTTTTACAAATTAGCTTAAATCAAAATAATAACAAAATGTTTTCCTAATTAATCCACAGAGTTCAACATCAGGATCAGCAAAGAAGAACAAAAACAATAAAATGGAAGTGATATGTATTAGTAGTGATGATGAAGCAACAAGTAGCGATCTGCCATTTCATAAAGAACGTGAAGTTGTGCAAATTAAAACAGTAGAACTTAAAAGTCTTAGTAATCAATCCCAAGAAGTAATAGTTAAGCCAGAAAATCCAGATGTAGAAATAATAATGACAAAAATCCAAACAAATAGCAATATAGCAGACACGAATAGTCAAAAAATAACTATTAAGCCAGAGAGATGTGAAGTTGAAACGATAATTAAAGAAGTAAAGCTTACTACAGATTATAATGGAAATAGTCAACTAAATAATAGCAATATAACTGATCCAAGCTCAGCTAAAGTTAAAGAAGAAGAAGAATCTGAATCGGATATTGAAGATTATAAGACTGTATGCAGCAGTAGTTCAGAACATAATATTACAAATAATATCCCAGAACCATTTTCTACACAAAATGACGATGATGATGATGATGAAATTATAAGACCAATTGTCAAAAGAAAAAGAAGAAAAATCAGTTCCAGTTCTGAAATCAGTAATCCAGAAACAAGCAAGAGTGAAAGAAAACGACGACGAATTATACATAATTCAGAACCATCTGATGATGACAATAAATCACAAAAAGCATCAAGCACAAGTTCACATAAAAGAAAAAAGAACAAATCAAATTCATCATCTGGAAGTGAATTTTATTCAGCTGAAAGTGTAAAAAGTGTAGAACCACCTGCAAATGAATCTAATCAGGATGACTTGAATACGTTAGAACATTTTCGATCTACTGTCAGAAGTCTGGCTGAAAATGAAAACACAACAGACACAACTAAGATTGTAGATATAGTAAAATCTATTTCCAAAACGGAACTACCAAAACTTGTAATGTTTCTTCGGAAATGTTGGATGAGTGGACTTTTAAATTTAGACATAAAAACGGACTCAAGGAGAACCGACGAAAATATTCTGAACGATTTTGTAAAACAAACTTTAAATCCTATAAAACAATTAAGAAGCCGTGTCGTTATTTCCAATGAAAAAGATGAAGTATTACCAGAGATGGAAAGCTCTGAGGACGAAGTCCTTGACTTCTCTGATGACGAAGACAATTTATTTAATAAAAATAATAAAACTCCAACAAAAACTAAAAAGTCTAAAAATACCAAGAAAGTCCAACGTAAAAGAAGAGCGAGAGAACTGAATGCACTAAGGAATGACATTGACAACAGTTTCATTAAACCTGCCTTATTAACTTTGAAGCCTCGTGAACACAAAAAGGTTGATTATAGAATAGACAATAAGGCATCATCATCTGATGATAGTGAAGACTTTGTTAATTCGATTTCCAAAAATAAACAGGAATCTGTTAAGAAGAGAAAAGGCAGGAAAAGACTTGTTGTTGAATCCAATCAACCGAAAGAAGCTGAAGATAAAGCTAACGAATCAGATGAAAGTGAAATTGGAAGGAGAAGACCATTGAGAGTTAAGAGATTAGAAGATTTAGATAGCGATCGAACAACTCCTGATAATCTTGTCGGAAAACCAATCGAACCACTGAAGAACGAAGAATTAAATGACAATAGAGCAACTCCAGATATTGATCTCGAGAACGATCCTAGAGTTGTATCAATGAAATTCAAATTGGAGTCTAAAATTGACGAAGACATTGACACGGAGTGTAGTTCAGGAGAAACAGTTCTTATCAGTCCTCAACATGAGGAATTACCAGATAAGGATAATGCTGAAAACAGTTCAGATGATGATGAGGATGAAAGTAATCCAAAATACCATTTTATAACTGTAGAAAAAATATTAGGAGCTAGAGTTTATGCCAACAAGTTAAACGTAGTATACAAGCCAGAGCCTTACAAAGTTTCCTTTGAAAATGGAGCCTGGAAGATCCTTAATTTAACAAAGACCGTAGCTAAAGATCCAGTACCTAATGTAAGCACTAAAACATTAGTTGAAGATAGAGAAAATCCTTTAAATACTACAACCGTTCCTGATTTACCTTTAAATAATAGTACTCCTGCTTCAAAAGATGAAATTACGTATGATCCTATTCTGAGTGATGATGACTTTGCTGTTATGGACAACAATTCATCAACAGAAGTAACAGATCAGAATGAAAAATTAGTTGATTCAACTCCAAATGATATTCCTGCAGATTCTTCAAATAGTTTGAAGATCGAAATTAGTGAAGAAAAGTATAAGATACAGGAGACTAACTTTTATGATCCGATTTCAAGTGATAGCGATGATGATGCACTCTGTATAGATCTAGATGATGAAACAAATAAAAAAGTTGACGGTAAAAAGAGCAATACAAAAAATGAAGAAGTTGATCATCAACATCCAGTGATAAAGAAGGAAACCGAAAATACCAATATTATTAAAATTAAGAGTGTGGAATCTGGTTCTCAAGGAATAATAATCATTGATGATAGTGATGATATTGTTCCAGATTGTAATATTAAAGAAGAATCATCTGAAATTGGTCCGCAAATAGTCAAATCAGTTTCTGAAAATAATCAAAAATCAACATTGAAGGACCAAAATTCAATTTCATCAACTGAAGCTGTAAAGCCATCAACTACTCAGAACACAGTTTTACAACAAACTCCGCAAAAAAATGCATTGCCCAATAAATTGAGGAAGTGCTCTCCAATGTCAAAATTATTGACTGAAAATGAACGTAAAATATTCAATTTATCGTACATATCTTGCCGTGGTGGTCATCAATTCCGGTGCTTAAATAGCTGCAAATATTATAATCTTAAAGAAGAAAATTTTAAAAATCATATCCTCTCCAAACATCTTATGGATAATTGGTCTGGATTTTGCAATTTGTGTGGAAAGAGTTTTCATAAAGAAGCTCGTCCATTAATTGATGAGTATGAGCATATGATTACATATCATATTAATCCAGATCATGAGCGAAGATCAAGTATAAAAGAGAATATAGAAGATAATCAGAATGACAGTGATTGCATTGTACTATCTCAAGGAACGGAATCTGATTCGAATGTTCCAAAACCAATTGTAATCAAGAAGAATGAGGACGAAGTAGCAGTTAACGTATCAACTGTTGGAATGTCCAGTGATAATCTAAAGGAAGATGAAAGTAAAAGGGATGCTTCAAACTTATCACAACAGCAAAACAAAGATTCTTCTAATACAAATACAGTACCGAATGGTAAAGAAGTTCAACAAAATATAGAGAATCCACCTGAAGATCCAACAAAAAAACTAACTTTACGTATAAAAATGCTACCTGGCGATAAGCTTTCAGGTAGAAATGATGGAAGTTCTTCATCAGAAAAAAGTCTATATACAGTTCAAGAAAATATTTCAAATCGCATGACTCCCCCCATGACTCCACTTCCTGAAAGTTGTGTACCAGAAACAACACCAGAAAAGGAAGCTACTCTACAAGCTGTAATTGGTGAAATTATTTCAAAATATCCTGAACTTGGTGTAGAACAACAACAACAACAACAACCAGGAAATGTAATAGCCTCGTCTACATTAACATCATCTATTCAGCCTAATAGTATCATTTTGCACTCAACAACAAATGCAATAGTGACGTATACGCCACCATCTGTATCTTATAATGGAGATAAGAATAATGTATCAACAACTAATTTGAGCATGCTAAGTCATCTACTAGCACCAAAACCATCAGGAGTTGTTCTTCCCAATCAATTAAATTCGTTTCGTCCAACAGCAAGTATCGCACCAACTCCTAAAAATAATTATAATGGTGTAGTAAATAGCATTTCAAATACAGTGAGCAGTAACAATCTCCAAAATTCTAATACGTACTTAACTGCAGGAACTACTAATATAGACCATAATACAAAGACCACCAATGTTATACCCCTCCAAAGACCGTCAATTCATGCTGTAGTTCCAATAAATTCCTCCTCATTAAATATATGTAGGACGAGAAGACTTAGGCCATGGCTGGATGTAGATGATATGAAATGTTATTCTGTCATAAGCGAATGTTTAAATTTGAAGTATTTGGGTCAACTTTATAAATGTATGCTTGTTAGATGCAGTTTTGCTACTGATAATCCTAAAAATTTTTACGATCACTTGTTGTGGCATCAAAGGATAGCTATAAATCCTTTATTTGATTGTTGTTATTGCACATATGGTACTTTAAATGCAGATCATCTTGTGTCACATATTACAGAAAAGTATAGACAATGTAAATATTACTGTAGTCGATGCTTCTATAGAACAAGCAGTCAATACAATGCTCTTCAACATATATTGTTGCATAACAATTCCTTTAAAACCAAATTATTTAACATTGGTAACATTCCACCGATAATGGAGGATCAAGAGTTTGAAAAAATCCAATTAAGGGAACTTCCACCATTGAAATGTATTAGTAAGTATGAAATTGCGATTTAAATCTATTAAGAACAACAAGTAATACTTTTAATTCTCTTTACAGCTTGTCCACAAGTGTTTCAAATGTACGATCAATTTATATCACATATTAATCAATGCTGTATAAATACATACAATATTAAATGTACTGAATGTAAAAAAACGGATCTAATCAGCAAATTAGAGGAACATCAAACAAAATGTTATGGAATATATACATACAATTGTTGTTATTGTCCATATGGAACTCAGAAATTAAATGAAATGTCTTATCATATGGTGCATATACATCAGGAGAAGATTCCGTTCTATATTGAACGATGTGATACATCGCATTTATCATCACCGATGCTAAAGAAAGCAGCATGCATCAAGAAATTTACATCAAGTAATTTATCTCATGAATTTAGAATTGTTTAAAAGCCATTGGATATCCGTCGAAATTATAAAATGAGGAATTTGAAATGACCTTACATCTTAGCGTCTTAATGTACAACCCTATAAATGCTTTACTATAGATTGTAAATAAAGGTACGAAATTTTCTATGAAAGTTCTGTTCATACACATAGATTTCAGCTATTTTTGAAAGCTGTTCATTTGTGTCCCAGATAATTTTGTATATGCATGTCTAGAGCTTCACATTCAAAATTTGGTGTCGGTTATGGAAATTATAGTTTTTGGTGAGGTTCTTTATTTAAAGTCATAATCATTAATTTTTCCTATTAGTGCATGATTGTATTTATTATTTATATATCTTTACCTAAATGTAGGTAGAATAGCTTTAATATTCATTATCAGGTAAATTTTTTAAACATAAGGTTAAGGATGTTACCATTTATTTCTTTATTTTTATCATTTCTTAAACGGTTTTTGGCTTTTTTCTATAGATTTTAGATCAGTACAAAAAGTTTAGCATGTCCATAAACTTTTTGTTGTTTTGAAACTATTTGAAGCTGAAAACATAACCAAAAAATTCATCAATTTATGTTCTTTATTCCTCCTCTAGCAAAATGAACAACGAATGGAATCGATGTCATTGAATTCTCAATTATTGAACTTAACAATTCTACTTTAAAGTGAAAGTTACCATTTTAAATGCCATAAAAATTACCACCTGGATGTGACTAACAAAGGACAAAAACTTTGAACAAAAACCTTGTAAAAGGAATAAGAGACGGATCCAAAGGATCTTGGTTACCATATGGTTAAGAAACTACAAATGCAATACGTTACAACTTGAATTTAAGAAATTCGACTTAAGATTTTAAAGAATTATTTTTTGATGTCATAACTTGATAAGTACCTTAAAAGATTATACGCCTTTAAAAAAATATATATATTTTAATATTGAGCTTAGTAATTAAGTCGTTGCAAATTTTGTTTTAAGTAAATTCATAGTCTCACTAAATTTAAATAGACTAGCTAAACCTTAATTTGCTAACGATCTAATTATTGTACTATGGTTAATCTTCCAAAAATGACTGAAGCAATTGAGCAAATGAACAAATTGAATTTTATAAGCTGTTACTTAAATACAAGATTTTAATAAATAAATTATCATGACAATTACAGATGGTCTTATCTTTTACCTTATTTTTTCCAGCAACGCTAAGCCTGACTTTCAACCTTCTTTGTCGTTGGACAAAATTCTTCAATTTGCTGTTTTTGTTATCAAAATTCCAAAGTCTTCTTCGATTTTTGCTTTGCATACAAAAAAGCTACATTTCTCTCGAGCGACACAAACGAAGAAGGCTTTGTCACAAAACTGCGTTTGGTACCATATGGTTGCCAAACTCAGGCGACTTAAATTTGGTGCTGTGGCATAAGGTGACAAATTTTTGAGCATTTTTTCTAAGTGCATTTCCATAATTTTTTTGAAAATCTTATGAAGTTTCGGTGTGAAAATAATAGAATAACTGACACTCGACTAGTAACAAATAAAAAAGCTATCAAATTTCATTTTAGATTATACACAATAACAATCAGCAATGTAAGAAAAACATAAACACTCATTCACATGCTCACACCGTCAATGAATAAACGTAACGGTTTCGACAGATTCAAAATATTCTCAGCTGTGTACCCCCATTGTTTTGATTATTGTTGATTTAGTAGAAAATATAATTTACCGTGTAAATGTGGTCTAAAATATCTCTGCTTGAGTGTCTCGAGTATGTGCAGCAATTAAAATTTCGTTTAGGGTCAAGAGACTTTAATGAAAATGCGAATTATCTGTTTATTTACATTCTATTCATCTTTTTCGTGTATTTTCTGTTCTATCAGCTGATTAAGGTAAAAGAGGTAAATTTTGCAATAGTTATGGAACTTAATCGATATTTTCTTTCCAGAAATTGCTTATAAACTCAAAAGTCTCACAAATTAAGCATCGCCAGTCAATAAATTTCACTTGGAACTTTATATTTTATTTCTGCTGTACGACATTTCTGATTCTCTATCATTCATACTTTATAAAGGATGAATTGGATTTTGAGAAAGGAAAATGGTATCCAAAAAGAAGGAATCTCTTGTTCTACAAGCCATGCGACATGGTTAAATTCAAAATTGTTACATTCATAATTTCTGGATTTAATATCTGTGCTGCAATACTTGATCTTCATGCACGAGACATTAGTGAATCAATTTCGAAAATCTTATTCAGTTTCTTAACCATGGTTTGTTATATTTATGGATATGAGAATTATTCAGTAGTCCTGAACATAAATTTGGGATTATTCCACATGTTCACAGAACTGCTATCATTACTGTCATTGCACACAGAAAAGGATCAGATTTTTATGTATCGAATATTTGTCATCTTCAAATTTATATCATGGATTTATGTATTCCTGAACTTCCTTCCATTCCAATATATGATACCCACAATTCATGCAAGAGATGTGGAAATTGGACTGACAATAGCTTTTATGGCTTGGTATATATCAAGAATTTGGTGTTCACCATTTCTTCATGCACTTCAGCATCAGCTTTATCATCTTAATTCCTTCGACTGTCAAGGAGAAAATTCGCTCTCTAGATGCTTAATGCTTAAAGACACACCCGAACTTCGACACTACAAGAGCCTTAAACGAGCATATTTTGAAATAAAATTACATCACGAACGACATCAATTGAATAAACTGAATCTCAGCGAACATGCAGCATCAGCTAAAGCGTTCCATACAATCAAGGCTGTCATGACATTGAAGAGAAAGTTGAAAAGGATTCGCGAAAATAAAAGTGATCTGCAAGAGAAGCAACAATAATCTCATCTTAAAAAGACATACACGTGTGATTTTTTATTTGTCCTTCCCAGGATTCACTTTCCAGCACCTTTTGCGTATTGTACAATGTGATTTATAAGTATATGTTCCTAATAAAAATTATTACTTAATTTATTTTATTCCCGAAGCTCATGTTGGTTCTCTTATTTGAGCTTTTAATGACTAGCTCTCAAAATTTAGCAATTTCTCTCAACAGAATGTCCCTCTCACTTCCTTTCGACACGAATCAGCACATTCCAGTTCATTGGAAAATGCATTTTCACTGGAAGTTCAATAGAACTGGAAATATCACGCGAGAGAAAATGTGAACATCTCGAGTGTGTTGTACACATTATGAGGTCGGGTCATGTGTCCTAAATTTATGACACAAGCCAAAAACAGCTTGGTAATGATCGTTATGTATCTACTAATGAAATGTGTGTACGTTTATTGATGTTTACTTGACCTTCTTTTGGATTGTTATTGGTGTTACTGCAGCATCAGTAATCCAATTGATTTTTTTTGAGATGAAAAGAAATGCGAATGTGTGTCGTGGGGAATGTTTTTTTGTGGAAGGATGAATAAGGAATTAGGATCAGCAAAACATTATTTAAGGTTGAAAATAATCAAAAGAAGCAGTTCCTTTATGAAATTTTCCATTTTTTTTTGACATATCACTGAATCCATTTTCTCATATATGACGAAAGAAAATGAACAATTTTGATGAACATCAATGAACTCTTACTCCTTTCGTTCAGTTCCATATCTAAATCTCACATTGTGTTCTCCATCACCACATTTTTCCCTTCATCAACGCATCAAGCAAGAAAGAATGAAGAAGTTGATAGATAAGAAAAAAAGTAGAGGAATATGTGGGAAATAAGCAATGGCAAAGAATGAAGAAATCTAAAAAGGATTGATGCGGGGACTGATGATGAATCAGATATAATCGCAAAGATGAGCTTGATGGATCGCTTTTGTGCGACACAAAGCAATTGTGTGTCTCTTCCCATATTCTTTCATTCTTTTTTTTTATTTATTGCTTATCATCAGAATCGCTTCTATTGTTTGCGTACATTTATGTGCGCTTTATTTTTTCCTTGTGTGTATGTGTGTGTGCTGGGGAATAAGTTATTTATGCTGTTTATGATTGATTTAATTTCCAATTTTTTATGCTCACAAAAGTGTGAATTAGTCGAAATAATTCAATAGAATTTTATCTTGCTTGATGGAAATTTTAATATCTTTTGAATTTGATTTATTATCGTCTATTCTTACCATGCAAACTATTCTATTTTGGGAATAATAATCATTCATGCAGATTTAAATGCATAGAATGGCAGATCTTGATGAATTTTGTCTGCGAATCACCAAGTTTACTGAACCCATTTACATTTTTTAAAGTTAACTGAACTTGATTTTGATAGAAATTTATGAGACATTTTTATGGAACTGATTCGCGTTAGTTTTTCTTACCATTGTTCTGCGTTTGATTTTCCTTTATATGCTCACTATTTCAATTTTAAAACTTGAGTGAATTGTTTTTGCCAAATTTTTTCGACAAAAATAATATTTGGCGCCAAAAATCAAATCAGGTTCAAATTTTGAACTTTAATTTAAATTTTGAATTTTCGTTCTATTTCAAATTTAGAATTTCAGTTTTATTCTTTAATTCTTAAAATGTTTATCAACTAAATATTCCGAATTATTAAGGAATATCCATCATAAGCTTAGATAATTGCATCCATTACATAATTGATATTTCACGTCCTAATAATATTCATATGAGAATCAACCTTCATCCATTTAACTCATTTCCATATAATTTCACATCACAATGAATGGCATTTCAATTGGTGGAATAGAGAACAACATAAAAAAGGGAAAGAAAAACGACAGAAAAAAGGCAGACGTGAGAAGGAGAGAAGAAAAATGAAGTGTCGTTTTGAATTCTTCTCTCTCCGTTTTTACTACATTTGCATATATGAAAAATATAATGGAGTTAAAAGTTTAATGTAAATATTTTAGTGTCGTAACGCATTCCATTGTGTATGAATGGCTGAATCAAGGTCAGTTGGTACTGCGGATTGTTAGGTTAAAAGGCAGGAATGCAATAAAGAGTCAACTGGGTGGACGTGATTATCGAGTAAAGGAAGAAATTGAAGACAATATTGTGGAATTTTGCATTTTTCCTATCGAATTGATTCAACAAGGCGGTACTGAACTCAATCAGACTTAGTTAGACTAGAAAAAGCTCTATTGAACTTGAAGTGATTTAGCCGTATTCGAACAGACACAGTTGGAGATCTGATCAAACTCTGTTGAACTTTATCAAAGTATTCTGAACTCGGTTCAGCTTAAATAAACCAAATTCCGAAGGACTCGAATTGACTATACTGGACTCAACCAATCTTTGCCACCAAGCTTGACAAGGTCCAAACTAAAATCGATTAATCTAACTCAAAAATTGGCAATTTGAAGGATCAAAACTTAAATTGCTTACTAAAATAAGATACATTGTATGAGTCATCCAAAGTGCACTAGACCACATCCATCATCTCTTTAAAATACCAGCTAAAAGCAAAAGAGAATGAATGTGAAACGACATTGAAATGTAAAAATGTTGCATCCATAAATAATGAAATGTTAATTTTTCTTCATCACTACAATGTGCTACTTTTTACCTACTATCCCCATGACAATTTTCATATTATTCATCCTTTACTGCTACAGCTTCTATTACCATCCTCATTGCCATGTTTATTGTTGGGGAGAGAAAAAAAAAGTCTTCTTGACTTTTCAATTTTTTTTTGTGTCTTCCTCTTATTTTTATTCAGCCGCATTTCGAAAACTGTCTGTAGACTTTATGTCGCCCATGTGAAACGAAGCAGGTGAATATTGAAATTTTGCTTCCGTAATTTTTTGTCATTTCCAAAAAAAAGTTGCAGCCAAATATTTACCTCTTCTTACTTCTTTTCATATCGATTTGTCTTCTTCCACACGAAACCAATAAATTTCATGTTTATCAGTTTGCAAAATATCTAGTTTTTTTTATGGCGTTATTCATTCTTCTCCTCTTTACCATTTTTCCTTTAAAAAGAAGGAAATAAAAGGGCGTGAGAAACCAAAAATATATATAAATTTTTTTTTTGTTAAAAAAGATACAAGCTACACAAAAGTTATTTTGATAATAAAGAACGCACGGAAGAGTAAGTTTCATTTTCCTTGAACTATTCTTTGAAGTACAGAGGGTAACTGAGTTGTTGTATATTTAAAAGTTTTATTTTAAAAAATATTGTAATCTCTTCGAAAATGTAAAATAAATTTTGAGAGATGAAGAAGAAGAAGAAGAAGATGCCTCAGTAGTCAAAGAACTTTGATACTTGTTTTGTTGAAAACTTTATAATTTAATAAGTAAATAGCAGAGTTGTTGGATGGGGAAATGATATGATATAGATTATGGCTTGTAAAGTTTGAGTATTGTAGCAGTTAGGCAGCGATGCTAGGGTTGGAAACTTGTCTGATCGATACAAGATAGTTGTCAGAACTACACAATAAATCTTCTATTTATTATTCAATTCAGAGTTGATGATTCAATAGATTGTTTTGATCATCCAGATGATCTAATCTAGTCTAGCAGTCTAATCTACATAAAGTTTAATTAAATGTAGTTTAGATAAAACGAGTTCCTTATGGATTTATAAATAAATGAGATGTTTATTCTCCAGAGTTCCAAAGCAGACTGAAATTTTGTAAGAAAAGGGGTTTCCAACTATGAAAATTCAAATTTAAAATGAACGTTATAACGGGGTTTCCAACTATGTTCAATAAATATTATTCAAATTTCAAATGATCGTTACAACAAGATGACTATTTAGTTACAATTGGTGATATCTAGATTCATAAAAATCAAGATGCATTGTTATAGTTAGTGTAGATCTAGTAAGCTAAGATTTGACAACAGTTCCTAACCCTGGCTTAAATTCCAAACAAAACCAACTAAATACAAATTTTGATAACCAAAAATAAGCACACAGAAAAACTTTACATCTCCCAACTTTAAACAATAACTTAAATAAACTTCATTTCATTCAATACATTTCATGTAAAAACAAAAGCTAGAAATATGTAACAGACATTGAATTCAATACAACATAGTGAGTTAAATAGGAAAAACATGTTCGAACCGAAAAAGTTCTGATAAACTTGATGTATTCTTTTCATGTCTTCTTGTGCTCGTATTGAGAGAAAATTTATAATTCCAAATTGAAAGTGATTAATTTTAAAGGATTTCCCCTTGAGCTGTGAATAAAGCTTTTGCGATATCAGTCAATTCAGCATGAATAACATAAAGAAAATGAAAAGTTGGAGTGGGAATTGTTCAGTTTGTCGGATACACAATCTTATAGTGTACTGGGAGCATAGTCAATTTG
Organism: Chironomus tepperi; assembly: GCF_022539635.2. Taxonomy (NCBI): domain Eukaryota; kingdom Metazoa; phylum Arthropoda; class Insecta; order Diptera; family Chironomidae; genus Chironomus; species Chironomus tepperi. The sequence goes on from NW_027226259.1 coordinate 561,527, forward strand.
TCAATTAGGAAAAAGTTGCCCCAGACATGGAAAAACTCCTCGAAAAGTAAGTAATTCAGCTAATAAATCTTAAAAAGTTCTAAAGATTCCATTATCTTATTAAGTTTTGTATATCAAGAATTATTGTAGGAACAAAAGTTTCATAGACCCGAAAAAAAGAACAAAAATCATAAAATATACGAGATGTAGAGCATAAGAGATAAGTCGAACAAACTTACAGGAAACTAAAGCTTTATAAATTTCATCCAAAAAGCGAGGATAATAAACAGGAATAAGGAGAAAAGTAAAAAAATGAACTTTTTCCTGTGTACAAGCTCAACACTCGGCATTGCTTTCAAATTCATAAGAAAAAAAAAAAAGATAATGATACTAAGTATAATGTAGTATAAGCGAATGCAATCTCCAATGACAGAGATGAGATATAAAATTACAGGAAATTGAACACAATTCCCATTATTTCAGTGTGAAAAATGAAGAGAAAAGTTCCGCTATCTCCAATTTTTTGCTTGTATTCTTTTCTTTTACACAACTATTCATATCATGAGAATTTTAAGTTCTACAAATGCAATTCCATGCTGCTATTTCTCCATTCCCACTGTGCATTTAATGCTACTGCTGCTGATGATGCTGCTTCACTTGCTTTTGTGTATTGTAATGCAGCAAAAATTAAATTTTAAAAACTATTTTCTGGATGTTGTTGTTGCTTTTCATGTAAATTTTGAATTTCTTTATTTTTGGAGGTTTTGTTCTTATTTAGTTTTCAAATTTAGCGGTGCTAATATACATTTTTGGATTGTATTTGAGTTTACTGCCACAAATTTTTTTGGCAAACTAATTTCAAATTAGTTCTTTGTAAATTTACATCATGAAAGTTTAGAACTTTAATATACTGTTCGTGATTCGTAAAATGAGAGATGAAGCAAGTGTTGTGCTATTAGAAAGGAAATGAGGGTTGAAATGCATTTGCACAGATGCAGAGCAAATAAATTATGTTTATGTCAGATTTTCTTTTGAAACTATCAGCATCATAGCATTCACAACAAGTCAGAAGCAAAGTCGGAAATTGAGAGTCATGGTCGTTTGAATGGATTTACAGACTCTTGGTTTGTGCTTATTAGAGCTCTTTATATGAAGACAGAGTTTATAATTTGATAAATTTACAAAATTGTCTTCTTAAATACTTTTCAAAGTGTACTGGATCTTCAAAATGAAACATAAGGCTTTAAAGTTACAATTAATTGATATCAAGGCAGGCTAAGATTAGTTTTGAGTTCAAAATTTAGAAATTTCAAATTGTCAACAAATGTAAACAAAGATTCAAATTTTGAATTTCCAACTCTTTCCATCATAGTAAGCTCAATTTAGAAGTCATAAGAATAAACATCCAAGCATACATTCAGCAGAATATCAAAGAGAAATTAGAATAGTTGTAAAAAAGGAAATTAGCAAGACATAAAACCATAAGATATGCAAACAAAATGCTTCTTAGTCTAATGACAAAGACACAAAAGACATCTAATAAAGATTAAATAACGCAAAAGTTTCAAGGTCAAATGGCTTTAATGCGATGTTGTTTGTGACAAATCATTACACATCTGCAGTCATCCCACTCAAACAGTATATAACTTTTTTATTCTCCCTTTTTTACATCTCAACCATTTGAGAATAAGAAAAGTAATATGAAATAAATGAATGACAGGCGCCATCAATCTATCAAGCGGAAGAGAGTTGAGGAAAAATGAGAATGATTTATATATTTTTTATTCTTCTTATTGCTTTCCTTTTTTTTTCTTCATCATCGATTCTCGCATTTGGCAATTAATGGATGTATATAGATGGATAGGAAAAGAATGTGAGAGAAAAATATAATTTTTATAGAATGGTATTGTTATTTAACGGAAGAATCATTACTGCCGTTAACATCAACGAATTTAAAGCAGATGAAGAAGCTTTAATAAACAGTATACAGCATAAGAAGACATTCTCTATTGTGAGGGGTAATTGACGATAATTTGATAGATTAAAGTCATTTTTCATGCCATGGAAAATTGCTTTTTTGGTCTATGATATTTACTGGAATTAGATGCAGTGGAAGTCAATTTATTTATGCTGGTTACTTCCATAGACATCAACATTTTGGGTCCCTTTTGTGTTAAGAATAGATTGAAAGCTTATGTTGGTAATCTACAATGCAACATCCGACAGGTTAATGATAAGAGCATCCTTGGAACATCCTATCGGAAGCAACAAGATCACAGGTTCAATTCCGATTCAGGAAAATTCATTCAAAAATCTGCTAAATCCTGTGTGTTTTGTAAGCATCGAACAAACAGACACAGAAATTTCTCATTGCCAATCATTCACTCAGATCCATAAGACTAATGCCAGATAAACTCGATCAAATTCATCAATATAAAATTCTCATTAATCCATAGAAAATTGCTTACTAATGCTCCTCAATTTTTTTGATCTAGAGAATCGATTAATCCACAGATATTTAGTAATTTGATGGAAACGATGTCATTAGTTCTCGTGAATTAATAGAATATCCATTATAATAGAGGTAGGGGCATTAATTACTCACAGAATCCATTTGATCATTAAGCTCTCTTCACACTTTCCTTTGAGCATAAATCTATTCAATTTTCAACACAAATCTTAGGCTTTCTTCTTTAAAGCTTCAATTAAATTAAATTCAGAATCATAAAATTTTTTGTGTTTTCAAAGCCTACTGCTGATTTTTCTTTCCTATCAGAAAAAATCATTCATGACAAAGTAAATATTTGAATTGAACAATTTATGATTCTAAAGTACAGATGTAAGTGACAGAGATGGGAATTGAGTGATATCTAGGAAAAGTCGTGAATTATTAAGGAAGTTTACTGTAAAATATGATTTGAATGTTGAGTTATATCTGATATATCAAGTTATGTACAAGCTAATATGCTAAAGGAAGAACATAGCTACAGTGACCGAGGGATTAGGGGTTGTTCACTTATTATGTTCGCTTTTGATGAGATGACATGAGTTCAATTCTCATTTAAGTGAATCATGACCACACATCAGCCAAAAGAGCAAATTAATCAGACATTAGCAGATCTTCGACAGTATCATTGTATCCGATTTGGCAGTATAATTAGAGACAATATATATGACAACACTGAAAGTATGTAGAACAGTAAAGAGCAGGAATATCTCAAAATTTGTGTTTGCCGTTCAGAATTCTTGATTAGCAATGAAAAGAAAATGTTAAAGTTCACGAGATACTTCCCGAGCAGTTCATCTTATTCGTCAGGGCACCGCATCAACGGTAAGTCGTGCAGTTTTCCTGACGACCACATGCATCGTGACTCTTGAATTCGACTCATCTTTACGGTGAGAAATGCAATTGCGCTACTCGTGTATATTTCCCATGTTATTTACCATAGATGTGGGAAATGTCAACAGACAAAATCTACCCGAATTTCCCCAAGGGATTCAACAATAAAATGATAATTTGAACTTACTTCTATTTACAGATATATCCTTCAATAAGCATACTGAAAGCCTGATTTTATCTCATCATTTTCCATAACATACTCGTGCGTGTCTGTTTACTTATTTGTTCCTAGAAAAGAGGAAGAAAGTTCAGATTTGTGTGTACCTCAAATCGAGATGGAAATAAATAAATAATTGAGATATATTTATTTGATTAATAACGCATAAAATAAAATATGGAAGATTGACGCCTTGCATCAGCACTCATAAATTTTTGTATGGTATGTAAAAGGCAAAGGAAATGGGTAGAATAAGAAGGAAAGCGATAATGATGAAAAGGAAAAGAAATCATTCAATCTTCCGTGCTTCTTACACTTTTATAGCATTTTTATTATCGCCAATAACAAAACAAATTGTACCGGCCTGGTCTGTTCGAAACACGTACGGTAAGGAAATCCAATTGTTTGTGCAATATTTTTTGGGATGTGAATTTTTATGGATGATCTGGCTGATTGACTTGCTACTTGGATATGTAATGGATATTTTTGATTCTGGCTTGGAGCTGTAACTGATTTTTTAGTGCCTTTTGTGATATTTTTGATGATGTTTGTACATCCTTGTGCTGAGGGTCTGCTTTTATGAACAGCAATGCATTAAGTTACATTTTTATGAATTTTGAACAGAATGGTGGAGATTTAAAGCATGAATTTGATTGAGATGACATCCGTCTCAAGAGAATTTTGAGCTTTTTCATGGTTGGAAGAAGCTTTAAATTGAAGTCTTTGTTGAGATATTTTATGGAATTTCTTATTAAAGAGAGCTTGATGTTAGTCATAATATTGATCTTTTGGTACTCAAATACTTTAAGCTTCATAAAGAAGGATCCAGCACTATAAAAATGTAGGAATATCCTGAAAATCCCAAAAAAGTTCATTTCTTTGAAAACATTGTTTTGTACTAAAAATCAATGCGTACTAATTTCAAATTGTGTACTAAAAGAAAATCTAACGGAATCATCACAATTACTTCATAATTCTATGAGAAAATGCGCAGCATGGATCTATTTTAATCCACCTTCCATCAACTCAAGTTTGTCAAATATCCTGTAATCTGCAATGCATGAAATCGGAGAAAAAAAAATCTGGTGAATAAAAATAAGCAGTGGAACTACATCTACAAAGCAAATATTATTTATTACTAAACCATTCAAACAGATCAGAGCGAAGAAATAATCATAAATAAGGATATATTCGTTTATTCATGAATTTTTGAGAAATATTGAGGGTAATAAATAACTACTCTGTAAAAGCTGTACGAGCATGAAACTGTTAAAGAAATATATACGAACATCTGAGATCATAATTTCTTTGTTCCGTTTTTTCACTGTGTATATAATATTAAATAACACACAATATGTTGGAGGAAGTGCCAATGAGAAATGGTCATGAATGAGTCTATGCTAGATATTAAATTTAATAAGTAACGTGTTTAGTTTGTAAAGCTTCAAGAAGCCGCAATTTGTTTGTTGAGTGGGAAAATAAGGCTTTAAATCAAAAAGCAATTAAATTCTTTTCTTAACTTCTTGCTCTCGTGTGGGCGAAGTAGGCTTGTTTTTGGCTTGTTTATTAATAATTAAAAGGAAATTTTCCGAGAAATTGAAATATTGAAAATTGGTAAAGTTCTTCATTTATTGAAGCATAAATTGGTCAGGATGGGTAAATTTCATTAGCAAGTCTAGTTTATGAATAAGTAACGACTTCATTAAATTTGAAATATTAGTTTAGTACAAAGTGTTGAATTTATTAGTTGATTTCCCCTTTTCAAGTTGTTGATCCCCTTCATACTTAGTTTGTTTTCAAACTTCAAACAATAAACATCTTTACTCATTTTTAAATTATTTAATTACAGCAAATCCAGCACAAAGACTTACAATTTAAGTCGATAACATCAGTAAACAATAATTAATACAAGTTATAATAGAGCAATAATAAGAATCTAGCCACAGAATCAAATTGTCGCCAATCCATTTACAAACAAACTAATTAAATATTCCGGATGTCCATGAAATTATTCTCATCATTAAAGCAGTAACAAAAAAAATTATTGTTAAGATTATCTATCCTATTAAAGTATTAAACAAAAAAAAGCTGTGCCTCACACAACACAGTAGGAAAAAAGAAACTTTAAGCTCCAAAAACATCCCGAAGTGTGGCTTGACAGAAAATGTGATGAAAAAAGTCTAAAAATATGCACAACAAAAAGAAGCAATAAGAAAAAACCTCAGAATGTCTTTTTTTATGAATAAACAACATCGTGAAAAAAAGAGATTGACATGGAAAAAACAAACCAAGTTTTAATGTATTTTGGGGTAAGAAAGTTTGTAATGAATGCTAAAATATGTCAGCTATTGGAACTTACAGGAATTTTGTATGTTATTGACAGTTGTTGGTGATGAGTAAGATGAAGTTTATAATTGAGAGAGTTTTTGTGTTTATAATAAAGGATGCTCAATACAATTTGGAGTGGCAACCTTGAAAAAAGTTTTGGCAGAGTTCCTTTGTATGATGGAAATCTAATAAATTGAGTTTCGTGCTTACTTGGAATTCGTCACAGAATGTACATTAATTATTCCATACATAACAACGCTACAAAACCCTTCAAAAAGTCAATATAATTATAAAATTTGTAAAAGGTATGATAAAATTACTATACAGCATAATTAAATGCATGCACTTAACATCATATTGCTCAATTTGTTGCATACTCTACTGTGTATTTAACTGACATATTTGAAAATGTCACAAAACCATGAAATCATAAGAGTCCTCAGTGAGGTGCATATGAGAGACACTCTGCCATTTCAATCGTGCAGAAGTGTTGTTTGCGCTTCAAATTGCAATCAGTATGGATTGACGTAAGGAATTATGATTTCTCGATCTAAATTAATGAGTTTTTCTTGAATTGAAGAGCTTTTCATTTAACTTTTGTTTACAAAAATTCAAAATGAAAATTTTAACATTTAAGCTTGTTTCTGCATGTATTGATAATGATCTTTGGACAGCGTGACCTCTAAAATTTAGTATTATAAAGATCCAGTGCTGTAAAAATCGCTGTAAAGTAGAGAATTTACCATTTTTAATAAAATGTTTCAAGTACTAAAAAGATTTGTACTAAATTTAAATCCAGCACTAAATGATGAATGATCGAAGCACAAGCAATCTTTTAGATACATTAGCTATTGACCATCCTTCAAATCTTCCCTCCAGCATTAATAGCAATTTTTAATGAAATTCGTTCCTAGTCTACACAGACGTTTTCGTAATAAAATCTCATATCCGTACATACTGCATCAAATATTGTGAAAAATGTGAGCAAAGCAAACTTATTTGATTGCTCGCTCAGTTTTGTGTAAATATAATTTCCCTAATGCAATTTTCATTATTCCATGGTCTCTTCAAGTTTACCCTGTTTCTAAAGCCCCCATTTTGATCGTGCATGACAATTTTTATTCATTTCCAATCTTTTTGTGCTTAAAAGCGGTTGCATATCGCAGAAACAGCAAAAAAATGACAACACGTAGCAACACAAAAATCGAGAAATCAACATTGAATCGTTGCTCAAATCTTCAACAATACTGCCTGAATTCGTCTCTACATGGATTGCGTTATATTGGCACAACAAGCTTATCAGCTTTCGAGAGGATTTTTTTCGGTATTTCATTTGCCTTTGTTGTCGTACTTGCTGCATATTTTATATCAAATATTTGGCAAAAATGGAATGATAGTCCTGTTATCATATCTGGTAATCCAATAACAACAAAAATTAAGGATATACCATTTCCAGCTGTAACAATTTGTAATATGAATCAAGTAAGAAAAAGTTTTGCAATAAATATACAATCGAAACGTGATAAACTTACTTTGGATAGCATCTGTACAAGTGGTGATGGATTAAAAGACAATTCGACAGATTTTGAAGGAAAATGGTCATACATAAGGCAATTCTTTCTGAATGCATCCCAACCATGTCATGATATGATAAAAATATGTAAGTTTGGTATGCGTACTGTAAATTGTGAGGAAATCTTTACGACTGTTCTAACAGATGAGGGTCTATGCTGTACATTCAATGCATTACATCCGAAATTAATGTTTAAGACATTTGAGGAAGATAATCACATTGACAATACATTGAGTGACTTTTCATACGCAACATGGCATCCAGAAGATGGATATAATCAAGATAGTCAAGAGCCAGCATATCCACGTCCGGTACCCGGTGCTGGAAATCATTTTGGATTATCATTACTACTTGATGTGGATGTTGCAAATTATTATTGCAGTTCAACTAGTTCTTATGGCTTTAAAGCCTTACTACATTCACCAGTTGAAACACCAAAAATGGCCAACTTCGGTTTCTTCATATCACCAGGATTAGAAACAAAAGTAGTTATAACACCGAAAATAAGTGAGGCAACAGATTTGATACGACGCGTACCAATGCAGCAACGACAGTGTGTATTTGCTAGTGAAAATAATTTATCATATTATAGAATTTATTCGAAAAAGAACTGCGAAAGTGAATGTAATTCAAAACTAACGGAAAGTGAGTGTGGATGTACATTATATTTTATGCCTAGGAAGTATGATAATGAGAGTAAAATATGCAGTAGATTGGAAGCACAATGTTATGAGGATGTTATATATAAAATACAAAATACAATGGATAGTAATTTATCATGCAATCATTGTTTACCAGCATGTTTTGAGATAAATTATGGACGTGAAATATCAACATCTATCCTGGGACATGGAAATTTTCAAACAGTCGAACCTCAACTTTCGAGTATTTATAATGCAAACTATATTACAGATAATTTAGCTGTTGTTCATATTGCATTAAATGAGAATGCTTACAGTGGTAATACAAAGAATGAATTAATTGGATTTACGGAATTCCTTAGCAACACTGGTGGACTTTTAGGTCTATTTATGGGATTTAGTGTAATATCATTAATGGAAATCATTTATTTTCTATCATTACGTCCATATTGCGCATCGAGACGTGCCGATGTCCATGAAAGTGTGCAACAACATAATCATCAAAATCATGTTAATGTCCGTTTGACAAATAAAAAAAGTTTCATATCGAGTCATGGCATCAATGATCATTATGGTCGAAATGAAATGTTTCAACGTAAATCCTCGACAACAGCTACAACTGTAAGCATTTGTGAGGATTTACAAACGAAATTTATTTCTGGATTAAGAAGTGCGAGACAAAAAGCATCGAATGCTTGGGTCACATTTAGTGAAATTTATAGAGATGAGAGTCAAGCGCCATATCCGTATCTCAATTGAAATATCATGGATGTACTTTTGTGTGCTAAATGTGCTTTTTTCCTCTCATCGTATACAATTTAATGTGTAATAAAAAAGAATGGCAATGGATATTCATCTTAAATTCTGTGTTTTATTGATCTACGATGATTGTGGCTTTAATTGATACAGATTTGGTTGGGGGATATAAGTCAACAACTTCTCTATGTCTGCTAAATTTGAACAATAAATTTAAAATTCAATTAATTACAAGTTTCAATATGTAATTGAGCATGAACATCCAATGAAGAGCATATATTATTGATAAAAGTTTCTCTATACCTCATTTAGGAGGATATACAACATTCAAGCATGTGCTGGTTGTAACAGAAGTTTGCAATATATTTGTTAATTAATGAATTTTCAGGAATTCTTGTGGCTTACACATAGGAATCTTAATATTTCACACAAAACTTTCAGAAATACTTTACATCCGTTTGAATATTTGGTATTTACTGAAATTAATATTTGAGTATTTACAGCACTTAATTGTAATTGTTGACAGCAAGATATAAGTGTTTTGAAACTTCCTCGATATAGTATACATTAAGGCTTCAAGTGCACAGTGCTTAGTGAAATTATTTTCGACGTTTACTAAACCAGTAATAGACGATATTTTTTGAATCATGATACACCTTGGTTTGTAAGCCACATACCGCGGCAAACAGGTTGTCGACCAATGGACTAAACTGACTTTAGGCATTGATCAAATCAATTAAGTCATACACACATTTAAAGCAAACATCAGAAACCAACTTGTCTTTCACCATCAATTGTCATTTCAGTGAATATGAAGAGCACAGTCCATGCCGAGAACAGGACATAATTGATTGGGGAATATTGATTTTCGGACCTAACAATTATCATTCATCTATTGTTTGATTCCCGAGCGACACGCCGTCCAACGTTCGAGTGAACTCTCGATGAACTTCATAAGGCTGACCTGCATTTCTTTGTGTGACTCGGAACTGGATAATTTATGTTAGCACTTTGGCACTTCATGTAATACACAGCGTAGCTTGTTAATTCAAAATTTTAGATCTGTTCCTTAACATTTTATTTGATAAGTTCAAGAATTTGCAGTATTCAATGGATTATTAGACTTTAAATCATATGCTGCTCCATAAAAATTTCAATAGAATTAACAAAATTATTCATAGTCACAAACTGTTGTCAGGATCATTATTGACGTTTCAAATCAGCAACATACTTTTTTTGATAGTCAATAGCATATTGAACTTTATAGTCTACAGTAAAATGTCATATGAAATGCCTATAAAGATGTCATTTGCCTATGACGCTGATAAATCGCCTATTTATGAGTTTACACATTTGATTCAGGCATTCCGCATCGTCAAACTGACATTATTTATTGTGCGTTGGATATGATGAAAAATTATGGCTTGAAAATATTGAATTCATTAAAAGTTACATGTGATCTGATTCATAGAGGATGCTGGTCGTTCTGGATGCTCTCTTCAACTGTCCATGCAATGTAATCTCTTTGTCCTTGCCAAAGAGCAAATGTCATACGTGGTGCTGACACAAAAAAGGAAGAAAATCTAAAGACCTGAGATTTTCTGAAATTTGTGATGATGGATATGATCCTTTATGTCATTGTCTTTTAAGATGGAATGATAAATGAATCAGACTTTCAGATTAATGCAGCCTTCCTCTTTATAATTCACAGCAAAATGGTTTTGCCCCAGATAAAATTCCCAGCAAAACGTTTTTGTCCCATATAAATTCCGTTATCTCCATAAAAATCTCCATATAGAGCGCTACATAAGAAATTTCTCCTCATAATACGCATAACAAGTCTTTTTTTTGTTTTTGCCTTATATAAAACTCTCGGCAAAATGATTTTGCCTTATATAAAATTCTCAGCAAAATGATTTTGCCCCATATAAATTCTAATTTTCTTCATGAAAAAAAAATTTCACATAATGCGCTACAAAAGAAATTCATTCTCCCTATAATGCGCTTCACAAAAAGTCATTCATCACATAATGCGCCCTAAATAAAAATTTATTCATAGAGATATCTTTTGTGCTGGACAATATAATCAATGATCCTGTTTAAATCAGTTTCATAAGCACAAAATCGGATATTAAAGATTAGATTTATGAAATCAAATAAAATATTCATAAAAGGTCAACAGAATATCGAAAGTTTCACCGACATTCTTCAATATATTGAATCACCATTGACCACCTACACTGCTGTGCTGGTCAACTCTCATTTCTGTCAACAAAATTCAATATTCACAAAAATTTTATGAGAAAAAAAAAGTTTTCGACAGCAATAATGCCCTCTTGATTCGAGGAATGATTTTCATTATAAAAATTTTTCATAGCTTGTTAAAAGATCAACTTTGTGTGCATGTGTGGATGTGTGCATGCAAGCTTTATTTTTATTTGTTATTTTTTGAGGACACACATATGAATTTTTATCAATTTTTTTATTGCAAAAAAAAGTGTTTTTAGTGCTCGAGCTTTTTTGCATCCCTGCTTCATTCATCGATGATTGGAATGAATAACGAAAGGTGGAAAAAGGAACGACGACGAAAAAAGAAAAAAGTTTGAAGATGAAAACTTCATTCAATATTTGTCAAGAGCATTCATATTTCAAGTGTTTGTGAATGCATGCAGGAATTGATGTTTATGATGCTTCTTTTGAGTTGTTTTACTGTCGTTGACAAGGATGTTGTTTACATCGAAATGTACAATTGTAAGTGATTCAAGGAAACACTCATTAAATTGTTTATTTGTACTAAATGCGTTTCCCTTAATCCCTCAAGTTATCATTCCTACTTATGCTGTTCATACTCTCATGATTTCACAAATAATAATAAAATGTTGATGGAATTTTATTTGCTGAAAAAATGTACCTATATTGTTTTTTTTTTCAATTTCACGTGTCTATGTATTTTGTATCCAATTGAAAAAAATATAGATTTTTCATATTGCATCGGATAAAAGCGTGGATATAAATAGAAGTGAGTTTTTTTATTGTTTTATTGATCAGTTTTTAAAGTATTCATTGTTTACAGAATGAAGTTTGTGTGATTTTAATACAATGTTGAGGATTTTTTTAGTACACGGCTATAAATTGATGAATTTTGAAGGTTTTGCTTGTTTTTTCATCACAGGATCTGATTTATCATCAACTTAAAGCCATAAACTTGTTATAAAATAAGATCCAGTTAAGAAACAAGTTCCTTTTAATTCAATATTTTGTAAAAAATCAATGTTACAAGTTTTTAAACAAATATTATGTTCTAAAGTTTTTAGTTCAAAATTAAAAATTAAGTCCTTTAAAATAAGCTGGCAATTCATATCAATTATGATTTATAATTAGCCTCCTTTAGTCGGAAACTAGCCGTACCACTTGTGTATATCCGTAAATTACTTAATACCTTTAATCCAAAATATTAATCAAAATTTAAATAAATCCAACATATTGCTATAAATTTCAATCGATAATTAACAGAATAAATTTATACGCAAACAATATTTTAAAAATTTTACACTCCAGTATTCAAGTGCGATTCCGATTTTTCATTTTCATTTTCATTTGCCATTAAGCTTCGCACTTCACATATTCTCAATATTTTTTACGATTGTTTTTTCATTCCATATTCACATTCATTTCCATAGCGCATTGCTTACGTCTCCTATCATTTTGATTGCTGCATTTAATTTTATTTCATCATTAACATTCGTATGTTTCATTTCTGTTTCTCTTGTGCTGCTTCAACAATCCCATTCAATTGATTAAAAGCCTACGAAAAAAAAAAAATCATTTTTTATTTACAAAATGAAATTGATTGGAATATTTGATACATTTTGCACATATACGTATGTTATGCACATATTGAGGAGAATTGGAATTGCGAGATAAAAATTAAAGCTTCATGCAGATACTGAGGAAATGGTACAAAAAGCATAATAATTAATGAATATTATAGCGCATTGCCATGACAATCTGTACGCAATTTCTCATATCTTATGAAGATTCAGTGCTTCCAAAAATGATTTTATATAACAAAATATATCAAAAGATAGCATTTGTGCATGAATAAGAGATTTGATTATTCGCTCTTTTATTGTTTCAATATGGTGATAATTTTTAGTTCATTGATATGTCTTCCAAGTGAATGGAGAAATTGCTTTTTTATTGAAATGCGGCAGTGAAGTTTGAATATTTTATATCCATACTTGCCTTTATCACCTTAGCAAGTTGCTCTAATGTGATTTTTTTTCTTGCTTGACTTGGATACGAATGTGATGTGATTTTGAGTGTAAATTTATTGAATTCTTCATTTTTGGCACTGCATGAATGCGTAGAATTGGAACTTAATTTAATTTTGCAGCTTTTTATTGGATTTTCAGTTATAACGAATCTTTCAAATTTGAATTTAATTGAAAATTTTGTATTTTTCTCACAGACTTTCATTAGTGACAAGGATCATTCAAGTGTTGAACAATATCAATTTAATCTAAAGCCATAATATCCTTTATTAAATAACACTAATCAAAACAATCATTTGAAAATTGTAGAACAATATTTACCAAATGTCGACAACACAATTGAATCCATAAGTTCCTTTCCCCAGCAAAATTGGATTTTTATAACGAAAATTTAGGTTAAAGAGTTTGAGGATGTTAAGGCAGATTCTAGTGATTTGAATCACTTTTTGATGTCAATCAAGTTAAAAGCAGCATTTTTGGATTATCCTGTAAACACATCGATGTTGGTGTGCCTTAAAATGCAAGAATTATGAATAAATTGTAAGTAGCAATCAAACAAATTAGAAATATCCAAAATGAAAAATAAATGCAAATTAAACCGCAGAAATGCACGAAAATGAACATACACAGCAATATATGTAGCATGCATTCATAAAATTCTCGTGTCGATGCGAATAAAATTTCATCCTCAAAATGTTTTCGGTTTGACAGTTATAGCAGCTGTGCTTTTTCCATTCCTACATATTTATAAACAGATAAATCTGTAATGTGAATAAAGCCACAATAAAATAAATCCTTTTGGGTGCTTTTCTCTCTCTTTTTTCAATCATTCCTTCTTATTTAAATTTGTAGAATTTAGATGGGGAAATTCAGGTGCTTCAGTTTAGAACATTAAATAAGTTGTGTAGTTTGGATGGTTTGGGGGTTGAATATATTTTTAGTAAACAACTATGCTCGTGGTATAAGGAAGTGCAAAATAGTTGGAAACGACATCGAATAACAATAATTTGCTCTCACTTCAGATTAGTACAATTTCAAATTCAATGTTGCTGTTTCGATGCTTTTTATTAGGTTAGTTTGGTGTTGGTAAAGATGTACTTTATGTCATTCAGCTTGAAATCAAGTCGAATGTTCAAATTCGACTGAATTCGTGTTTTTAAACATAAATATTTCCGCAAAAATTCCTAGAGTTTAAATTTTGAACTTTTTTTTTGAATTTTAAACTTCCATTACTTTTCAAATCCTGAATGACCGTTATTTTTTGCCAAAAATTAAATTGAGTCAAGTGGACCACAACAAATTTGACTTTGAGCTCTGCCTGCAGAAATGACTGACTCTGAAACTCAAACTTGAAGATCTAACATTTCAAAATGTCATGCAAGCATGTGCTGCAAAGAAAAGTACCTTCATTACATAAACAATTCTTCTGAAAAAGTCAAAAGACTTTTTGGATGTTTGAAATTTCATCAAAAAGATAAATAAATCCAATGAAATATTTATCTTATTCATTGAGCTACCAAATTCAACTTTTTTGTTTGAGTCGAGTCAAAAAAAGTTAAGGAATCTTGAAAAGAAAAATTCTCAAGTTTGAATGAATTGCTTTAAATGACTTTTGTGAATTGAATTCATGTTGAAAAGATTTAAAAAGTTGGAAATTTAGCATTTTTACTCAGAAACCTGATTTTGTAAAAAATTTCTGAATAATATTTTGATAATGTACAAAGAATTTTATTGTTATTCTAGAATCAAATACCATAGAAGCATAAGAAATTTTCTTTTTTCATGACTGAACGCGAAAAAAACAACATTTGCTGCATCATGCTTTTATATGAACGAGTTCAAAATGTTATCGATTGGATTAGTGCTTCCAGTTTTCAATTGTTCGGTTCTTTTATTGTATGGATGTTGTATAGGTTGATGATTCATCGACACAGAGGAACAAGTAATAAAAAGAACATGGCTTTAGCACTCAAGAGTCGATTATTCGTTCGACATTCTTTATCGCTGTTAAAACGGTAATTTAAGATTTGAAAAATATTTATTGTACATAGTTGGAAACCCCTTTTCATACAAAAGTACAGTCTTATATGATCGACAGCTACAAGATTATTCATTCAGACATCATCTATGAACAACTCCTTGCGCATAACAAAGTTAGTAAAACAAAACAGCGAATACTTTCCAAAAATCCTTCAAACTTCATTCCACAATATGAAAAATAGTTTTCTTTAGTTCTGCTGTTCCTCCCACATCAAGAACTTTTCTTTCCACGAAAAAACAAATTGTTTACCCTACACATGGGTCATTGTGTTTCCAAGTCATTATTTCATCTAAGCATTCTTTTCTCACTATACCCCTTACATGTTTACATTCTGCTTTTCTTTTTTCCTTCTTCTTTGATACAAGACAACATCGTGTGGAGCGCGCATATCAATAAAGCAAGCAGAAAAAAGGTCAAAGTCTCAAGAATCATGTTGTGAATAATAAAATGGAACAGAACTTTCTTCTGTGTTTCTTTGTAGCACATCCACATAAGATCCCAAAAAAAGGAACCAAAGTTAGTGATGAAAAATGCGATTTTGAATGAGGAAAAACTGAATAAAATGAACATAAATTATTAAATTTTAATTGCTTTTATGATTGGAAGAGGAAGGAACCGAAAATATTTTTTTTATGCTTCCTCTTTGAACAAAAAATCCAAAAAAAAACCGGAGAGTCGAATGAAAAAAAGCATTTTATTAATCATTTTTTTGATGATGAATGCAAAAACAAGCATTTCTGTTGAGGTTTGCTTTTATCTCGTTTGGAAAAAAATTCTTTTTCATCTAAATTCAAATATTCCTAACCCTTGTGCTGCTGAATGAAAATCTAGATAATATAAAATTAACAAAAATGTGATGAATTTCTGAGAAATGAATTAAATTTGGAATTTTCATTTGATTAAAATAGCAAACTGCTGGCTTTGTTCAGCAACTATGTTGTGCTGAGAAGTAATTCATAGATGCAGTTGGCTTATTAATCAGGGATTTGTTTTGTAGAAAATTAGTAAATTTATCAATTATGATTAATCGTAACATTGAAGGTCAAATTGTTGACGAATCGGAAATTCAATAGAAGCTGGCGAAGAAGCTTTTGATATTTTTGAAAGATAAGGGAATGGTTTGCGAAAGCATCAAATTATATAACTTTTATTTGAGATTTGAATAGTATTTATTGAACTTAGTTCAAAACCCCTTTTCATATAAAAGTTCAGTCTGTTTTTGAACTCTGAAGAATAAACATCTCATTTATTTATTAAAATTCCGTTAGGAAGTAATTTTAGTTAAACTACATTTGTACAATTAAGAAACAATGTAAATGCTTAAGCTTAGGTAAAGCATAAATATAAAGTATGTTTTGATATTTGCATTAAAACTTAAAAAAGTAATTTTAAAGGTTTCATTGTTTATTTCAGTATAAATTCCGTATGGTCGAGTAAGCTTTGCAACTACAATGTTTCAACTAGACTCAAAAGCAAGAATTGAAGTCTTGAATATTTTAGGCTTCAAAATCTTATGAAATCAAAAAATCCAACAATACACAGCAATACACATGACCCACATGTACTTTACCCAACCAAATTTTCAATTCCAAATACAATGTTCATCTCCAACTCAAAGAGACATAAAAAATTCCCATAAAAGGAGCAAAAAAGCACATTGTTCTCCATACAAAATTGCCAACACAGAGGTTGAAACCATTCCAATGATTTGTCCTTCAATCATCTGCACTATTTTGATTCCATTTATTCATCATTTTTTCCCAATGTTTTATTTCTCTGTTAAACTTTTTTATGCTTCCCATGCTGAAGAAATTCTCTCGAGTCTAGATTATTCTCATCATGTCGGCATGAAACTTTCTCTCAATTTTTTCAAGCATTTTCTTGAAAATTTTTCATTCAGGCAATTTTCATACTCTTTTTGTTACTCTCGCGAGCATGAAAAGCTTCCTCTCTCTCTCGCACTTTCCAATTGCACACTTTTTTCAACACACAACACAAGATAATTGGAAAAGTGACTTTCTCAACATACTGTAACCGAATAGAACATCTAAGGATGCTTTTTTTCAGTTGCTCGCGAGTATCAAGACAGTTCGGTCGAGAAAAGTCATTAGGATTTTTCTCACAGACACATACTGAGGACAAATGAGATAGAGGACATAAGAATAAAAGTTTTTTTTTTGGTGTGTGACAGAAGAAAATTTTCTTTTTTTTGTGTGGCACGAATCGAAAAAAAAAGAAAAGAAGGTCGATGGAGGAATGAGACGTGAAAGATGATTGAAGAATTTAGACAGACTGACTGAATTGTGATGTGGAACGTTGAGGAATGAAGTGTGAAAAATTTTCAATAAAAGCATTAAAAATACAAGAAAAGAAGTTGTGAAAAGGAAGGAAAAAAAATGTTTTTCGTAGTGCTCGTGTGTATGAAGTGATTACATCATCTTATTCTAGACGATAAATATATGCTGAGGGATGGGATAGAACCTCATTGTGTGAAAATTTTGATGAGATTTTCCTCGTGTATTGATGGAAAAAATGTGAATTCGACTTTTTGATTCAAAATTGTCATGTTTATAAGGATGGACAATTTTATCACGAGTTGAGCATCTTAATGACTTGAACCTTATTTATTTAGTCGTACTAAACACTAAAGGAACTAGCAACATTGAAAATTTCTTCTAAATTTGCTCAAAAAAATTGACTAAAGAGGAAAAGTCATTAAAAAATTAAGGAAGACTATCCAACATTAACAGCACCCTCAACAACCTTTTGTGCACTCACGTGTAAGCATCAAAAAAAAAAGTTCAATAGTCAGACGATTTTAATGAAAATATTGACATCGAATTTGATCGCTGCATAAATTCTCGTGCAGCACAGAAACGATTTGCATTGCAGGCAATCAAGTTGTGCTTCATATAATTGAATTGTGCTCTTAAATATTTTTAATGGAAAGTGAAGTGAAGCGAAAATGAAAAGGAAGAAAATTAGCATTAAAAATTGCTTTTCTTGATGAAAAAGTCATGAAAATAATCAGAAATTTATCAGAATTGAATGTAGTTGTAGCTTAGCTGTTTTATTGGCTAAATAACTCATCAATAGTTTTAATAAATATGCAAGATATTTCAATCTTAAAAATTTAGATAATATGAAAATTTAATACAATTCAAGTGAAACTTAAAGTTGTTCTAAAAATTAATATGTCAAGGATGTTATAAACTTAAAATTATTAAAATTAATCTAGCCATAAGTTTAATAAATTAATTCCAACAATATTAGTGAAAAATTTTCATACATCTAGTGAAATAACTCAAAAAATTGTGGAACTGAATCTAAAAAAAAAGGAAATTTTAAGGAACAAGCAAAAAGTACTGCGTAAGTATAGACAAAAGCTCTTTTGATGCCAAAATAATTGATTTCTCATGATAAAGCAAGTTTTTCTTATTTTTGTGCTATTGGGGAAATGGTTTGGATTGTTGGAAGATCTGTAAAAAACATCAAAGGTCTTGTATTGAATTGTGGCTCAAAAAATTGGAATTTTGAATTTTATTCTCAAATTTTTGGTTTAAAATTTGGAAAAATCAAATTTTTGACTAAAATACGATTTAGTCTTTGTCATACTATTGATCTTTGGATAGTCTGCAGTCTATAGATTGATAATTGAAAGATCCAGTTCTATAAAAATCATCTAAAAACAGCAAAATTTTCAATTTTTCTAGTTTCTTAAACATTTTGTTCTAAAACAAATTCTGTACTAAAATCAAATCCAAGAGGATTTTAAGCTATTCTGAAAGAAAATCAGCATACATTTCAATTGCAGCTCACAAAATAATCTCCATCCGAGTCTGATAATCCTTCTTAACTTCCTAAAAATGACTCTAAAAATTCATCCATAAAGAAAAACTTCAAATTGCTCTCAAAAAGGATCCTTAAATCCATTGAATTCTCTTTCCATTTCTCCTGCCTTTGATGATTTATGATGAAGCATAAATGTGGTAGACATAAAAAAATATATTTCAAATCTTACTCCAACAAAACGAGGTACCATACACAAAATACATTCTCCCACAGTCAGAATTGTTTGTCATTTCATTTTATATATGCACAAAATTTTTATATATATTTTTTAAAATAACCAACTGCCGAGGACGAGAATAAGGAAAATTCATGATAAAGTTATTGCATAATGAAAAATGTTTTACATAATGTAATGATATGAAAGATTTATTTAAATATATTTTTTTGTGTTCATTCCATAAAACTTTTTTGCAAAAATCCTACACA
Organism: Chironomus tepperi; assembly: GCF_022539635.2. Taxonomy (NCBI): domain Eukaryota; kingdom Metazoa; phylum Arthropoda; class Insecta; order Diptera; family Chironomidae; genus Chironomus; species Chironomus tepperi. Next base: position 580,954 of record NW_027226259.1, read on the forward strand.
GTAAGTTTATGTGCTGTACATGGGGAAATTCAAGTATTTGATGAAAGGGTTTATTGAAGGATATTTCATTATTTATGAAATGTAAATGCTTGCGTGAGCTTTTGAGGATTTCTATTAGTTAGAGAGGATTTTCTTAAGAACGGCAGAAGGAATTGCCATGGGGACTTTTGAAGTAGGAATTGGAATCAAAAGTTTTCGGATTCTTGAATCAAAGTTTTTGATTTCATGAATAAAATATGGAAGAAATGGCATATCTAGTAGTCAATATTGTTCGGAGAACCTTACTGCTTCTAAGATTCTAGAGCAGCTATAATCAGAGCAATGCTAAAATTCTTGACAGATCGAATGGGATTCAAACCTACGTTTTATGAATCCCGGTCGCATCCTCCTATCACTGAACTACTATGTGTATTAGGAAATGTAGCACAAAGCACACTAAAACCTTCTATCTCTATCCAGTGCTCATTGCACAGCAGCAGCAGATACATCAAGTAGATTTGGATCCAATTTGAATCATCAATTTTTAAATTATACTCAGTACAGCCCAGTACATTGTCAATTGCCTAACAGAATCATAGTAGAGATTTAAATGTCCAACAATGTCTTTGGCAGTGCTATAAGAAGATTATAAGGATCATAACTTCCATAAAATCCTCTTTGCATGAGTATAATACGTGAAAATCCAAAAAATCCTTTATAATTGATGAATTTATGAGCAATTGACCCAATTGAAGTTCCTCACAAAAAACACAAAAATGTTTAGTCAAAGCAAGCTACATTCGTTAATAATTGCAGAAATTATCCGAAAATGGAACTGTTTGAAAATTGCTCCCTACTCGCTATAAAGCTCAAAAGGATTGTTGTGCAAATTTCAAATAATTTTTTATTCATTCCTTGTTCTGCTTCCATTTATATATTTTTGTTCCTTATATATAAAAACATGATGAAATGCAAAAATTTTGCTTCCATTTTTCATCCACATTAGGAACATGCTGAATATTCCTTGCATAATCTACCAAAAAAACCTCAATAATTTTCACATCAGAAAATTGTTTTCATCTTCGTATCACTGAAACTTTCTCATGCCATGCTTCTCCGCTGAAGACTTGAAAGAGGTTGAGAGCATTCAGCCACAATAAGTAATTTGTGCATTGGCGAGGAGGAGAGAATTTTCTTTTATAGACTTGCACTTGAAAATGTATTGCAGCAAAATGCGTGCATTTTTAGGTCATTTTTTGTGTTGGAACTGTCTTGAAATGACATATTAAGTAGTTTTGGAACTAAATATAAAAGTTTTGTGATTTAGTATTGTTCCTGGATGCTAAAACTTTCAAAAAGTTTTAGTTCTGGATGAATTATTGTTGAACACATATAAAGGAGGAGTTTTAGACACAAAGCTATTCATCAAAAAAGTATCTTCCCATAAATCCATCAAGTCTGCCTTAATTCCTAAATAAATTTTTATCATCCAGAAATTGAATAGAAACATAAAAAGGAATTGCGGATGTAAATATCTCAATTCATATTCAGGACCCAGTTCCAAATCTTTTTTTGCATGGATGATGAACACGCAGCGATAAGGACAAAAATATGGATTACTTTATTTTCATTATAGTCCATTTTTTCATCCTCTTATGCTTACTGTGATTTGATCCTCCTTCCACTTTTACATGAAAATCTTCTGTGATTGTTTCCACATACATAAACCTCATAAATGTACAAAAAGCAAGTAAACAGGATAAAAAAAATTATTTTCTATATGCTGAATATGCTTTATCATTTAATGCATTAACTTCTATATTCCCTGCATTGCATTGAAGGCTATGACAATGTAGTTTTTTTCATATGTACTTCATGTATAAATCCATAAAGTACTTTGTTCGGGATGATGCAAAGTAAAAAATAAGCAGTTGAAATGACTTGAACGTGACTAAAAGATTACATTTTAGCTTCGCTGTTCCGTCTCTCTGTCTCTATAATTTTGTATGTCTCTCATCCATTTCTCGTATCTCTGATAAATATCTGTTTTGAAAGTCATCAATTATGTCGCATAGTGACTTGTGATTTTGTTGCAAAAAATATATATTTTTGTGTGTTATTTTGTTCCTTTTTCGTGTGCTTATTTTAGCTGTATTTTTGAAGGGAACGAATTAGATTGATTGTTTTGGGACTCGGTTTGTCTTGAAGAGTGATTGAGGGATGGAACGTCCGTTGGGAATGCTTCGTTGTTTTGAAATGTTCTTGTTCTTCAAGTCAATGAGCTCTTGATTGAGTTTGTCATTTCAGTCTGGAAATTTTCTGTAAAATTGTGGTTTTTCTGAAAATTTTCAATGAATTAAGCATTATTTTTGTCATAATATTGATCTTTTAAAGCTACGTTACTAATTTGTTAATAATTGCTTGATCCAAGGCTATAAAAATGATGGAAAGTATTGAAATTCACAATTTTTAAAAAAGTAAACATTAATTGTACTAAAACTAAAAGTTCTAAATTCAAATTTAGAACAGCCAACGAATTTTATGTTAGTTCAGTAAATTGAATAAAACAGTAAAATCCAGAATGCAAGCTCAAATTCAATTACTTCCAATTGAAATTCAATAAAGTCTTCGTCATCGAAGCAAACATCATCCAATTCACATATTGAAGGACATTCGCTAATTAACTTAAGCAAAAAGTACATCCATTAGACTATTTCCTACTTATCTGACAATTTTTTACCATCAGACAGATCATCAATAGAGTAACAATCGAATGATAATACAAATACAAGTACACATAATGAAATTAAGAATGAGAAATGAAAAATAAGAGAACATTTGTATGCTATATCGTTATTGCAGAGATAGTAGAAATCAATACGTAGGAGATGCTTAATATATTAAGAGTACGATAGACCCTCATACTACATCCAAACACAAAATGAAATGTGTATAGTAAAAGAAAAGTTATTTTTCTGAATGGAATCAAGGAGAAGGACACATGAATTGGATGTGACAAAGGAAATTTTCTCGTTTTTCTTTCTGTTTTCCTTCTTTTTATTCGTCCCAATTTTTTGTTCTGCTCGCAAAAACATAAATTATGGGATATTTTCTATAAGAAATGATTTTTTTTGGGGTTGGAGACGCGTACATATTTTGCCATCCTGTCGAGACTTGAGAAATGCATGGGATTATTAAGATCGGGGGATGGAATTTGCGTCTATTGATTTCGAGCTTGTTAATAAATGCGATAAATTCTACAAATTGGATTCAAGTCAGAGTTCGTGAAGATCGAAAAAATCTTTGATTTTCCAAAATCATTTTTTTTTTGTGATCTAAAAAAATCATGATTTTTTCGATCTTACGTAAATCATTACGTATGATTTTTTTACGTAACGAAGATCATTTTCAAAATGATCTTTTCTACGTAAAATCGTTTTGTTTACAAATTATGTTAATGAACAACTATGCTCATTAGTACATTAATACTTAACATGATTTGTTTCTACAGCATTTTTAGATGATTATTAAGTCGTTTTGAATCTATTTACACTACTTTAAGTACTAAAATTAGCTAAATTTTCATTCAAAGTGATATGCTCTGGATCATATTTTTAGTTAAATTAATCTCTTAAAAAGGTTTGATTCAATTTAAAATGACTTGATAATCATCTGAAATCTCTATCTAGAATTTATTTACACGGTTTTAGGTGCTTAATGTAACTTAACATATGATCCAGAACATATCACTTTGAATGAAAATTCAGCTAATTTTAGTACTTAAAGTAGTGTAAATAGATTCAAAACGACTTAATAATCATCTAAAAATGCTGTAGAAACAAATCATGTTAAGTATTAATGTACTAATGAGCATAGTTGTTCATTAACATAATTTGTAAACAAAACGATTTTACGTAGAACAGATCATTTTGAAAATGATCTTCGTTACGTAAAAAAATCATACGTAATGATTTACGTAAGATCGAAAAAATCATGATTTTTTTAGATCACAAAAAAAAATGATTTTGGAAAATCAAAGATTTTTTCGATCTTCACGAACTCTGATTCAAGTCATTACATTGATGTAAATTAGTGTCTAGGACATTTTCGTCAGCTAACTGTAGAAAGGTATGAAAAGGTAGTTAGGAAAGTAAGGGATGCAATGTGAAAATTGAGATGAAACGCAGGGTTTGTTGGAATTTTGATGACATTTGCATCAAGTAGAATTGAAAGCTTTTGCGTCAAGATGCCAACTTCTGCTTCAAAATTGTTAAGTTACGTCCTTCTGCATCAAAGATGCAAGACTTTGCTTCAAAATTAGGAACAAACCTTAGAAGATGCAAGGTTGAGTTCTAAAGGTGCAATATTTGTTCTCAAGATGCAAATCTAATATACAAAACTCTGCCTCAAGATGCTAAAATTTCGCATCATTCCCAACCACAAAATATATTGTAATCAATTTTTTGCCTCACTTACAGCCTCGTAAATCACAAAAAGTAAAGAATTCGATAAATCAGACAGAAAGATCCGTATAGGAAACTAAATGTGATATCGCATGCTGTAGACAAATTAAGTGCTTTTCCTTCACATCCTTTTTGAATTTAAAAAGCGAGATTATTTGAAAAATACTTTATAAAAAAAAACTTTTTAAAAAAACCTCGTTTTTCGCGTAGACTAAAAACTAAAAAATAAAATACTTTATAAAAAAAACTTTTTAAAAAATACCTCGTTTTATGCGTGGACTAAAAACTAAAAAATAAAATACTTTATAAAAAAAACTTTTTAAAAAATACCTCGTTTTATGCGTGGACTAAAAAGGAGAAAATAAATTTTATTTTGTGCTGTAGAGAAATTGGTTTGAAAGTTGAGACGACACATGAATTACAAACATGCACCTTGACCTTATCGTATAGTTCTACAACTTAAAACGAGGGCGCTTGTTAACAGAACTTCATCAAAGCTTTGCGCCCTCGTTTTAAGTTGTAGAACTATACGATAAGGTCAAGGTGTATGTTTGTAATTCATGTGTCGTCTCAACTTTCAAACCAATTTCTGTACAGCACAAAATAAAATTTATTTTCTCCTTTTTAGTCCACGCTTAAAACGAGGTATTTTTTAAAAAGTTTTTTTTATAAAGTATTTTATTTTTTAGTTTTTAGTCTACGCGAATTTTTTAAAAAGTTTTTTTTATAAAGTATTTTATTTTTTAGTTTTTAGTCTACGCGAAAAACGAGGTTTTTTTAAAAAGTTTTTTTTTATAAAGTATTTTATTTTCAACTTTTTAGTGCAAATATTATTCTGTATTTTGTTTTTCATTTAGCCTTGTAACGGGTTGTTAAAATTTTCACGCCTTCACTCGCTTCGCTCCGTTCAGGTCGTAAAAATTTGTGAGCTTCGCTCAACCAAGTCCGACCTTCGTTCGAACTTTTTGAGTTCGAGCTTCGCTCGAACTATTTTTTACCAACGACGATAAATGTGGGGTTTTCTTACGTTCGAATTTTATTAGATTATGGTAGTGTCGGACTCCACTTCGCTTCGCTTCGTTCGTCCGACTGTTATTAGATTACAGTAGTGTCGGACTCCACTTCGCTTCGCTTCGTTCGTCCGACTGTTATTAGATTACAATAGTGTCGGACTCCACTTCGCTTCGCTTCGTTCGTCCGACTGTTATTAGATCACAGTAGTGTCGGACTCCACTTCGCTTCGCTTCGTTCGTCCGACTGTTATTAGATTACAATAGTGTCGGACTCCACTTCGCTTCGCTTCGTTCGTCCGACTGTTATTAGATCACAGTAGTTTCGGACTCCACTTCGCTTCGCTTCGTTCGTCCGACTGTTATTAGATTACAATAGTGTCGGACTCCACTTCGCTTCGCTTCGTTCGTCCGACTGTTATTAGATCACAGTAGTTTCGGACTCCACTTCGCTTCGCTTCGTTCGTCCGACTGTTATTAGATTACAATAGTGTCGGACTCCACTTCGCTTCGCTTCGTTCGTCCGACTGTTATTAGATCACAGTAGTGTCGGACTCCACTTCGCTTCGCTTCGTTCGTCCGACTGTTATTAGATTACAATAGTGTCGGACTCCACTTCGCTTCGCTTCGTTCGTCCGACTGTTATTAGATCACAGTAGTTTCGGACTCCACTTCGCTTCGCTTCGTTCGTCCGACTGTTATTAGATCACAGTAGTGTCGGACTCCACTTCGCTTCGCTTCGTTCGTCCGACTGTTATTAGATTACAATAGTGTCGGACTCCACTTCGCTTCGCTTCGTTCGTCCGACTGTTATTAGATCACAGTAGTTTCGGACTCCACTTCGCTTCGCTTCGTTCGTCCGACTGTTATTAGATCACAGTAGTGTCGGACTCCACTTCGCTTCGCTTCGTTCGTCCGACTGTTATTAGATTACAATAGTGTCGGACTCCACTTCGCTTCGCTTCGTTCGTCCGACTGTTATTAGATTACAGTAGTGTCGAACTCCACTTTGCTTCGTTCGTCCGTGTTTAGATCATGCTAATAATTTTGAAATGTATTTCTGTAAATCTGAAATTTATTTCTGTTCAATTAGTACCGGTAGTAAGTAGTAAAGCTGGAAAGAGAGCAAAAATAAATTAAACTACATCATTATTATTATTATTATTATAGTTATATTTATTCAAATTTTTTACATGTTTAAAGGAAAAAGCCGTCTGAAAAGTACTTAAACTGTTTCAAACGGCATAAAAAACCTTTATTTTTATTCAGTGTTTATTAAGTTTTATTATTTTTGTTTATTCAATCTTCAATTGAATAAATGTTGCACCGTGATCGTCTCTCCACATTTGAAAGTCGGCATGCTCGTCCGTTAAAAGTCATCATCTGGAGGCTGATATTGACGCATTCTTTCCATTTCAGCCAAGGCTTTTTCATTGCATGTACTTTTTGGGTCGGTCAGTTTAGCACAGTCCAGTTCTTCAATTCGCAATCCTTCTAGAGTCCGTACTCTGCTTAACGCTACATATGCTTGTCCTGGAGCAAAGAGTTTATTTCCAAGATAAACAACCGCAAAATCGCATGTACTACCTTGCATTTTATGAACTGTACATGCCCAACAAAGGATTAATGGCAACATTCGTCGCTCAACTGTACCCTGATTATAGTTAGCTGGGAATTGAATCGATCGAGGTTCAATCAAATGAATTCCATCGTGTCCAAAATCAATACGAAGATTAGGTAAATCAGTCTCATATAATTGGTCTCTTCGGAAATGGGGCCAAATAATTTCCGTTATATTACCAATAATGCCATTAACGAGACCCTTTTCAAAATCAATATTGGATCGGAGCATGACTCTAGCGCCAACAAATATTTCCAGTTCTCTTGGATAACCTCCAGTGCAATTTATATCTTTTGGCACTGCAGTATCCATGTTTATGTTGGCATTAATTCTTGCATCAACAATTTGATCTTGAGCTCGAATTCTAAACATTCTTTCTCCTTGCGCTCGATAGTAATCAAGTACAGATTGATTGAATGCTGCAACTAAGTTTACTGTTGGGTAAACACGAATAGCTTTATTTATTGCAAATTCACCAGTTGCATCTTTTAACATTTTAGTCTTGAGCAGATCAATATGTTGAGCATTGATTTTTCCAACTCGTAAAGCATTAAGGAGATCAGCAAATGTTGTATCTCCTTGCTGGCGCATATTTTCTGTTAATTCAACTAGAGAAAAGAGTCTCCATAAGTGTGGGGCAGGATAGTGTTCTCTAGGTTGTTCGAAAACCGGTTTTCCATTACATGGAGGTAATTGCATTAAATCTCCAAATAGAATTACATTAAGACCACCAAATGGTAAATCTTCTCTACTCTTCAACTGTCTTAAACGTGAATCGATATTACATAATGTTTGGTATGAAACCATGCTAATTTCATCAATGAAAACAAATTCTATTTCTTTCCATTGTTGACGCATGACTCTCAAGTAATTACCTGATAAGGGTGCTAAATTTGTTGAAACAAAACCATTCTTTTCAACTGGCAATTTCACTAAACTATGTAGTGTTACACCATTTACTAATTTTGCAGCAATGCCAGTTGGTGCAGCTACTTTAACTGCTTTTCTTCCAAAGCATCTACTTACTTGATTGGTTAATGTGTTGAATGTGTAAGTTTTGCCTACACCAGCACCTCCGGTAACAAACAAGCGTAAACGTCTAGTACTACCTTGAAGTTGTTCGTGAATGTTGTTCGTAACTAAATTAAAGAGCTGTCTCTGCTTTAAATTCATAGCTGAACATGCAGCAGTGAACTGCTCGTCAGTCATGCCTGGATCTAAAATTTCCTGATGCAGTGATGCCTCAAAAAATTCTTCAGGTTCTTCGAGAATGTTAAAGGCTCGAGCCTGATTGAACGCATTTTCAAGCTGTCGATCACGTTCACGGAACGTTTCCATGTGTGCGTTTTTTTCTTTTAATTGAGCTTCTCTTGCAAGAAACGCTTCTCGAGGACTATTATATTCATCAATAAGCTCATTTTCATTTCGATATGGGACATATTGCAAAAGTAGGCTGTAGAAGTAATTGTCCGGATCATTGTGCATGATAAAGAAAGGTACTCGCACAACTGCTGGGACTTTTCTGACAACCATTTTCTTACCATCGGTAAGTGTAATTAATTTTCTTCTTTGTCTTGGTTGTTCAGAATCCAAATCATCCTCAACTTCTGCATCAATACTCTCCTCAGTGATGTCATTGCGTGTGCCATAATGTGGCTCAAACAACATGGCGAATTCAAGTAAACACATTTCATTAAAATTGTAATCATTATGTTCTATCGGCCGCTTTTCATATCGTTCGAATATAGATGCACAAACACCTGCAGCTTGATTTCCCTCAAATCTGAGAAGATGATAACGTTGTTCACGTTTACGAGCATTGAGGAAAACACAATTTCGAGTACTTCCGCGTAAAGGTAAATGACACAATCTATAAGCACATTCGCTTGCAGAAATGTGTCTTTCTTTTAATATTCGCATGCATACTTTAAATAGTTTTCGAGAAACATTAGTTTCTTCTCTACGAATCTCTCTAATAGCCTGTGCAATACTTGGATTCACATTTGTTGGCTCAGATTTAGAAATATATTTTGCTATGTAATGGGCAATAGCTTCATTCGATCCACAAGGTTGAATGTCCATATTGCCATTCCATAGCTTCAGGATAGGCAGTGAATAATTATTCACGTATCTATCGTGGATTCCTCTTTTAAGAGTACAAATTCGTCCACCGTTTCGAATAAATTCGTCAGAAGTCTGAGGAACCATTCGAGTTGTCGTTGATACTTGACGAGGAAAGCCAAACCGACAATTAGTCGCATTTCGCTTATGACAAGTATGAGTGTGACGATGCATTTGGTTTTTTTTTACCAAATTATAAAGTTCAGGGTTTTCATCTTCAGAAGGAAGATGACAAGATACCACATCGTCAATTAATTTAATGCCGTCATCAGTTTCAAATGAGGGTACATTCTCAATCCATACAACCATATGAACGTGAGGACTACCTCTATTTTGAAACTCAATTCGCCACCAGTAATCCTTGACTTTGCCACCAAGAGCTTCATTATTGTTCTTGATGTACTTTATGAAAGCATTTACTCTTCTCATAAAGTGACGACTGAGAACTACTGGATAAAGTTCAATTAATCTTTGAGCTTCATCTAAACTTATAATACTTGGATCTACATCTGGTTGATTATCAGCAATAAGCAAAGCTTTTCGCATATCAAGCCAATTCAAATCATTACAACTAAGTGTAATGAACCAAGTTGGTGGGCCAAGACAGCGAATTTGAGCAACTAATTCGTTATTTGCAGTTTTCCAATATGCTGCAGAGCCTCTTAAATTTTTCAAGTAGAGATGAACGTCTTCAACAATTCCTTCTCGTCCTTGAACTTTTTTGCAGCAAGCTGCAATAGTAGATTGAATTCTACTATATTCAAAATGTGACAGAGCATAGAATAGATATTCTTTTGTTTGGTATCGAGTATCTAATCCCTCTACCCTCGATTGAAAGTAATCTAATGGAGTGATTCGAACTGGTCGGTTCTCATTCAATCCATTCTTGCCATAAGGAAATAGATGATACCACGCAAATTCTTCTGCCTTCTTTTCGTGATTAATATTTACAATGTTATCTTTCGTTTTACGAACGATTTCATTGATATTTTCACTTTCAATTAGTTCATCTTCAACATCAGGTTGTACTGCGTCAATCGGACCCATAAGAGATGTCTGAACATGCATATGCTGAAACATAACCTCTTGATTTGGATCATGTTCGAGAGCTGTAGAAACTTGTTCTGGAGCATGTTGTCGCAAATAGTCTTCCATATTCATTATATTACCTTTTACATTCACATCAATATAGTGAATGCAAAATTGTGCATTTTTAGGTTTAAGAGTGCGTCGAACGACACGATGAAATTCTTCGATTGTGTCACACTCAATCACACATGCAACTCCAGTATTATCATTTAATTGTATGCCTCTAGGATTGCAAGAATGAGAATCAGTAAAGTAATACTTCTCATCATACTTCATTAGAGCAAGTGAAATATCTTGAGCAACAATGATTCCCGCTTTGTGAGTCGAAAACAGTTCATTAATTGCATCAAGTAATTTCTTTATTTCGTTACCGTCATTCATTTTATCGTCTAAATTTCCATAACATAACGAACTATCGTCATAGTCAATGGAAAAAGCTTCATCAAACATGAGGAAATCAGTTTTAATGACATCAAGATTTTTTATTTCCAGATATCCTGAATTAGGTATTACAAATGCTCCAGGAAACCCTTGATTCGTTTTAAAGCGAATTTCTTCATAAATATGATCTCCTGCAATCATATTTTCATCCAATATGTCTTTTTTCCATTCACTTGGATGAAGAATTGCTGCTCTTACAATATTTGCAAGTGCCATTGCAAAACATTGGCTACCTGCGTATTCAGAAAATACTATAGTATTTCCCTGGTTCCAAGAAGCGCGAATAATTCTTGATTTATTAGATTTGTTAAGAGGCTTGTAGTTGCTTCGTGAAATGTTATTCATTTCATTACTCTCTTCTTGTGGTTCCATTGCTGGAACAACTCGTACAATGTCGTTCTGATCAAGTCTTACAGAATCATTGATCGTAACGTCTTTGTAAAGAGGATTGTTTGCAATGAGCCACCGTAAAGCAGTGAAAACGCGATCACGATTTATTGTGTAATCTCTCGAAACATTTAAGTTCTCAAGAGTCTCAGTTACAACTACAACACTAAGATCATCACTAGCTCTTGGTAACATATCAGGTAGTTTTTCACTAACCTGGAAAATGTCAAGGGCAAATAATGTAGCTTGGCCTTTGAAAGACCATTGACCAAAGCGTCCGTCAAGTTTAATAACTTTGACGAATGGAACAACACGAAGTAGTAGTCTTCTTTCAACCTCTGTTAAAGCATGAATTTCGTCTGGAATATCACCTGGATACAAGTTATTCCAGTAGGCTTTCGGAGGTGCATTAGTTTTACGGCCATTCTTAAGATGTGTATTACATCTATGACAAACCTCTAGAACGTCTTTATCAAGAAGTTCTTGAGGTAAATATGACTTAGGAGTATTCAACCGATAAGTTACTACTTGATTTGGATAACACCGCTTCAAGCAGACATCGCAAATTCTATCGCAGAATGTGTTAACTACACGATCAAATTCTTCAGCATCACCTGAACGTTGAGCATATGCGTAGCGAGCTCGATATAATCGAATGCTACGCTCTTGTTCAGTTTCATTAAGTCTAGCAATAGCATGTCTTTGACAATCAGTTTCAAGACGAGTCGCTCGAACATCTTGCGATTCAACCGTTCTTGACTGACTTTGACGTTCTTTTTGTGCAGCAAGACGAGCCTCACGATCTTCGTAAGATTCAATCGTTCTTAACTGACTTTGACGCTCTTTTTGTGCAGTAAGACGAGCCGCTCGAAGTTCTTGCGATTCAACCGTTCTTGACTGACTTTGACGTTCTTTTTGTGCAGCAAGACGAGCCTCACGATCTTCGTAAGATTCAATCGTTCTTAACTGACTTTGACGCATTTTTTGTGCAGCAAGACGAGCCTCACGATCTTCGTAAGATTCAATCGTTCTTAACTGACTTTGACGCATTATTTGTGCAGCAAGACGAGCCTCACGATCATCGTAAGATTCAATCGTTCTTAACTGACTTTGACGCATTTTTTGTGCAGCAAGACGAGCCTCACGATCTTCGTAAGATTCAATCGTTCTTGACTGAATATGTCTTTTGTTATCAGCATCAAGACGAGCCTCACGATGATCACAAGATTCAATCGTTCTTGACTGAACATGCCATGTTTTGTCTCGTATAAGACGAGATGTACGCTGGATCTCACTTTCTTCTTTTGTGAGTTTCTTACGCTTAGTTAATCTTAATTGTTTACCTACCTCTGTTTCCAGAGAACGTTTTAATTGGTACTTAGCTTTGGCTTTCTCCAGACGTCGCTTCCTTTGTGTAGTAGTTTCCGGCATAATTGTAGCAAAAAATATGAAAACTCACCCTAAGAATAATTTTTTCACTTTCAACCAAAATAAACTACAAATTATCACTTTTTGTTAACTTTAACTGATATCAATTTATATGTTCACTATCTTATTTTACTGTTTCTGTCTGTTTTCTATAATTTAATGTAAAATTTCAAATTATTTAATCAAATATTTTTTAATCACAAATTTTTAAATTTTTGTTCAATTTATCACCTCAATTTTTATTAGTTTTACTCTTCCTTTATTATTTATTCACTATTTTCACTGTTTTAATTCACTTAACTACTTTAATTTTTAATTATTACTATTAATTTAAGATTTTATGAATTTCGCGTTGCTTTGTTTACAAACTTTCTTGTTTTTGAAACGTTTTTTTGAAATTTAAATAATTCCATGAATTTTAAGAAAAACGTGATAATAATACGTACGTAATACGTAAGGTTTTTTTTTAAAAAAATTAATAATACTATAACAACGTATTTTTGTAATTTGTAAACGCTTGAATACTGTAAGTAACCTATGCTAAACCTTAGTATTGATTTATTTACTCATTAATCATATTTCAACATAGATTCCGAACAAGTTTTCGCATAACGGTTTTTTAAAATTCAAATATCTTCTATTGATGTCCGTGAGAAAATGACTTTTTTAGAAATATGATGGCCGAAATCTCCTAAATTACTTTAAGTAATGCATTAGTTAATTAACTATATTATTACTTTATGTACAATGAACTGTATTTATGCATTTTAACAATCATTAATGACTTATTAAGGGAAACAAAAAATATACATCATTGATAATGGATTTTTTTCTCACTTCAAACTTAAATAAATTAATTTTAGTATAATTAAACATTTTTAAGATTCAGAAATGCTGAAATATTGCATTGTCATCGAGAATACACATACATAAAAATTTTCAGCTCAATTGGAGCAGCAGAAGTGGTCGAAAAATCGATCGCAAGATTTGACCTCGACAGACAAACAAACAAACAAACAAACAAACAGACAAGAAAGCAAGTTAAGAAAAACGAGGTAATAAATTATTTAAAGTATCTTTTTGAAGATACAGCCTTCCATTGGAAGAAATCAAACAGCTACAAAGAACAGAAATTAAAGTGTTTTACTCATCCTAAAGCTATAATATAGTAAAGTACTTGAATGTGTCATCAGCAATTCCACATTCATTTTCCTCTTATAACTTTTTTTTATATGCCTGCCTGCCTGCCCCCCTCACCATCAACGTATCAACGTTAATATACATAACACTTCTTAAAGTGAACGTGAGATAAGCCATTAAGACAGGAAATTTCTCATTAGGAAGTGCTGCTCTATTATATTATATATTTTATTTTCACCCTCATACCACCACCTGCCAACGTAAATTTTTCTGCTTATGGGAGATTCCATAAGAAGATTAATGACGGATATTGGATTGGATAAGGTGAGATGACTGAGCAGATGGGTACGTTGAGATGAAAAGTTGAGGTAGACCATGATAAATTAGTCCATATATGCATCTATCATGGCTAACTCGATAACATCCAAATTTCCATTCTTAAAGTAATTACCAGCTATAGAACCACCCACCATATAACTTTTTTCCTCTTAACCATTGCGAACATCACAAAGCAATAATTTACAAAATTTATCGACGTCCTATTCGGGTAGAATGAAGATTTCTTGTTGCTGTTGGCTCTTATTGTGCGGAATTATTTCGCAATTACTTTACTCACCATGAAAATAGAGAAGGAAAATATTTTTCCGTTATGGAAAATTACTTATTATCATTAAATATAAATTTTCCCTTCCATTCCATCCAAGAAAAAAAAGTCTAAAATACTTTGTGCTTAACATACAGTATATACGTCGTGTGAGGGTGAAATAATTCGTATTCATGAAAATATACATGCATACACAGGAATGTGGCATGAAATAAAATAAGGAGAACGGAAAGGTTTTGATATAAAAGATTAATTTCTGTTGGAACAATGTTGGTGGAACAAGCAAAAATGGGAAGAAAAACACATTTTTCTTATTATCGTAAGTCATTTGCTGTGAAATGTTATTCACATATTGGATTTACTTGTTAGTTAAAGGTTTGCAGGATGGATTAAAGTCTGCTTTAATGTTTAATGTTTCAGAATTAATTTGTGCCTGGTGTTATTTCTGCAATTTCATTCCTTTTGGATGTTATTAAGGATAAATTGAATGTTTTAGGAGTTTGGCTACTTGATGAGCCATTCCATTTCATTAAAGAATCTATAGAATTGGACCAAATCAAGTGATAATTTCAAATTTTCAATCCTTTGTTTACAAACATTTCAAATTTGATATTTTGTGAAAATTATCATTACATTAAGCTTGAATCAAGTCATAATATTGATCTTTTAATGCTAAATCATCAAAACTATAAAAATTTCAAGATCCAGCACTGCCAAAATCAATGAAACTCTTAAAGTGAAAAACTTCAATCTTCCAGTAAGTTTCTCATCCCAGAATATCAAAATATAAGCTTCTTATCTTCGAAAAATATCTGAAGATTGAAAAAGCCTGACTCAGGAAAATTTAATTAATGAGCAGCAATCTAATTAAAGATCAATGTTAGAATTTACATCAGATGAATTTCGATCCAAACAAAGAAGATTCATTAAGTCATTATCATAATGACTAATTTTCCGACACAAGACCTTATTCATTCCTTTACATTCTAGACTTATTGACTCTTGAAATTGGAATTACACGTTAGTTCAAAAACAGACTTAATCACAAGCACTTATGATGTTGTTATTAAGAGATGTATTAAAGATGTTGTGAATCTGATTACATCTTACATTATTTTAATTAGAGATTAGTAAAATGAACATACCTTCTTCCATTTTTCGTTTTAACAGCTTGAAACTAAGTCTATCATTATTTCCATCAGATTTAAGGAATTACCTGTCAGTGTAAATTTTGATATAAATGCTGTCATTTATCTTTGTGAAGTTCCTTGCGATAATTTAGGTTATGTTTATGAAATATTTCAATACATACTACGATCTTATCAGAAAAGTGTTCAAAAGGTGCTCAAGAATGAGTGTAATAAGGAAGTTAAGTATGTATACCCTTTTTCAGACATTCGAAAGCGATCAAAAATCGTTTAAGGTTATGTCAAAAATTCCCCTTCCAAGAATAAATTCAAGTATTTTCAAACTTAAATCACTTCTAAGGGAAAGGAATTCCATTCGTTGCTAAAAGTATATGATGCGAACACTATACGAATCAAGGTGGTGATGAGAGGAAAAAGGAACAGCAAAAAAATCATCATCCATGAAGTTACAGAAGAGTGATTTAATGTGACTCTAATTTCATGTGAAATGATTTTCTTTTTCAAGTTGCTCGAATCCATCTACATTACAGAGTCATGTGGCATAAGATATTGAAACAGAAGAGATTTCTTGTGGTGTCATTTGTTCAAATTCCCATAAGATTCAGGTTGAGAATTGTTGTTTCAATCATTTCATTAAAAATTTTATTCGGCATGCATGGATTTTTGTATCTATGAGAAGTACAATTTAGAAAATTTGAATATGTTCTGTATGCTACAGCATATGTAATCCTTTTCAGATTAATTTATATCATGTTGTGTTTGCAGAAGAGATGAAGATAGGAATAAAATGTAGTTAGATACTGTTAAGGGAATCTCGATAGATGAGTTTTGTGCGGTTTTAGTATGGAAGTGAATTTAGTTCTATTGACGTATTGAACATTCTTGTTTTATTCAGGATTTAACTGCCTTTAATAGCACTGGATCTTTAAATTTCCATAATTCAACATATTCAGTGCTTAAAGATCGATTCTTTTAGATACAACTGACTTTTTACAAGTTCAAAAATTAAGAATTTCATTTTGTAAACAAAAAATTTAAATTTAATGAATTTTCTTGCTTTTTGCTTCACTGGATCTTAATATTATTGTGAATTATCATGTTTAGTGCCTAAACACCAAAATTATGACATATAACAAGCTGACTTTAATGAAAAATAACTTAAAATTCATTAAAAAATTGTTTATAAACATAAATTTCAAATTTTCATCGAAAAGCTCATCTTACCACAAAAAGTTCTATCCATAGCACTTACTATTTAGTAACTAGATTCTAAATATTCCAACAGAAGATATTGACAACATATTTTGTGTTGGCTGTATCCTATTTGAATTTATTTAATTAATTTGTCGAACATAAATAAATATTGTAAATTCATGGCAGCATCTTAAAGCTCTAGAAATTAAAACAACGCATGAATGTCTATCGATCTGAATTTTTAATTGGAAAACTTTTTTTTGAATAAATTCGCAATATGTACATAAGAAGAACAAAAGACAGAGAAAAATCAATATTTGTAAATCATATGAATTATAATGATGAGTGAGAAATAACAAGCAGGCATCCATCAAAGGAATCTCTCATTTCTGATGTTTATTACTACATCTATTTACAAAGTTCAGTTGCCTATTATAGCAATTCCATATTTTATGTACAGCTATGTATATACATGTAAAGGTAGCAAGCCATATAATTATCTCTCGAAGCTATGATTAAAAGTCTCAAAAGCTTAAGTAACTGTACATATAAATATGTGGCTTGTGCTGAATTATTTATGCAAACATTTATAACCTCAATCTATTTTTCCTTCATCTCATCTCGCCGCTCTTGCTGTTGCTTGCTTCGCTTTTTTCTATTTTTCAATATTTCATAATAATCAAGGTGCTTCCTTTCTACACATACTGTGTGCTGTTTCATAGAGCTGACAACAAGCACAAAAAAAAGTAGAAAAACTTTTCCTCATGATTTATGTATGAGAGAATGTCGAATTAACATGCAAAGGAAAAAGATTATCAGAAAGCATCTTCTCTATGTGATTCCAACTGAATATGAGCTTGTTATGCGACTCTTTGAAGACGAGCTTCCTCAATTTGCAAAGTTTGCTTCATTGTTGAGTATTTTTGGGTGGAATTATCAAACAAGCTGTGGTATTAAATCGTTAATTGGATCATCCAATCTTGACTGAGTGATGTTGAAAGATGTAGGCTGATATAGAGGATTTTTGGGGGTCGTTCATAAGTGATGTCCACTAAGGTATGTCACAAAGTTTAAAGACTTACCTGCAATGAGCACTGAATAGAGTAAGAAGGTTTAAGTATGCTTTGTGCTAAGCTCCCTAACAACCCTTGGTAGCTCAGTGGTAGGAGCATGTGAGTGGAAAGCGTAGGACGAGGGTTCGAGCCCCACTCGGGCTTTCTTTCGGGAAATGTCATTTTTTTTCTCTAGAACCTTAGAAGTAGTAAGGAAGTAAAGTTACATCATCCATCATAACAACTCTAATCTACAACTATTGATTGAATAATCCAAAATTCAATTAACAATGCGTCTATTGAATTACCTAATCTGCCTTCTACTACCTACAGCCCTGCTTGATGTTCACTACATTTTATATCTCATCCTATTAATCCATTGTTGAGGAAAAAGTTCATTAAAGTTCTTTCTAAGAAAAAATTATGTTCTTCCTGAATAGTAAAGCAATCGAGACAACATAGCTGTCAGGAAGGCATACAAGGAAGTTTTTCCGTTAATTACACTTTTGTTAAAGTATTCCTTGCGGCATGAGCAATTAACTAATTGCCAAATGTGAGAGCATATATGTATGTATGGATGAGGGTAGTTGGATGATATGGATGGAGAATTTTAATGGAGATTCAACCAACGATAATCAAATACGATCTTTTAAAAACCACAAATGTTCCTGGTTGAAATTGCTTAATAGCTGCAAATTCTATATTTGGGTTACTGAGGATTTCCTATAGGAAGGATGAGTTGGGTTACTTGACTGGATGAACAATATGTTCCTTTATAGATTTAGGAGTTTCTAATTACTCAATATTGTGAACAGCACTTAGTGATCTTTACACAAGTATATCAAATATTTAGCACCAGCAAGAAATATCAATTAGCCAGGAATCAATAAAAAATTTGTCATGCATAAAAGACAACAAGATTGGTATTGTCATGACGATAACAATGATAAGATAGATTTTATTTTATTTTATCCATTTCCATAAAAGCTTTGCATGTATTTTTGTTGGTATTTACTATCCAACCTTTTTTCATCTCTGTCATTTCCTTTTTATGCTTGTTCGTCTTCTGGTTTACAAAAAATTTATATTTTTTTGTGTATGCGTCACTAATCCATCATTTGTTAAGGATGTGTGGTTTCTTGCTGGAACAACGGGGTTGTTAGTAAATGACATACTTTGGATCAATTGGAAATCTGACTTCATTGTTGGGGGTCAATGGCTTATTACGTTGACTTTGAGAGCATTAGGGTCGACTTCTCCGACAGTACGGCAGAAATATACCTTTTTGCCATACCAAGTGTACCATTGCAGCGTATGAGTGGTGTGCCTATACCGTACCGTATCACACTCTGTGAAATCGGTCCAAGCCATGTTGGTCTGAGACCTGATTCAGTGATATCGGACTACAGCCCAATTTTACGTTGAACTGGAACTAGATTTTTCACTATTTCCATGTCATGTGCTTTCCGGGAGCATTGAAATTTGCCATTGAAAACTGGAAATGCTTAGCAAGCAATAAAGTCATCTTCATATACTATCTAAAGAAGGTCATGAATCACAATTGATTTGTTCGACCAGAGAAACAAATAAGTAAGGCAAAGAAGCAATGATCCGTAAATTTGATAGCTACAGCCTTAAAAAATCTCTGTAACTTTATATTCTGACTTGAACATAAGCTGATTTAAATTTGGATAAAAAGTCTGAACAGCTTGCTCAGTCAGACATCCAAACCGATAAGATAATCACATTTGTTTCCACACAATAGCTGCTAAAAAAAAGAATCAACATCCACTCTCTCTTTTTGTGTACTTTACCTTCTTCTTCGTCCTTCACATCAACTCAACCCTTGATGTATTTATCCTGAGGGTAGGCTTAAGTAAAAATGACATACACAATGCTGCTTCACCTCATAAAAAACTATTTGTGATAAAGTTTCAATCTATTCATATCATAATCCACAAGGAGACATAGAGTGAAAAAAAACATGGTAAATAGAATCTTTATGATTCTACCACCAGATGTATATCTACATTTTCCATAAATGTATCCTCTTTATCCCATGTGTTAGGCAACATTTTTTGTAGATGATGTAAAAATGAGAACAGGAAATGTGCAGTTGATACAAGAAAGTGTGCCAATTTTTTGTTTGTTTGAATGTACAAGTGTTACTGTACATAGTGGAATTGACTGTATTTTGAATTCTAAATGCGCATTTTCAAGCCATTTTGGCTATTATTCGGGGATGTTGGTATTAAAAACAAATATTGGAGTCAATAAAAATTCATGACGGTTCGCATCGACTGTTCTGGTTTACAGCATATAAAAATTGATCACGTCATTAGTTTGTGCTTGAATCTGTCCTTAATATTGACCTTCATTTATCATTTTCAGTTTTAATCATAGTCATATGGTCACCGTTACGTCGTCAAAACGTTGTGGAACTGATTTGATGACTGACGGTCTACAATAGCTCAGGTCAGCACAAAAAAATGCGCTTCATTAATCCACCCACGCATAATTCTCCATTTTTTCAAGTATTAGCTTGTGAGACGAGTGCGAATAAACTTCATGACAAGTGAAAGCACAAAAGCTTCATAAAGACGATGGAGGGGAAATAATCTCTGTCATGTCGAAATACACATGAAGCGATAAAATATTGCTCGAGTTTTTTTTTAGTGTTTGTCAATGACTTAAGATGATTAAAGAGTGAATGGAGTTTCGAGGAAAGAGATAAAAAAAAAGTTGCGCATACAATTTCAAGTAGGGCTGTAATAAGCACTTTAATATGAAGATTAGTCGATGCTTAAAGGAAATGAGAGATGGAGAAAATTTGTGAGAAGTAAAAAGTTGGATAATCTGCAGTCATTACCGTTGGCGGAAGGTTTATTGTTAAGCTTTAATAAAAAATGATTGCTGCCGCAAGGCTCAGGATTATGGCGAGAAAGTTTAAATGATTTTTGGAATAAACAATTCAAAAAAAAAGGAATTCCCAGAAGGAAATTCTCATTTAAATAATTTTCATAAATCATTCCAACAAAGCTTGAACAGCTAATCTTACAGAAAACAACAAAGCATCTCTTCCTTCGAAACATATTGACCGTTAAAATTAAGAAGACATTTATTCTTATTCTACTTGAAACTTTCCGCATGATGTAAATTCTCGATCTTAAGCTGTATTTATTTTTCATCTTTATGTGTGGATTTAATTTCTTATTTTTCTTTCTTTTCTCATTCTTCATCGTCTGTAAGAGGAAATTATGGGAGAGGAAAGGAATCAATTTCAACGTTCTTTACTGTTAGGGGTTTAAGTCTTTACCGATGATGTAACCGTCTTTTTAAATTTGAATTTTTCTTGGTTGCTTTTATAATTTGTTTACATTCATAGTTTCTTGCCCCTCAAAATTTATCTTTTTAGTTTTTCATTAAATTTCGAAGAGTAAACATTGAATTAATAAGTAAATCAAATTATCAGCCATTTGTAGACATTAAAAGGCTACAATTAATTGCATTCAAATATTCAGAATTTAATCAAATTCCTCTTAATATTCAACATCAAACAGCAAATTCCTTATTTTAAGCATAAACATAAATCTTATTTGAGATCAAAAACAGCGAGAGTCTCTAGCTTCTATTTTGAAATAAGCTCTCTTCTGTGTTTCCTACTTCATCATTTGATGTTGTTTGGATAACTCATGCTTGCAAACGGAAATCTAAAGCAAATAAAGATCAGAAAAAATGTTGTTTCTCTTGGTTGGATGAAAGCAAACATTAATAAACACAATAAAATGGTTTCCCATGCCTTTTTCTTATTTTCTTTAAGGTTTCCTTCCTTTAATAGCTGGATTTTCTAGAAACAGTGTTAATATTAATCATTTTGAACCCTTTATGGAACTAAAATATGGAATCTGCGCTCTGATATTTTAATTTCTGTAAATATATTTCGTTCTTATTGGGTTTAGTTAGTAGTTTGTGTAATCGGATGTGGAATTAACATGAGAACATTTTTGTAGTTCCTTTCTTCTTGTATCCTTAATTCTTGCTCGCATTTACATAGAAATACAATTAAATTTAGAAAATCCGATGGCTTTTTAAGGCAAAGTCACATTATGGCTATGTGGTTTTGATAGAACAAATTATAGGAAGTGTTTAATGTCAAATCCTTTCCTTCATGATGCTACATATTGCTTTTGATACATGTGGTTTATTGAATATAGAAATTACTTTATGCTTCATTTGATTCTTCTTGTGAAAATGATTAGATTTATTTTCAAAGTCATGAAATTCATTCATTAATCTAATTGATGTCAATTTTGATGTGAGTTTGAGGGGAAACTTGGATGACTGAGTTGTTCAATTTTATGTTCAGGATGTGATTTTGAGAAAATTATTCAATTTATTGCAAGTCTTTTGGAAAATTTGTAATGAAAATTCAATCTAACCTCAAAATTTTGGTTTCATCTTCACATCTGTTAGAACAGTAAAGCTCATTAAGAGCTTTTAAAGCTCTCTGAATAAATGTCAAGATCGATTCTAATGAAAGACTTATGAGTACAATTTTGCATCATATCTAATGATCCGAGTAGCATGTTTCAAACGAAATCTGTGTTAATTTCACAATAAATCAATTAATCATGCTTTGAAGCTTATGATTGTATTGTTGAGCATCATGAGGATCAATATTCATCAATCATAATAAATATTTTAAGAAAAATCCTTAACATACATTCTATTTCTCATTTCAGATGCTGTGCCAATAAATTTTGGATGTGGAAAATTGTTAAACATCATGAAAATGTAGTGGAAATAATGTGAACGAGAATCATTGAACAATGATCGAAAGAATTTGACTTTCATGATTAAAAAATTTGAATTTTTTTTAAGGTTTTTGTTGAAATGTTTGCAAAAATATTCTAATTAAAATATGAAAATGTGTGTGTCTCATCATAAATTAGTAGATATTAGCAATTCTAGTGAAAATCGTAGAAAAGTTTCCTATACGAATACAACTAATGAAATTAGTGAAATATAACGTTTATATATTTGTGATAAAAAGAAGTTTAATTAATTTATTTAAGTAACAAAGAAACAGAAAGTTAAAGATTGATTTAGTGAAGTTATTTGTGGACAGAAGAAAGTGAAGGAGAGTTTTCGGAATATTCAGAAGGTTGCTAAGAGTGAAAATAAAATTTCAAAAATTCGAGTTCAAATTTTGAACAAGTTTTGAATTTTCGATCAAAATTTTGAACTTTTGATCAAAAAATCGAAGTTTTGAACTTTTGATCAAATTTATGAATTTATTGAACAAAAATTTGAACTTTTGATTCAAATATTGAACTTCTGATCAAAACCTTCAAATTAATATAAATCAATTCCAATTTCTTCTAGATCCAAAAGAAAAATCCCAGA